>NW_024749779.1:6770253-6834037 GCF_018991925.1 Homarus americanus
AAAAGTCCAGAAACATCATAGAAGAAAAGTGTCTTGAATGTGAAAATAATAGTTGCAAAGATAAAATTCAAAGATTCTTATGTTGTCTGAAAGTAAAATTATAATGGATATTTTGACAATTAAAACTAACTGCTAGCTACTGATGTTTTGGATGTCAATGATATATATCAATGATGTTAGAAATTAATTGAATTTTGGGGGCTGATATTGACTTGTCGTGTAATTTGTTTTGATGGATCTTTTCTTAAATATTTTCAATGCTGAGTTTGGATATGCTATTCATTTCTTAAGCAAATGCTTCGTTTAGTAACTTTAGTAGATAATTAGTCCCTAGACACTACTTCATCCTTATTGGCGGGTGAAATGGTATGGCAGCTCTCATCTACGTTCGATGTTGTCGTCCGCCATTGTTTCAGTGCAGCAATCAAACTGCTCGGCCTGAGCGTATCCTTATGTCAAACAAACTTAAATTGCACCATTTCAGTAATTTCTCTCTGCATAATATGGCATGGAGGAGGGACTGGCTAGGAAGTTTGGTAGGTTCCTTTGGTTAGGTTGGTGCCGTCTACTAACAATGTTTCAGCTGCTTGTGTTTCCTATCGACTAAGATTAGGTTAAGGTTGATTTAGAAATATCCTCATTTTAACAAATTTTTCAAACTACCCTGTACACTGCAAAACACAGTGGAGTTTAGGTACTACCGATAGTATTGGTTCAATTTAAATAAAGTAATTTAAAAGAGTGATTTAAAGAGCATTTTTAATTGGCAATTCTAACACATTAAGGCATCATAAACACCATAAATGCATATTTTCATGACTAGTAATAGTAAATGAGTGTACTGACCACAGTCATATGTGTTCGTTTTCTTGCTGTTTAAGTATGCCTGAGACGTCCGTTTTTCTGTCATGTATTTTCTGTTACATGTCACATGTATACCTGCTTCAGCTGAAACATTAAAATCCATTGAGAGAGTGTTGAAAGCTTCAACTGTATGCCTTTTGTAAAATTGTCAAGTAAGTTCATTGTAGAGTTTGCAAGGGTGAGTGAGCATCTTGTTTCTGCCTGGGGATCGTGCACAAAAGTCGTGTCCACTACCCAGCCACAGTGAGTTTTGAATATGCCAGTCTGAAGTTTCAAACAGCTGGGAGAAATGCTATTGTCGTAACAGATGTCGCACTGTAGTGTGTGTGGTGGGGTGGAGGTGGGGGCTGAATGAGACAGGTTTATTTATTATTTATACCACCATAATTTCAAGTTGCCTTTTAACTTCGTTTTTGTCTTACAGTTGTTTCTTTATGGTTATGAAAGAACAGGTGCAGTGCCTGGGTGCTTATTGCCGCTCAGGTCACAATGATACTAAAATGGAATATATTAAGGATAAAAGAAATGCAAGGATCAGGGTGAAGGGCCTTTCATTAAGGTTTTACTCAGCGACCAAGTCACAATTTTGTTGTTAGTCCGACAAAGAGATTATGGTATTTATTTATATTCCACCCACCCTTTGCTTAATAAATATTTGTGATAATATGCAATATTATATAATTATATACTTATGTTAAAAAGAGTGGTAAAGTTATCAGTATTGTAAAATAATATTCAGACTTAATCTGAGTTCCAATTCTTCCAAGTTCCAGTGTTTAAACATCCCACCACAATATAAGCTTTATATTTTGGAGTGTGCTCAGTTACTGTTAATATTGTGTGCTGAACATCATGAGCATTTCAATAATGGTAGCAATTGTAACTATATAATTATATTGTGTTATAAGACAACACATTCCACGTCGTGTCACACAGATCATTGTATACCACACAATACATAATTTGTGGCTGTTAAGTTACTTTGTTATGAATTTTCATGCCATATAGTTTAAGACATCATCATATGATGTGGATTTAAGATAACACTGTAGGTGAGTTAATATATATTAATTGTATTCACAAACAATAATAAAATCCAAACAATACACCAATACACACATCTTATTATTTTGTCCAGCCATCCATTGCATTCAGGACTTCATCAAGGCGATTAGAGGAGTCGACCAGCTTCAGGCACACCCTTGTCGTCGACGATACTCTCCCACACGTCAGAGCTTTGGCCTCTATTGCTGCACAGGTTCGCTGCTCCCCAATATCCCAATCACGTCATCGTGCCCAAATATGTTCAATCGGATTAATATCACATCCTAGTGTTGGCCAGTTGATGACCTCAATTTCAGGGTGATCCTGGAGGTCCTTCACTATGTTGCTGGTATGAATGGGACTGTTGTCATGAACCAGCCTGGTAGTGGGGGCTGGAACTGCCATAGCCCAGACTGTGGGAATTAGCACTTGCTTCAGGATGTCTACATACTGCTCACCAGTGAAACGGCCATTGATCTTGACCAGTTCACCTGGCCCATGTGCCCACATCCACCCCCAAAATGACACTGACACCTACCACTCACTGCGCAATGTTTTATGAATGAGTTTCTCAGTAGCGGTGTTGGGGGCCGCCAGCGCTGCCTTGCTTCGGCTCCCACTGACCTGAACACCGTTTCATCGGTAAATATAATGGTCTCCAGTATTCTTCTATGTGGGATATCCTTTCAATATACTGTCCGTAACTGGCAAGATTATCGCCCGAGTCCTCCTAAACAGACTTCTTCCTGAAGCGGAAAACTTCCTCCCAGAATCTCAATTTGGCTTTAGACCATCACGTCACCACTGACATGATCTTTGCTGCCCTCCAGATACAGAAAAATTGCAGAGAACAGAGTCGTGACCTGTATATGGCCTTCATCGACCTAACCAAGGTATTTGACGGTCAACAGGGAAACCCTCAGCAGACGCTCAGCCGTCTTGGCTGCCCACCAAAATTCATCACCACTGTGAAGCAACTCCATGATGTCATGAACGGCAGTGTCTTGCACAATGGCACCACAGTTGTAAATACGATACAAATCGACATGGGTACTACCTTATTGTACACTGCTTGAGGTATGGTTGGATAACAAGAGGGTAGGATTGTCTGTGTGTGCATCTACGTTCTTGAGTTGCTGGTGGAGGCTGTGGTAACCATGGCATAGGAACCGGGAGCCACACCCATCACGTGGTGGCGCCCTCCTCATGTGTTGCCTCGTCCATCAATGCTGACCTGAGCCACCACCGCACTTTTAAGCAAATAGATAGTCACCCTCCCTACCTCTTGTGTTACTTAGCTACAGGGTTGTATGTTCCGATACACGTGGCCTGTATCACTATATTATCCAATTATAGAGACTGATATAATACATAATTGGTCTTCCCTACTTATAGTGTAATTTTACATCATGCTCGTACATGAGCATATACCTTGTTTTTATAACTAAATACTCCTTACCTACAAGTAACCTATAGAAGTTTACACACTCACATTTGAGCCTCTTGCTTGTATATACTGTACAGTAGATATCAGTATACACATTGCTTTTACTATCGTATGTCTTGACTTAAAGATATACATGCTAGTTGTATGCTAGTGTCCAAGTACCATTAATTATATATATTTCCGCTCGTATACATAGTTAACTATGTATTTCTGTATACCTGGAGTCCTAGAGCAGTATGGAAGTACGAATACTCTTCTTGTTGTATCTATTTAGTTCCGGAGATGACATATTTTATCACCATTACTACGGTTATACGTGATTACTTGTAAGAAGTTTCACGCCCGTATTTTGGGAAGAGAATGACGAAGAAAACTAATAGGAATACCAAGACACAAGAAAACTAACTAATTAATGCAGATCACATACACTAAGTCCTTTAGCCACCCACTTTCAAATCATGACACCATTTGACAGCACCGAAACCCTGACCTGAGGAGAAGGTGTGGAAGTGCCCGTGTGAGAGGAAGACGCCGACCCCCAAGGGCACCTCTCTCCTGCAGAAGTAGGGGAAGATATGCACGGTATTTTTTAGAGTTGTAGTGGACTAAGACTTTAAATTTGTTTCTCGGTAACCTTGTTATGACAGGTACAGAGACGTCATGATGAAGGAAACACATCAAATATTTTTAACGAATATTAATATAATTTTATGTTGATGTGATGTATTACCGAGATTTGGCAACTAAGGTTTTTAAGCGCGTATTTTATTCAATTTAGTACACTCACTCGTCATTAACACTAATGAACTAAGAGAGATTCATTTCTCTGGTGACTCTGTTGAGAAAAGGCTTAAGAAATATTAGGAAAAGGAGACTTAGAAAATATAAAGAATTCTTAAGGGAATACAAAATAATAATACAAAGATATAACATAAAGATATATTTGCTTCATACAGGTACATTGAAACGATTATAAAAATAAATAAAATTATTAAAAAATTGAATGATCGAATAAAACACGGAAAATAGACATGCTAGATTACGCGAGGTGATAAACCGCACGGCAACCTCCGATCTGCGTCACCTGTTCACTACAAATGGCTGAGCATGAAATTGATTCCAGGTGATACAGGAAGAACACGCTGTAGATTAACGTGACTCATCCCAAGGTCAGGTCATCACTTGTATGTGACTGAAGCAACACGTTGCGATCGATCGATGTGAAATGGTGGGGGAGGGGATCTGAAGCATCTAGTTTGGAGAAAATTATGATCAAGAAAGAGAGTATTGGGACCTTCCTCTCCTTCACCCTGATCTTAATATTTAGAACTGCCTGAATCACTTGGTTATTTTTAGGAACTTTGTTTTTGTAGGGTGAAAGGAAGTCTCTTTAAGGAGTGAGAATAAATGGAATATTGTTAACATTTCCTTAAACTTTGTTGAAAATCGACAAATGAAACTGACAAAGAGAGAGTGAGTACAGTACCCTGTCGCGGTAAGCATTTTAATGAACATATTCTAAATCTAACAATTCCAAAAAATGAGGCGAAAGTCACCAGGTCAGACCATCGACAGTAAGGTTACTCCTGGCTGATCCAACTTACTAAGACTCTAACGATAATCTCCAGGATACAAGTCACAAAGGTTCACATAATGAATATTCTTCTTACCTGATGATGTTATGTTATGGATCTGACCCCAGGCCTTCAGGTATGTTTCTTGCCTTATTCACGCCGTGTCTCAACCTGCACTATATCATACACGTATAATATTCAGAATTACATCGTATTGGTCCAATTATTAAAACAAATACCCAAAATTTTACTAACTCCACTATTATAGTTAAGTGATGTATTGTACGACACATTAAATAATGTATAACATCCCAAAAGAAAGAGAATCGTGCTGTTTATTCATTACCTCTTGATCTCTTTCTTTAAAATACGGTCTCACTCATTCCTTAAAACACGGTCCACCTATTCCCTTAAAACACGGTCTCCACCATTCCTTAAAACACGGTCTCACCATTCCTTAAAACACGGTCTCACTCATTCCTTAGAACACGGTCTCACACATTCCTTAAAACATGGTCTCACCTATTCCTTAAAACACGGTCTCACTCATTCCTTAGACACGGTCTCACTCATTCCTTAAACACGGTCTCCTCATTCCTTAAAACACGGTCTCCTCATTCCTTAAAACACGGTCTCCTCTCATTCCTTAAACACGGTCTCACTCATTCCTTAAAACACGGTCTCACTCATTCCTTAAAACACGGTCTCACATTCCTTAAAACACGGTCTCACTCATTCCTTAAAACACGGTCTCCTCATTCCTTAAAACACGGTCTCCTCATTCCTTAAAACACGGTCTCACACATTCCTTAAAACATGGTCTCACTCATTCCTTAAACACGGTCTCCTCATTTCTTAAACACGGTCTCACTCATTCTTTAAAACACGGTCTCACTCATTCCTTAAAAACGGTCTCACTCATTCTTTAAAACACGGTCTCCTCATCCTTAAAACACGGTCTCCACTCATTTCCAGGTATATGAATCTATCGGCGGTTAACATCAGAATCTATAGTAATGAACATGTCTCCGTGTACACTCCTTGGTGTGGGTAGTCACGACTGCCGGGAGGCGTGCATTAAGGCAGGAGGAAGCGGTAAGGAGGGCAGGAGGGATAGGGGGTGGTGGTCGTGGACGAGGCGAAGAGATGACCGTGGGTGAGATTCAAGGAATGGAAGAAGAAGGAGGCGAAGATATGACCGTGGAGGAGACAGGAAGAGTGGAGGTGGACGAGCAAGATGGCCGTGGAGGTAGGGACGGGAGGAGGTGGAGGAGGCGAATAAATAGCAGTGGAAGAGACAAGGGAAGGGAGTGGAGGTGGCGAGAGACGGTCATGGAAGAGAAATAGGGTGGAGATGGAGGAAGAATGAAGTGGTGGTGGTGGTTGATCTACATTCTTGAGAACAACCAAAATGCCTAACAAAATGGAAAGATAAGATGGCAAGTAATGTAATTAGTGTTCCGGTATCGTAGTTTGACCTCACTAACTCGCCCACTACCAACACTGTGTGAAAACTGAACCTTGATATCTGCCAGGGAATATATTTGTTAGGCCATCCTAAAATAAATAGAGATGTTCCTTGATATTCTTCTTTCCTTCCTCCTCCCTCATGTGTGTCTTGATGAGGCAAACACTTGGCTGATAGTTATCCTCCTCCTCCTTATCATCATCATCATCATCATCACATGTTGTGACCATATTTTAACAGCATGATGAAGGAGCAATTACTGCTGATTAAATCTCATTCAACCAATCAAGGCCATTCAGGTGATGAAAATGTGACGACTCAAGCACCATAGTGTGTGTGTGTCAGGCTGGGTGTGTCACATTGCACTGGGTTCAAGGTTGTAGAGAGTGAATGTGATTATAATGTAGAATGACACTGCAATTCAAATAGAGTGACCTTATTTTAATGAGCAATGAATTTTGTTTTGTTTATTAGAAGAATGTGAACAGAGCTCAGATGTAGAATAATACTTAGTCTTAATACTGTATTCGTGAAGGTGAATAACACTGCTTTTAATGTAGAAGGAAGCCGCAATTGAATTAAGAACGTCAATGAACTGTTTATAGAGTTACAGTACATTATAATCTCCATGTTAAAGATAGTGGATATAAATTATCAGGTCAATATGCACACTATAATACACAAAGAGAAACACTCACACATAAATACAGAAACACGTACGTTTACACACACAAACTTCACACTGGTAAATAAACAAAGAAAAAACATAGACGTATGTACAGTACACTCAGTCCTACACACCAACACACACACACATACACGCAATCTTCTTGAGGCCTTGATAAACTATCTCTGTACAATAGGGGCGTAGTGAGAGAGACTGAACTGTCACACGCCCTGTAGATGAAAAATACTACTTTCCTGCGCCCACCATACCCACATTAGGCTATGCTCTCTAAAAGAAACCTCCTTCATACGCTCACTGACCCTGACCAAGACAATCCTCACCCTGAACCGCCCATCCTCTTGTACTACTGTAATGTTCATCGTCACTGTCATATTATTACCTAACCAATGGTGATGGCAGACCGCCTCAGTGTGTGTGTGTGTGAGTTGAATATAGGTGTTGAGTGTGTGGGTGTTAAGTGGTGTGGTATGTGTGTGTGTGTGTGTGTGTGTATGTGGATGGGTGGGCAGGTTTTGAGTGTTTGTATGTAGTGTGGGTCTGTGTTCAGTGTGTATATGTTGAATGTATGGCTTATATGGGTGTCGCGTGTGTCTTGGGTGTGAGATTGTGTTTAGTGTGAGATTATGTTGAGTGTGTCCATGTGTTGGGTTTGTGCGTGTTGAGTGTGTGGTTGTTGAGCGTATATCTACAGAATTGAGTGCAAGGTGTTGAGTACATGTATGTGTTGGTGTGTTGGTTTAATGCGTGGGTGTGTCAGTGCGTGAGTGTGTGTTTTGAAGCTCATTCCTCAAAGATCGGGTCAAAAACATCCTCCAAGATAAGGAAGGTCAACCTCACTCAGATACGTAATGAAACCGAATAATGATAATAAAGATGATACATCAAATAATAATAATAATAATAATAATAATAATAATAATAATAATAATAATAATAAAATTTTAGAGTGAATAAGATGTGATACTTAATTCATGTATTTTCCAGAAGTCATTGTAAAGGTTTCAATTAAACCACCGACATTTTATCATCACTACAAGCTTGGAGTTGTAATCAGAAGTTGCAGTTATTCAGAGGTCTATACTCTAAGGTTAAAGCAACAGATTACCAGACGTGTGAGGCGTTATGTAACATGGATGTAGTGCCTTTGGCTAGTTCACCAATATTGACACGTCCTTACTCCCTGACCACCACGCTGAGTTTGGCTAGTTATCTGGGTGTTGATTTACGTCGTCACTACCACACCACAACACCACACTATACCACAACACCACACCACTCTACACCCACAACACCACACTACATCACAGCACCACACTACGCCACAACGCAATACTACACCACAACACCATACTACATCTCAACACCACAACACCATACTTCACCTCAACACTGCGCTACACCTCAACACCACACACTACACCACAACACCACACCCCACCACAACACCATACTACCCAAAACACCACACTACACCATAGCACCACACCACAACACCACACTATACCACAACACCACACCACCACACTACACCACAACACCACACTACATCACAGCACCACACTACGCCACAACGCAATACTACACCACAACACCATACTACATCTCAACACCACAACACCATACTTCACCTCAACACTGCGCTACACCTCAACACCACACTACACCACAACACCACACCCCACCACAACACCATACTACACCAAAACACCACACTACACCATAGCACCACACAACACCACAATAATACACCACAGCACAACACTACACCACAATGCTACACGACAACACCATACTAAACCACAACACCACACTACAACACAACACCATACTACACCACAACACCACACTACACCACCACACCACACTACGCCACAACGCAATACTACACCACAGCACCATACTACATCTCAACACCACAACACCATACTACACCTCAACACTGCACTACACCTCAACACTTTACTACACCACAACACCACACTACACCACAACACCACACTACACTACAACACCACACTGCAACACCACAGTACACCACAACATCACACTACACCACAACATTACACTACACCACAACACCACACTACAACACCACACCACCACACCACACCACACCACAACACACACTACACCACAACACCACTACACGCCACAACGCAATACTACACCACAACACCACACTACACAACACCGCACTACACCACCACACCACAAAAACCACACCACACCACCACACTACACCACCACACCACACTACACCACAACACCACACTACACCACAATACCACAACACCACACTACACCACAACACCACACTACACTACACTACAGTACTCTGCACTACCACACTACACCACTACGGTGCACCACACCACCACAGTATTATTCCACCATCACTCCTGACCAGTTCTGATTGCCTTGCTTGGTCAGATTAGCTGGTCTTGCATGGCCATTGTCAGATGAAGTGAGAGAATTGTTTGGCCATTGTGAGTATGTAATGTAGTGTAATGTAATGTAATGTAATGTTATGTATGTATGTAGGCTATGTATGTATGTATGTATGTATGTATGTATGTATGTATGTATGTATGTATGTATGTATGTATGTATGTATGTATGTATGTATGTATGTATGTATGTGTTAACTTGTGTCTCAGTGTAGAGGGATTTTTTCAGGTCTAATTGCAGAACTATCACGCCGTTCACCCCCCTGCCCCACCCCTTGCCCTACCCTTCTGCTTCACCCCCTGCCTCACACCTCTGCCCCACCCCACTGCACCTTCCCTCCTGCCCTCTTATGGTTACTGCTGATTTAGTCTTGGCAGCCTTAAGCGTGTTCGTATTTACAAACATTCACTACTATACCACGGGCAAGATGTCTGGAAGCTTGTACTGTCGCCGCTAAATATGAGTTGGATCGCTATTTACGGTATTATTGAAATCTAGAGCATTGAGATCTCTACATTATACCGGGTGTAAACATGTTTGTGTGAATGTTGATCATCGGATGTGGAACTCTTCTTGAACGAATTATTGCGTCTTAATACCGGTTGCTTTTCCGAAATAGCCCCGTAGTGAATTAGTGAAAAGCTCTGATTTTGATATATTATTACGATGATATTTATGTATATACGTATACATATATATATTTATCAATCTTACCGCTGGTGAAAGGTTATTACTTTAAACCTTTCAGAGTCGAATTTTGAAGATTTTGTACAAATATTTACTGCATTTAATCATAATCATTCAAAATTCAGGGTCAGTGTCAAAAGTTTTTTCCTTCACTGAAGTG
This sequence comes from Homarus americanus, assembly GCF_018991925.1. Classification (NCBI taxonomy): domain Eukaryota; kingdom Metazoa; phylum Arthropoda; class Malacostraca; order Decapoda; family Nephropidae; genus Homarus; species Homarus americanus. The sequence continues at coordinate 6,780,634 of NW_024749779.1, forward strand.
CACGTAAAAGTTTCACTGCAACTTTTGTTATTACCCTTTAACATATACTTTCCATTCATATCAGCATCATGTCACCCAAGGTACAGATTCTGAAACTCACTCTAAATATGCTTAATCAATTAAATATCGCAAGATCAAAGGTCATTCAGCTGACATTGAACTAGTGTCTTCAAGATGAATAAGTAGTCATCCTCATTATATTACAATTGAACAGATTAGACATAGGCGTTCATCAGTACCTGGCACCATATCCAGTCTCCTGAAGAAGCAGCGGCAGCAGGTGTGAGGTATTTGAACAGCAGGTATGGCTGGCTGACCGTACAAACCAAAGAGTGGTGTTCCTCCAGCTGGGCTTTGTTGTACGCGGTGTGGGTAGTGTCAATAAAAAAAATTTGCCGAGCGCTGTCGATTGTGTCTAAACAATTTTGGGGCGGATTTAGGGAGAGGGAAAAAACTACGAGTGTTGGAGGGAAAGATAAAGAGAGAAAGGTGCTAACAACTAAAATTGACAACAGAATCTGGTATGAAAGAGGTGAAGGCGAACTACTACAGCGGTAAACGTATAGATCATTAAGGAACATAATATGTGGCGTTCATACAACAGGATGATGGTTAGCGCTGCTGAGAGTGACTGTGTAGACCCTTTGTTAATTCTCGTTCTCTATTTAGTTATGTGTTGAAACAATTATTAATATTTTGTTCAATAAAACTGTTATTGAAAATGTTATCCGTTCATAACAAATGCTATTGTTTAAGGTTTGAGTTTTATCTTATATAATTATATGGATTCTGTGTACAGTAACAGCTTTCTCCTTATCCAATTGTCACTCTGACATTATTATCAAAGATTCTTACACGCGAAGCATACTTTAGCTGCTGGACACAGAAACGACAAGATATTGTAGTTTCCCCCGAGTCAATTCTCCACCAGTCCGGATATACTAACAGAATAACACCCAAGAATGCCCAATGGGTGTTGGGTGTGGTCATCTCTACCTTCTCCACTAAGAGCGAGGCCTTGGTCCTGAAAGTAAAGTTTCTTATGAATTATAACGCTAACAAATATGCTATCTAATAATATGATTTGAATCATCCATATAAGAAAAGGACTGCTATAATCTCTTCTGCGTTAATATTTTTGGTATCTGTCAGCTGTAAACTAACTGATGAAGAGAAACATCTTGTCGACAACACGGGTGGCGAGTCGGGTCACGCGGTAGCCCAGTCGGAGGGCGCTCAGGGTTGCCCAAGAAGAGATGGTGAAGGACAGCGGTATATAAGCCATGGAGTCGACCAGGATCCTTACAGTTCTTTCTCTGAACTCTCGAAGGAACATGAATCTCAAGGCACTGGTAATTAATTCACCCCTGTTGGTCGCAGGAAACTTAATCAAAACAGAAAGCAAAGTTTGGAATCTCGCTGCCTGAATAATAATTATTGCTTAAATGAAGTATTTTCGGTGAAATGTCATCATTTTGGGGGATTTAAAAGTTCTTGCTAATTTAGCATCCGAGATAAAATATGAATTTTTCCATAGAATCGTATCTTATTATTTATTATTGATCCTTTAATTTGAGAATGGTATATCTAAACAAAAAGAATAGCTTTTTAAAAAATAGTTTAGCCTCATCATTGGTCAGACATAAAAAACAAAATTACCTCATTTATCTCGCACTCTTTCTTCTTATTTTCTGCCTTCCAATTTTTATATATAAATATTTTTGCCTTCTCTAATTTGATTTGCCCAAATCACCGTTACCCACCTAATCTTACAATGAAGAAAAAACCCTCACAATACATAATCCAAAACTCGAGTAAATCGATCTTCATATGTGTACAGATCCTGCTGTCGGTGGTGGCGGCAGCTGCTGCTTCATCATCCAGCCACGTGAGAATCAGTCTGGGGAATGGTGGCAGCATCCAGTACAGCAACGGCCATGGGACGTCTCAACCTGCTGCTTCCTACCACCCAACAACACCCGCTCCTTCATACAAACCTACGCCAGCCCCATCATACACACCAGCCCCGTCTTACACACCTGCCCCGTCTTATACGCCTGCCCCGTCTTATACACCTGCCCCAACCTATCGCCCAAAGCCAGTCTACAACCCCGCCCCAACATATCGCCCTGCCCCATCCTACCGCCCCGCCCCATCCTACCACCCCTCCCCATCCTACCACCCCGCCCCGTCCTACAAGCACCCCGAGCCTGCCGTGCCCGCCTGTGCTGACCTGACCAACTCTACCTGGTGCCTCGAGGACGAGGAGTATCCAGAGTACGAGATCAAGCACGCCATCCAGTACCACTTGGACAAGTTCAACTCCCTGTACGCCGACGTGGCCGAACTTGACACGGAACTCTCTGTAGAGCGTCCCAACACCCTGGAAGAGGAGACTTACCTCTGTCCCTCAGAGACCTCCTACATCCGCCCCCTCCGTGCCCAGAACACCGACGGCAAGTGGCGCGTCATCGTCAACAACATTAATGTCCACTACAAGACCTTCACTCAGACCACCCGCGTAGAGGAGTGTCTCACTGCTGGTGAAGACTGTCCCAAAGTGCCTGTATGTTACGAGTCCAAGTGCCTGCAGAAGTCCATCTACCACCGCTTCCTCGTCTACGACTACTATGATCAGTACTTCCCCTTCGCCATTGAATCTTTCAAGCTGCCCGCCAGCTGTGCCTGTCTACTGGGCGCCTACACTATCGACCACTAAATGTTTTAAAATACGAGAGATATATTATCCGTATTTAATCTTAGTAAATAACGAATGTGACTGTTTTATACATGGAAAAATTCATATCATAACTCGTGTTCTGTGATACTCATTTGTCCCTGTGTGTGCAGCATGTCGGCGGTTCGTGAAGAAAGCAGTTCTCTAGTCATCCAACATCTCTCGCATCTGCACTCATAGTTTTTTATAAAATATAATAAATTTATATATGCATTTGACAGCTTGTTTTACCTCACACCATCCACATGTATCTAATTACTCTGAAATGTAACAAGACATACTTACATTTTATTAGTGGACCATGGAGGGGAGGGGAGCAAGTGGATGGGAAATAAATGATTTATTCTTAATGCTTGGGGTGCAGCGGCCTAGTGGATACAGCGTTAGCCTCCTTTCCTTCGAGTTGCTGGTTCGATTCCGGGGACTTCCAGTCTGCCAGGTAGTAAATGGGTAACTAACTTTTAAAGTTGATTGGCGTCGGCCACGCTGCCTTCTTACGTACCAAAGGCTTAAGGTAGCGGCACGCTGGGCACTTTTCTCCAATATGTTGCCCAATTTGCTGGCCGCTGGCCTGAGGGCCCAGCAAGCAGCAAGATTTCTGCTGTTGCGAGAAATGGACAACGGGTTGGCGGGGATCTTTGCTGGTCGGATTAGTGTTCAAATGAGCTTCATATAATGTCAAGTAAAAATTTAAATAAATGATGAAACAATAATAATTTAAAATATAACATATACACGGTGACATACATCTATTTATTCGTCACTGTAAACCTTCTTTAGCATTATTAAGTCATTATTCAGGATCTTCTTTGACCAGCCAGCCGCCGCCACTTTTAAAGAAACTTCACGATACACCCACTGTCTTTTCTTTAGCTTTTGCAGACGCCACACTTGCTTCGCCAGTTGAAAAAAATATAGCACAATCCTGCAAATTATCAACTGTAGTAGCGGGATCCATGGCGAACCTTGTCTAGGCGCTTTGTTGTTGTTTTCGTTGTGTTGAGTAGATGCGCCAACAAAACATCCCAGTGTGACGCAAAAGTTTCTGTTTTGCTGGCCGGTGGACCGTGTTTGCCAAACATGTTTGGAAGAAAGTGCCCAGTGTGCTGCATTCATTGTCCTTAATGGTCGGTCATGCCGATGGAACCGTCCCACTTTCACATTTCATTTAAATTGAATGAACAAATATATATGATAAGTCAGACACGCACTTTAGATTGTCTTTCTGGTACAAGTGAAAACACTGGGGATGACGGTTGTGTCGTTCAGGTGATATGACTGAAAATTTAGATAAAAGCAAAATAACAGGTGCCATTTGCTGTTACTGAAGATACTGCGGTAAGGATGTTTATAGAGAGACGAGCGAAACTGACCTATGATGTAATGAACCGTGTTTCCATGACGCTGGTTAGGAACAGTGTGTGTGAGTGTTCCATGATTCTCAGTGATGGGCTATAGACACCTGCTGTATAATACTAGTCAGACACTACTTGGTAATCTGATGATAAAGTTTAAGTATAGTTACGGCATTTGGTAGTGAACGACGCCTTAAATGAAACAGAAAGAGTTGACAATGTATGAACGAAATTTCTGTCAAAGTTATAGCAACAAAAAAATCTATCCCTGGGTTTTATGAGAAAATTGTTAGTACACAGAAATCAGCGTCTCTCTCTCTCTCTCTCTCTCTCGACAAAGTAGAGTGCAGTAAGGTAAGGGTGGTCATTGTATCCGACACCTGCTGTGGAACACTTCCCTTCACCCCTGTTTAAAGTGACCCTGAGTCTCTCCTCTCAGTATGTTGAACAAGTCATCTGTTTAACGAGCTACGTGTGAATCTCTCTCTCTCTCTCTCTCTCTCTCTCTCTCTCTCTCTCTCTCTCTCATTTTCATTGCAAACAGGGACGCTTTGTGTGTGTGTGTGTGTGTGTGTGTGTGTGTGTGTGTGTGATCTAGAGAGTGGAGGCTTGAATGGCCGTCTCGCTGGATTAGTATGATGGCTTTGGGAGAACTGATATCTGCATGAGCTAACGATGGTGGATGAGTGGACAGGTGAAAGGGTCGCTGAAGGAGAGGATGGGTGGGTGAGATGAGGGGGCGGGTGAAGGTGTGTAGGTGGAGGGGTGTATTGTTGGGTGAGGTGATAGGGCGGGTGAAGATGTGTAGGTGTATTGTTGGATGAGAGGATGGGCGGGTGAGGTGAGAGGACGGGTGAAGGTGTGTAGGTGGAGGGGTATATGGTTGGATGAGAGGATGGACGGGTGAGGTGAGAGGACGGGTGAAGGTGTGTAGGTGTATGGTTAGATGAGAGGATGAACGGGTGAGGTGTGGGTGCGGCTGAAGGTGTGTAGGTGGAGGCGTTGGATGAGATGAGGTTGCGAGTGAAGGTTTGTAGGTGGAGGGGGTGTATTGTTGGGTGAGGTGATAGGGCGGGTGAAGGTGTAAGTGGAGGGGTGGAAAGAATTTAAATCACTTCTTGGCCTGGCTGGGCTGGGTCAAGAAAGCGGGGGGGTGGTTGGGGAGGGATCCACCTCGCCTCATTTCACGGTGCTGGGCCTCAGATCACGAGCGACGGTCCGCCCTTCACATACCTCCAGCAGGGGATGAATATACACTTCACTGTAATAGCCTCATGTACTTGATGCTTCACAAGTTCCTTTACATTCTTTGTGATTATGTTTACGGCCATATATTTTTCATTGTAGGTATAATTGGTGGTTGTACAAGGTTAAATATGTGTAGAAGTTTCATTGGGGATGGTGTCTGTTGTGTTCGGTGTACATTACAAAGTCCAGTGGCTTCATTTTGTACAGTGAAGAGAGAATGACAGGCCACAAACTTGCTGTAGGTCTAGTGGTTATACCGTTGGGAAATTTTTGCTCTCTTCTCCCTTAGGTTGTTAGTTGTTCTGATCATTAACAAGATGGATGAAGGAAACTAGGTCAGGTTTGGTTTAGAAAAATACAACAACAAAGCACACACACACACACACACTCAAACACACTCACACACACTCAAACACATTCACACTCACACACACACACACACACACACACACACAGGAGACGTCTTTTTAACCATGTAAGATTCTTTAATTCTATGAGTGTACGTCAGAGGCATCAAGGTGACTCCAGATGTGTTATAATCCAGTCCAACGGATGTCGTCACTCAGAATACCCTTCATACAGTCCAACGGATGTCGTCACTCAGAATACCCTCCATACAGTCCAACAGATTTCGTCACTCAGAATACCCTTCATACAGTCCAACAGATGACGTCACTCAGAACTACACACTCACGAGGGACGATGAATGGTGTAACTTAAACAAAGTCACAAACTCTCAAAATGTTTTCCACTAAAATTCCAGCAACAATCTAAAATAACAACAATAACAATGCCCATCAGACGCTCCCGGGGTTATCATCTGAGCTGTTCTGATGGCGAGATATGTCCTAGAGTATTCTTTTTTTGGTGGCTCTATGACTGGTAAAAGACATTGTCATAAGATACTGAATCATTTCATTCTATCAGTGTTACATAAGAGGGTCGGTAGATGCAGCGTCTTTAAACAGGAGGAAACCCTTTGTATTGTTCTTGTGTACTCGTATAGTGGAGGTCTGGAGGAGGAGGGTAGTAAGAGCAGTTCCTCCTCTACCATCTCCTTACTTTTCACTTAACACTTAACACACACACTCCATCAGGCCGTCGGGTTAGCGTATAAAATATTAAGCTACGAGTGACGTAACAAGAAACAAACATAATTAATTCAAGTACGAAGTTGCTCCTTACTTTATTAGTCCCACCTAGTCCTGTTTTTATCAAAGCTATTTGTCTTTATACTAACTCCCTGTCTGTTCACGTTTACATTTTGGCATTGAATATCTCTTATTTGACTTTCATGTCCAGTGTTATGGTGTGATCTTACGGTAACTGTTGGGTTTATGGTAGATCTAACATTCGCCGAGTATAGAGAGATGTAAAGACTTTGATATAATGGTTTTAAGGTAACGCTGTAGCCAAATAGGCGGCATTTAGCACACGCAGTTTTTTCTCATACTTGTCTGTGATGATGTTGACGGATCCTGTGTGCAAGAGGAGCAGGCAAGTGGCCACTCAGGCTGAAGCAAACACTGAACTCACGGTGGTTGCTCACTCAGGTGTGGTCAGCAAACACACGCCGGTAAGCTGACGTCATCCTGTGTACCCTGCGTGACAGTTGGTAACAACGATGAAGATGACCTGCTCTAAGAGTGTGTTGCCATCTACTGTCATGTAAATGATGCCAAAATAGAAGAGGACAATGATCTCAGATATAAACATGGCACTTATGTTTATATGTGTTTTTTTCTGTCTCTCCCAGCCATACCTCCAGAACGGATGCAGTTAGAGTTCTGAAACTTTACACACATTGTACATGGTCCCCAAGGTTGTGTACCTTGGTATTACGGACCCCCGGGTAGTCCGGGCAAAATTGAAAAATCTTCCCGACTAACGTATCACCACGGCGATTACCTGAGGTAGTTTACACGTGTCAGGGACGGCAAACCGTGACAGTCAGAGTTATACATACAGTGTGTACCTCACACGACCGAAACCGGGTACTTTTTGCTAGTGTGTGTGTGTGTGTGTGTGTGTGTGTGCGCATCCCAGAAGTGTCAGTAAAGAGGAATTTGGGGGAATTTGTTGACAGTAGCCGACCCCCACCTTGGAGGGTGTAGTGTAGCCCTCTCATTAAAAACAAATCTATTTTTCTTGTCTATTTGTTATGTGCGACCACATTGTTTAATCACAGAGCTGAAATCTGGAATGGTAACTTTTTGCACGTGCACTTAATTTGGCTATGAGCGGACATAGATTATAATGGCTGTTCTTCCCATGAAGATCATCGTCATCATATTGAAACCGTTCGTGACAACTCCTGGGTGAACCATGGACTGTTGCCGGGGTAATGTGGCTACAACCATACTGTTTAACTAAGTCAAAAACAAATCCGGACAATGCCGAGTATCCCAGGTATTATTTCAGTAAATAACAGTGAAGCCTTGAGAGAGCTGCAGCAAGATACAGCACGGTTCGTGCCAAACTTCATAAGACTCATTAAGAACAATATTGTCTCTTCCAGGAATCCTCATGGGAACCTAAAGGAGAAGAACTCATCGTGAACTTCTTAATGTAGCTCCACCTCGCACTGTTCAGCGTCTGTCAGCATTTGGAAACAGGCTTAACGTACATGTTTACAAAACCATGAAAAGTAGGTCAGCAGCCGGTACACTTGTTCCCCAGTTACGTACTTACATATCTTTCATACAAAGAATACAAAGGAAATATTGAAAGGTGCCTCATTAGTAGATTATTGATAAACATTTTGTGTTTCAGTTTATTTAATCATTAATCTTGTTAGGAATAAGTGCAAATGCAAGAGTTGTTGGATGATTGACTACAGAACTGCTTTCTTCACGAGCCGCCGCCATGCTACACACACAGGGACTAACGAGCATCACAAAGTCATTATTCACAGTCTCGGACAAAAGTTCGCTCTCCGTGGTGAAACTGAATCACGGGAATTAGTCTCCAAACTTTACTTACCCTGACTGTTTTCTGGTGCAGGTGTTCTGCCTTATCTCATTTGGGATCGATGCTGCTTCATTTTGGGAGGGAGCAAACTTTTGACCCCGACTGTACAAAACACAAGCTATAAATACATAAGTACAACTATAAATACAAAGTAAATGTTATCGTCAATTACTTCCTGTCATTTATTCGTTACATACTTCTTAGTGGTCGATGGTGTAGGCGCCCAGCAGACAGGCACAGCTGGCGGGCAGCTTGAAGGTCTCGATGGCGAAAGGGGAAGTACTGATCATAGGGGTCGTAGACGAGGAAGCGGTGGTAGATGGACTTCTGCAGGCACTTGGACTCGTAACATACAGGCACTTTGGGACAGTCTTCACCGGCAGTGAGACACTCCTCTATGCGGGTGGTCTGAGTGAAGGTCTTGTAGTGGACATTAATGTTGTTGACGATGACGCGCCACTTGCTGTCGGTGTTCTGGGCACGGAGGGGGCGGATGTAGGAGGTCTCTGAGGGGCGGAGGTAAGTCTCCTCTTCCAGGGTGTTGGGACGCTCTACAGAGAGTTCCGCGTCAAGTTCGGCCACGTCGGCGTACAGAGAGTTGAACTTGTCCAAGTGGTACTGGATGGCGTGCTTGATCTCGTACTCTGGGTACTCCTCGTCCTCGAGGCACCAGGTAGAGTTGGTCAGGTCAGCACAGGCGGGCACGGCAGGCTCGGGGTACTTGTAGGACGGGGCGGGGTGGTTGGATGGGGCGGGGTTGTAGGATGGGGCGGGGTAGTAGACAGGCTTGGGATGGTAAGATGGGGCTGGATGGTAGGAGGTGACCATTGCTGTACTCAATATTCCCTCCATTGCCCAGGTTGACCTTAACATGGCTGGAGGAATCGGCGACTGCGACCCCCACCACAAACAACACAGTCTGTGAAAAACAGTATGGAACATTCTGCATTCCTTAATTTCTACTAAGAATCTAAGCATTATAATATCAGTAGTCGTAATAACAGCATGCAATATCAATTTACATCACAACTAACGAATACCGTAAAATGTAAAAAAAAATGATTGCGTTAATCGATAAAACAAAATCAGATATTTAATTTTCGTTGTATAAGGAAAAATACATATGTACAGCGTAAATATTTTTTATCAATCCTCTTAAATTTTTACTCAGACGATTTACATCTTTTGACATTTTTATCGTTAATATCCTCATAAACCCTAATTATCTTTATTGGTAAAGCTGAGCTGTTGTTCTTACTCGTCTGTGATCACTAATGTTGTCTCACAAGTGTTCTCAACTAAGTGAACACACACAACACTCACCAAAGCCCCGAGAGACATTACTGTTCCAGCTGTGGTCGTGTAATGTGGCTCTACTCGTGCCATCATGGCTATATACCCGTGTGTGTGTGTCCTGTGACCTCTCATCTGTAGCCTTGAGACGACACCTAAAGCCTATCTGATGGTACTTACTGTATGTCATCGGTGATGAAAGGCGGACACATCTTCGGCTCTTGTCCTTACACGACTGTGTGCCTCGTCTGGTGCTTCTGGTGTTGTTGGTGTATACAGATACTGTTTTTTTCTTAAGACACTTAATTTGTTCTGGAGTGCGTTTCCTGAGTGTGGTGACGGTAGTTACTTCATGTGGGTGGAGAGGGCAGGGCATGACCGCACCCATCTGGGAACTGCAGTAGGGCAAGGTACGCACGCTCGTACACACATCAGGTAGGTCCAGATACATATTAGAGCAGTAGAACAGGTCCAGAGTCTATTAGTAGGTAAGCGACTCGAGTTGTGTATGGTCCACATGGATGTCCACCACGCCCAGGTATGTGGGAGGACGGCGTCTTGGCCCTTCTCCCAGGCTGGCGTGGCCCCATGGTATGTCAGGACAGGTCATCTCATTAAGCCAAAGCCACGCCCTGTCCAGCCAGTACAACGCTCGTGTGGCATATCCTATTACTTTACTTATAAGGTGGCGCTCCCTAGGTGATGGAAACACTCTCTCTCTCTCTCTCTCTCTCTCTCTCTCTCTCTCTCTCTCTCTCTCTCTCTCTCTCTACTACTACTTACATGGATGAGTATAGTGATACCTATTATACTTGTTTAGTAAATGGAACACTTAATGAATGGATTTATATAATGCTTAAGAGAACAGGCTGATGATGGAAGAAGTAATAATACCTCTCACGGTGAAGTTCCTCGACAAATACTCCACTGTTTGCTGAGTCAGTCACCAGAACGTACTTAGTGTATGTAATAAATTTATTCGCGGAAGACAAGACTAAGAAATTTATATAATCTTTTAGTTGGAAATATTAGAGCAACAAGTCTTTCTCGCCTCAATATTGTGACTCTTCTTGTATTACTTTCTTTCTCTTCTACAATATTCTCTATCTCCGCTTCAATATTCTCTATCTCCGCTACAATATTCTCTATCTCCGCTTCAATATTCTCTATCTCCGCTACAATATTCTCTATCTCCGCTTCAATATTCTCTATCTCCGCTACAATATTCTCTATCTCCGCTTCAATATTCTCTCTACTCTTCAATATTCTCTATCTCCGCTTCAATATTCTCTATCTCGCTTCAATATTCTCTTCCTCACTTCTATTCTCTCTCTCCTCTTCAATATTCTCTATCTCCCTTCAATATTCTCTATCTCCGCTACAATATTCTCTATCTCCCTTCAATATTCTCTCTCTCCTCTTCAATATTCTCTATCTCCGCTTCAATATTCTCTATCTCCCTTCAATATTCTCTATTTCCTCTTCAATATTCTCTATCTCCGCTACAATATTCTATCTCCTCTTCAATATTCTCTATCTCCTTCAATACTCTCTTCTCCCATTCTCTATCTGCTACAATATTCTCTATCTCCGCTTCAATATTCTCTCTCTCCTCTTCAATATTCTCTATCTCCTTCAATATTCTCTATCTCCTTCAATATTCTCTCTCTCCTCTTCAATATTCTCTATCTCTCTTCAATATTCTCTATCTCCTTCTTCTTCTTCTCTCCTCTTCAATATTCTCTATCTCCCTTCAATATTCTCTATCTCCCTTCAATATTCTCTATCTCCTTCAATATTCTCTCTCTCCTCTTCAATATTCTCTATCTCCTCTTCAATATTCTTCTCCTTCAATGTTCTCTATCCCCTTCAATATTCTCTATCTCCGCTTCAATATTCTCTATCTCTGCAATATTCTCTCTCTCCTCTTCAATATTCTCTATCTCCGCTACTATTCTCTATCTCGCACAATATTCTCTATCTCTCCTCTTCAATATTCTCTATCTCCCTTCAATATTCTCTATCCCCTTCAATATTCTCTATCTCCTTCAATATTCTCTATCTCCGCTTCAATATTCTCTATTTCTCTTCAATATTCTCTATCTCCTTCAATATTCTCTATCTCCTTCAATATTCTCTATCCTCACTACAATATTCTCTATCTCCTTCAATATTCTCTCTCTCTCTTCTCTCCTTCTAATATTCTCTATCTCCGCTTCAATATTCTCTCTCTCCTCTTCAATATTCTCTATCTCACTTCAATGTTCTCTATCCCCTTCAATATTCTCTATCTCCGCTTCAATATTCTCTCTCTCTCTTCATTCTTCTATCTCCGCTACAATATTCTCTATCTCCTTCTAATATTCTCTATCTCCTCTTCAATATTCTCTATCCCCTTCAATATTCTCTATCCCTTCAATATTCTCTATCCCGCTTCAATATTCTCTATCTCGCTTCAATATTCTCTATCTAATGTTCTCCTATGCTTCAATATTCTCTATCTCGCTACAATATTCTCTATCTCGCTACAATATTCTCTATCTCCGCTTCAATATTCTCTATCTCCCTACAATATTCTCTCTCTCTTCTTCAATATTCTCTATCTCCGCTTCAATATTCTCTATCTCCCGCTAATATTCTCTATCTCCGCTTCAATATTCTCTCTCCTCTTCAATATTCTCTATCTCGCTCAATGTTCTCTCTATCCCTTCAATATTCTCTATCTCACTTACAATATTCTCTCTCTCTTCAATATTCTCTATCTCACTTTCAATATTCTCTATCTCGCTTTAATATTCTCTATCTTCACTACAATATTCTCTATCTCCTCTAATATTCTCTCTCTCCTTTCAATATTCTATCTCCATTCAATATTCTCTATCTCCGCTACAATATTCTTTATCTCGCTTTAATAATCTCTCTCCTCTTCATATTCTCTATCTCCTTCAATGTTCTCTATCCCCTTCAATATTCTCTATCTCTCTAATATTCTCTCTCTCCTCTTCAATATTCTCTATCTCCGCTACAATATTCTCTATCTCCTTCAATATTCTCTCTCTCTCTTCAATATTCTCTATCTCGCTTCAATATTCTCTCTCTCCTAATATTCTCTCTATCTCACAATATTCTCTATCTCCTTTCTAATATTCTCTATCTCACCTTCCACATATTCTCTATCTCCGCTGCAATATTCTCTATCTCCTTCATATTTCTCTCTCTTTTCAATATTCTCTTCTCACTTCAATATTCTCTCTCTCCTCTTCAATATTCTCTATCTCCGCTACAATATTCTCTCTCCTTTAATATTCTCTCTCTCTCTTCAATATTCTCTATCTCCTGTCAATATTCTCTATCTCGCTTCTAATATTCTCTATCCCCTTTAATATTCTCTCTCCTCTTCAATATTCTCTATCTCCGCTTCAATATTCTCCTATCTCCTTTAATATTCTCTATCTCCGCTTCAATATTCTCTCTCTCTCTTCAATATTCTATCTCTTTTCACAATATTCTCTATCCACTTCAATATTCTCTCTCTCCTCTTCAATATTCTCTATCTCCTTTAATATCTCTCTTAGCTTCAATATTCTCTATCTCCACTTCAATGTTCTCTATCTCGCTTCAATATTCTCTATCCCCTTCAATATTCTCTTCTCCTTCAATATTCTCTATCTCCGCTTCAATATTCTCTATCTCGCTTCAATATTCTCTATCTCCTCTTCAATATTCTCTATCTCCTTCAATATTCTCTATCCTTCAATATTCTCTATCTCCTTCATATTCTATATCTCCTTTTCAATATTCTCTATCTCCTTCAATATTCTCTATCTCCTCTTCAATATTCTCTATCTCCTTCAATATTCTCTCCCCTTCAATATTCTCTATCTCCCTTCAATATTCTCTATCCCCTTTCATATTCTCTCTCTCTTCAATATTCTCTATCTCCTTCAATATTCTCTATCCCCTTCAATATTCTCTATCTCCCTTCAATATTCTCTCTCTCTTCAATATTCTCTATCTCCGCTTCAATATTCTCTATCTCCTCTTCAATATTCTCTATCTCCTTCAATATTCTCTATCTCGCTTCAATATTCTCTATCTCCTCTTCACTTCTCTCCTTCTCCTCTTCAATATTCTCTGTTTTCTCTTCAGTACTCACTTCCTCCTCTTCAATACTCACTTCCTCCTCTCCCACTACTCCTCCTCTTCCTCCTCTCCCTACCCCCTCTCTTCATTCCTCCACCCACCACTACTCCTCCTCTTCCTCCTCTCCCTACTCCCTCCTCTTCCTCCCTCCCTCCTCTTCTCCTCCCCTACTCCTCCTCTTCACTCCTCCCACCCACCACTCCTCCTCTTCCTCCCTAACCACCCTACTCCTCCTCTTCCTCCTCCTCCCTGCTCCTCCTCTTCCTCCTCTCCCTCCTCCTCTTCACTCCTCTCCCTACTCCTCCTCTTCCTCCTCTCCACCACTACTCCTCCTCTTCACTCCTCTCCCCTCTCCTCCTCTTCCTCCTCCCCACCCCCTCCTCCTCTTCCTCCTCCCCTCCCTCCTCTTCCTCCTCTTCCCCTACTCCTCCTCTCCACTCTCTCCCTGCTCCTCCCTCTTCCTCCCTCTCCCTACTCCTCCTCTTCACTCCTCACCCACTCTCCTCCTCTTCCCTCCTCCACCCTACTCTCCTCCTCTTCCTCCCTCCACTACTCCTCTCTTCCTCCCTCCCCTACTCCTCCTCTTCCTCCTCATCCACTACTCCTCCTCTTCCTCCCTCCACTACTCCTCCTCTTCCTCCTCCTCCTACTCCTCCTCTTCCTCCTCTCCCTACTCCTCCTCTTCCTCTCCCCACCCTACTCCTCCTCTTCCTCCCCTCCCACCTACTCCTCCTCTTCCTCCCTCCCCTTTCTCCTCCCTCTTCCTCCTCCTCCCACCCTACTCCTCCTCCCTCCTCCACCACTACCCCTCCTCTTCCTCCTCTCCCACCTCCCCTCCTCTTCTCCCTCCCTACTCCTCCTCTTCCTCCTCACCCACCACTCCTCCTCTTCCTCCTCCCACCACCACCTACTCCTCCTCTTCCTCCCTCTCCCTACTCCTCCTCTTCTCCTCTCCCTACTCCTCATCTTCACTCCTCACCACTACTCCTCCTCTTCACTCTCTACCTACTCCTCCTCTTCCTCCCTCCCTCTCCTCCTCTTCCTCCTCCCTACTCCTCCTCTTCACCTCCTCACTACCTCTACTCCCTCCTCTTCCTCCTCACCACCTCTCCTCCTCTTCCTCCTCTCCCTACTCCTCCTCTTCATTCCTCCCACTACTCCTCCTCTTCCTCCCTCCCTCTCCTCCTCTTCCTCCTCACCTACTCCTCCTCTTCCTCCTCACCCTACTCTCCTCTTCCTCCTCCTCTCCTCCTCTTCACACCTCCACCCCTACTCCCCCTCTTCCTCCTCTCCCACTACTCCTCCTCCTCTCTTCTTCCTCCTCACCTACTCTCTCTTCCTCTCCACCACTACTCCTCCTCCCTCTTCTCCCACCTACTCCTCCCCTCTTCCTCCCCTCACCCCTACTCCTCCTCTTCACTCCACCACTACCCCTCCTCTTCCCTCCTCCCCTTTCTCTTCTCTTCCTCCTCACCCACCTCCTCCTCTTCCCTCCTCACCACTACTCCTCTCTTACTCCTCTCCCACTACTCCTCCTCTTCCTCCTCCCCACCTCCCCTCCTCTTCCTCCTCCCCACCCACTACTCCCTCCTCTTCCTCTCCCCTACTCCTCCTCTTCACTCCTCCACCCTACTCCTCCTCTTACTCTTCTCCCACTACCTCCTCTTCCTCCTCACCACTACTCCTCCTCTTCCTCCTCACCCTACTCCTCCTCTTCCTCCCTCCTCTCTCCTCCTCTTCCTCTTCTCCCTACCCCTCTCTTCCTCCCCTCACCCTTCTCCTCCTCTTCCTCCTCCCACCACTCTCCTCCTCTTCCTCTCCCCTACTCCTCCTCTTCCTCTTCTCCCTACCCCTCCCTCTTCCTCCTCACCCACCTACTCCTCCTCTTCCTCTTCTCCACCACCCCTCCTCTTCCTCCTCCCCTACTCCTCCTCTTCCTCCTCACCACTACTCCTCCTCTTCCTCCTCCCTACTCTCCTCCTCTTCCTCCTCTACCTACCCCTCCTCTTCCCCTCTCCACCCTACTGCTCCTCTTCACTCCTCACCCTACTCCTCCTCTTCCTCCTCCTCACCACTACTCCTCCTCTTCTCTCCTCCACCACCTACTCCTCCTCTTCCTCCTCACCACCTCTCCTCTCTTCCTCTCACCCACCTACTCCTCCTCTTCCTCCTCACCACTACTCCTCCTCTTCACTCCCTCACCTACTCCTCCTCTTCCTCCCTCACCCTCTCCTCCTCTTCCTCCTCACCCTACTCTCCTCTTCACTCTTCTCCACTACTCATCCTCTTCACTCTCCCCCTTTCTCCTCCTCTTCACTCTTCTCCCCTACCCCTCCTCTTCACTCCTCACCACTACTGCTCCTCTTCACTCGACGTCACTTCACCCAACATACCAGTCGGTAAATACTGTACATCATAAATATAGTTCGTTTAACAATAAAGCCCCGCTGTTAATTCACCGGTAAGTACAATGAATCATAAATGCATAAACTCGTAATATCAAGATTCTGTCGATATTCCCTTAAGGTTTCTGTAAGTCGGATTTAATACCGTCCCAGGAAGCACACCTAAAGCCTCTAGCACGTTCTGGGGTTGATGATATTGAGAGATTCGCTGGATGTAACGTTATTAGTTATCGATTTCATGGTATTCTGTACAAGGTAAACTTTTTTACAACTTGCTAGTAGTGTGTGTGTGTGTGTGTGTGTGTGTGTGTGTGTGTGCAGTTTCCTCCGTCATGTTGCCTCAAATAATCTGGTTAATCACAACCTGTTGACTGGCTGGGAACTGGATGAGTCTCCCTTCGTCAACCGTTTTTTTGTCTGCTCATCCTACCAGGTCAAGGTTACCGGTAGCGAGACAAGTCATCCCGGTAATGAACGTCCTAGTATTTTTATATTTTTTTGCCTCCTCCTGAACTATTAAAATGTATACAGCACTCCATATAGCTGGATGGTAATGTTCTGCTATGGTGAACAAGCCGGGAGGGAGGTAGTGAAGGAGGGCCGGGAGGGAGGAGTGAAGGAGGAGCCGGGAGGGAGGGTAGTGAAGGAGGAGCCGGGAGGAGGGTAGTGAAGGAGAACCGGGAGGAGGGTAGTGAAGGAGAGCCGGAAGGAGTGTGGTGAAGGAGGAAGCCGGGAGGAGGGTAGTGAAGGAGGAGCCGGGAGGAGGTGGGAAGGAGGAGCCGGGAGGAGGGTAGTGAAGGAGGAGCCGGCGGTGAGGGAGGAAGGAGGCCGAGGAGGGTGGTGAAGGAGGCGGAAGAGGTGGTGAGGAGGAGCCGGAAGGAGGTGTGAAGGAAGCCGGAAGAGTGTAGTGGAGGAGGAGCCAGGAGGAGGGTGGTGAAGGAGGGGTAGTGAAGGAGGAGCCGGGAGGAGGGGTGAGTGAAGGAGGAGCCGGAAGGGAGGGTAGTGAAGGAGGAGCCGGAGGGTGTGGTGAGCAACGGGAGGGTGGTGAGGAGGAGGAGGGAGGAGTGGTGAAGGAGGAGCCGGGAGGAGGGAGGAAGGGAAGGGAGCCGGGAGGAGGAGGAGTGAAGGAGGAGGCCGGAAGGGAGGGTAGTGAAGGAGGAGCCAGGGAGGGGAGGAGTAGTGAAGGAGGAGCCGGAGGAGTAGTGAAGGAGGAGCCGGAAGGGAGGGTAGTGAGGAGGAGCCGGAAGGGAGTGAGGAGGAGGAGGAGGAGGGGAGGAGGTGAGTGAGGAGGAAGGAGGAGGGTAGTGAAGGAGGAGCCGGAGGAGTGGAGGAGGCCGGAGGAGTAGTGAAGGAGGAGCCGGAAGGAGGAGTGAGTGAAGGAGGAGCCGGAAGGGAGGGTAGTGAAGGAGGAGCCGGAAGGAGGGTGTGAGGAGGAGCCGGAAGGGAGGAGGAGTGCAGTGAAGGAGGAGCCGGAAGGAGTGTAGTGAAGGAAGGAGGGCCGGAAGGGAGGGAGTGAAGGAGGAGGAGGAAGGAGGAGTGTGAGGAGGAGGAGGGGAGGAGGAAGGTAGGAGCCGGGAGGGAGTAGTGAAGGAGGACCGGGAGGGAGGAGGAGGAATGTTGAGGAGCCGGGAGGGAGGAAGGGTTGTGAAGGAGGAGCCGGGAGGGAGGGAGGGTAGTGAAGGAGGAGCCGGGAGTGTGTGTTGATCTTGTGGCTGGTGACACACGCTCTTCCTTCTTATACCGTCTGGAACATTTAGGACATTTTTTTTTTCATATTTAGAGGCAGGTAGATAGGTAGGTAGGTAGGTAGGTGGATGGACGGATGAACAGATGGAGAGAGAGAGAGAGAGAGCTCCATTTAGATTCAACATCACCCAAATGACGAGACAAAGGAAAAAAGTTTTAAGCTTGTACTCACCCTCTCACCCATACCTGACGACCACACAATATACGACCGCTACTATTCATCTCCTTCACTCGTCACAAGAACCTCTTATACCTGCCCTGTGGTTGGGGGTTTCTTGGTCTTCTTTATCTGTCTCTTGTTCCCTTAATAAGGCCGCGCCGCTCTTCCCCTATGTGAAATATTTACTTACCTATAGCTATTCACCTGACACTCGTAGTCCTAACAGAGGGTAGAGTATTCTGTCGCTCTGAACAGTGGCCACACAGAGGTAGTGGAACGAGAAGGTTTTACTCCTCTTGCTCTGCCCCCAGCCACACCTCCTGCCCTGCCGCCCCAACTCCTTTTGTTGACCATGGAGAAATACTCTCTCTCTCTCTCTCTCTCTCTCTCTCTCTCTCTCTCTCTCTCTCTCTCTCTCTCTCTCTCTCTCTCTCATATGTATATTTTTTTTAGTTTAACAAATTTATTGACAAAGCTTGTAGTACAGTTTGCCTTATATATAAACACTAAAACTGACACCAGGAAGATTTAATGTGAAAAAGATTGAATGTTTAGATGTTTAGTCTCTTTTTATTGTTAGCAAAGAGCTCTTCAAGTCTGCCGATGTGTCTCTTTCTATAAGCGAGTTTTTGTCTTCGTATTTCTCTCCTTATCCATTCATTATCTTTAATCTCTCCTCTCCCACACACACTACCATTTTTTTCCTTTATTCCTCGTGACTCCTCCACACTCCCCCTAACTACTGTATACTCTCACGCAACTCCGCAAACGCATACTTCATATTTCTACTCCCTTTCCACCTACTTCACACTCCTCACATACCTCCAGCTTTCACTCTCTTTCCATCCACTTCATGCTCCTTCTCCCTTGTATACCACTAACCTAACCTAACCTAACTTCCACTCTCTTCCCACCCACGTCTCCACCTTCCCAAAGCTTCCGACCCCATTCTCTTCTAAGCCACCCATTACACTCTTCCGCCCTCATTCCAAACCTCCACCTTCTACCCACTCTCCTCCACCCCTTCACACCACACACTCCTCTACCCTTCCCCAATAGATTATTCCCATGCCTTCATCCTTTTACTCTCTCCCTTCTTCACCTCGTCCTCTCACCCCTTCCTCCTCCCACACCCATCTTCCTCCTCCCACCCTCACCTCGACCTACCACCCTCACCATCTCCTCCTTCTCCCACCCACACCTTGTCCTCCCACCCTCACTACTGCTGCATCACGACGCCTCAGGGAAGATGCCTCGCCCCCTTCTCCCACCTCCCTTTCATCTCCCTGCCCTATTTCCTTAATTTCTCTTTTCATTCTCATTTTTGTCTCTTCTCTGTTTCATTCTCTCTTTTCTTCTTTTTATTACTCGTCTCCCCTTCTATCTATCACCCCTCTTCCCTCCTCATAAATGCCTCCTTCCTCTCTCTCTCATTCCTCTCTTCCTCTGTTCTCTCAATATTTCTCATTTCTCCCCCTCTCTCCTCTCCCTCTCTCCTTTCTACAAGAGAGGTCTTCGCCGAGGACACTGTTGTGGTTGCGTAAGGCACTAAACAGTCGTGGGCAGAAGTAGAGCGGTGGAGGATTAGCTCTTGTCAGCCACTCCCTCATGTGTCGGGTGTCCCTCACGACCTGTTGTTGTTACCCCAAGGTGTCTCCCTGCGTCCCCCCCCCCCTCCCCCACCCTCTGTGTTTATTACTTTTCCTTTTTTTTTTACTTGCATCCTCTTCGCCATTGATCGGCTCGTTAGCCTCTTGGATGGTCGGTCACGTCTCTTACGTACCGTTGACAAGTACTGGGCATGTACTGGCTACAGAATGCATCTGTATCCTGTACCTGCACCAGTGTTGGTCAAGTCTGGTCTTGAATGAGGTCACATTCGGTGCCGTCACGACACTGTGTCAGATCGTTCCAAGAGTTTATAATTATAAAATCGTTGTCGAAACTGCTGTTGTAATTACCTATTTGGCTACTGCTACTGCTATATGTCTCAAAGATCGAAAAACAACCACAACTCGATGTGGTTGTTTGGAAAATAACCAGAAAGCGAAATTTCACTAACCTAACCTTGATATAGTAGGCGGCATCAACAAACTGAGGCGTATATCATCTGTATTTATTGTGTATAAGGATCAACTCTATCTCTCTCTTGTTATTTTGGTAAGAGACGCTAATGTAAGAAGTTTTATCCCTTATTATTATATTAAAAAATTTCTCTTTCGCTCTTCCCTCCTGTCTTCTCTGTTTCTTCTTTCCTCTCTGTCTTTCTCTCTTCCTCTCTCAACTACAGTAAGTTTTCCTCTGTAAGATTAACGTTTGGGATTAAATTTTATTATAATGACTTCTTTTTTTATAACGGAAAATTATTTGATTTTCCTTGTGTTCAGAGTAGTAAGATTTTTAACAGGGCAATATAATTAGTATCTTAAACCGCTACAGCTACAGTATTAAATTAAAATCCCTTTTTAATTTTACCTGACTAACCATATATCATCCCAGTAGAGGTATATGGAAAGTCTATATGGATTGTATACACCCCAAGGCGGATTCACTGTTGACGAACGATGGTGCAAGTCATAGCAGTAGAGACCCGGTGATGCGTGGAGGAGGAGGGAAAGTATAAGGGTAGATGGGTAGATATATATACATTACTGGGAACGATATTAGAAACGGAGGAATGGGTGATGGGCAAGGAGGAGTAAAGACTGAATAAAAAGCGAGAATAGATGAATAAATGCAAGTAAAATAAAGATAAAAAGAGAGGTTTAGAATTATAGAAAGGTATAGAAGTCGAAGTAAGAAGCAGGGAGGAAAATAACACATAAAGGAATAGAAATAAGACAAGAAACAGATAAAAATGGGAGAGAAGAGACCGGATATGAAGGAAGAATTATACAAAGAGAAGGGGGAAGAATGCTTTGAGTAGGAATGAAAGAAAGATCAGATTAAGATGATGGAACAGCGGTGCGATGAAGAAGAGAAGAAGGAAAGCCGGATTAGTCATTGCGAGACGAATTGGGTCAAAGCCGGATAAGAAGACAGGATCAGATAAATAAGGAATATGGAGAGACCGGTGAAAGAAAAAGCCGGATTAGATAGGAAAATCAAATGAAGGAAGAGGGGGAGGAGGAGGAGGAGGAGGAGGAAAAACCTAGTGTGAAGTAAGGGTCGGTGGTCTTAAGGCAGGATGGGTCGAGGTCCCCCACTATTACTGTACACGGCCAGGGAGGGAAGGGGAAGTCGACCCTTAACTAAACAACAGTGTTTACTGGGCTGTTATAGCTAGCTGTTAAGTCAGGGTTGTCTCTCGAGTGCTTGATGTCTTGTGTGTGTGTGTGTGTGTGTGTGTACACTTTTCAATGGCCAAATAATTGTTATTCATTTGCAAGGGTCTGGAGGCAAAGAGCAGTGTGCGGTATTGAAGACGTCATAGCACCACCCACTGCCTGCCATCTTCCTCTCACCAGATATAACACTACTTTTTTACCCTCCGTTAAACAAAAACAAACAAAATGTATACCAGTGACTCAGAAAAGTCAACAAACTGATTTATATTGTTCTTGAAGTAGTAATTTCGTTCACGTTATTAAACTAAACTGAAGGTACAAAAAAAGAGGGAACTTCATGTGCAAATTGTTTATCATATGTTGATCATGGAGGCTGTGTAACTAACAATATCCTGGAAATACGAGTACATAGAGTAGACTCAATAAAATAAAGAAATACATCACGACGCTCAAGGAGTGTTATAGAACCGGGAATTGTTCGATAAGTTACTGTTATAAGCTCCCCTAAGGTGACTTAAGCTGACAAGGACTTTTAGAAAATTAGGTGGGTAAGATTTTGTTCACTTTATTATATTAAGTGTGGGATTTTGTTCATTGCAGTTTTCTGGGGGAATTTTGTTTTAAAGGGTTTATTCCAGTGTAGTTTTCTTATCCGATGGTATTTTGTTCTTTGGGGGTTTCTGTCCGTGTATGATTACCAAGAGACGATGGACAATAGGCAGACCCGGCGATGACCTGACCTCCTGTACCTCTCACCTAAGCGGGGCGGACCTAACCTCGCTCTATATATACCGGGATGCTCGCAGGCTACTCCTCAGTTCTCATCTCTCCCTCGCACAGAGAAGGTCGCTCTCATGGCTCTCTGTGTCCTGGTAAGATATATTCTAACACCCAGGTAATATCCCTTATATATTCTCCTATACGACATAGTATAGAGGACGGAATTAATTTCTCATAACGAAATGTTTGAGTATTAACGTTGGTTCTTTTTAATATTGTAAAGCGGTGACACACTCAAACACTATTATTAGTTATTTTTATTCTGGGAGCATATTTCTGAGACTATCCCAAAAAGCAATGTAAATTAGAAACAATATGCAGCGAAATCAGTAAACAGTAAGTGTCATGTTAATCACATTTAATTACCATAATACAGTAGCCTCTGATGTATAGTAGATCAGAAATGACAATATAATGTAGAAAATAATCATACACATATATACAAGTTTATTTACGCTGTAAGATATGAGTACAGTACATCTTATCTTGGTCATGGAACCAGTAATATTTTTTTTTTTTTTAGACTTTAGTGGCTCTGGTTGGCGCCACGTGTGCCAGCTCAGTCAGTCACGTGTCCATCAGGCTCGGCGACAGAGCTCCCATCACCTACGAGGTCAGTCCTGATGCCGCGCCCCACCGCCCACCACCTACCCGACAATATCCAGCACTTGCCCCTGCTTACCCCACCCCTCCACCCACGAGGTACACCACCGCTGCCCCCACCCCCTCCCGCATAGCTTACACTCCACCAGCACTGACCTACCCTACCCCCACCACTCCTGACACTCCCATCTATCCACCCCCGATCACTCCTGCCCGTGCAACCTACCCTCCACCCACCACTCCTGCCCCTGCCACCTACCCTCTACCCACCAATCCTGCCCCTGCCACCTACCCTCCACCCATCACTCCTGCACCATCCACATATGCTCCTACCACCAGCCAGGAACCCACAACATATGCTTCCCCTCCCACTACTAAGGCCTCTATCTATCACCCTCAGCCCTACTATCAGCCACGCCCAGCCTACCATCCTAAGCCCGTCTACCGCCCAGCCCCGTCCTACAACCCCGCCCCATCCTACCACCCCGCCCCGTCCTACAAGCACCCCGAGCCTGCCGTGCCCGCCTGTGCTGACCTGACCAACTCTACCTGGTGCCTCGAGGACGAGGCGTACCCAGAGTACGAGATCAAGCACGCCATCCAGTACCACTTGGACAAGTTCAACTCCCTGTACGCCGACGTGGCCGAACTTGACGCGGAACTCTCTGTAGAGCGTCCCAACACCCTGGAAGAGGAGACTTACCTCTGCCCCTCAGAGACCTCCTACATCCGTCCCCTCCGTGCCCAGAACACCGACGGCAAGTGGCGCGTCATCGTCAACAACATTAACGTCCACTACAAGACCTTCACTCAGACCACCCGCGTAGAGGAGTGTCTCACTGCCGGTGACGACTGTCCCAAAGTGCCTGTATGTTACGAGTCCAAGTGCCTGCAGAAGTCCATCTACCACCGCTTCCTCGTCTACGACTCCTATGATCAGTACTTCCCCTTCGCCATCGAGACCTTCAAGCTGCCCGCCAGCTGTGCCTGTCTGCTGGGTGCCTACACCATCGACCACTAAGGCCGACGAAACTCTTCTCTGCATCCTCAGTTTTATCAAACGAGTATACTATATCTGAAAATAAACGAAGGTGACATTATTCATATGACTGTAGTTAATGGTACGTAAAGAAAGCAGTTCTCTAGTCATCTGTCTGTGATATCATGCCGTTTGTATTTAGTTGAGTTTATTCATATACAAGAAATCTCAGTGCAATATAATGTAATGTAGACTGATACTATCTATTTTCATTTAGAATAAGTTTCTATATTTCTGTTCATTTTTGTGTTTGTACTTCTCTAAATATACACTCCTGACTTTTGAATACTTGTTTGCTATCAGAAACCTGAGTTCCAACAAAGTCTCCTTCACAGATTTGGAGACGTGGTCCCAAGAACTGCCCCCAGTTGCTTGTAAACTTCCCGACTTTCACTTTCTTTCATTATCATCTCAAAACCCAAGAAACTTACCCATGTAAACCCAACGTATTAAAGGAAGTCTCATTTCTCATTAAGGTACAGACAATAGAGTTCGTCTCGGTTATCTCTTAAATTTCATGTAAAATATTGTGAACAAACAAGTTCATAATCTTACGACCCACAACATAGATCAAAGTTCGTCCATGGCTGTGTGGTCTCGCCCGGGCCACTGCTAACTTGGAAGGATCTTGCGGCTCAATTTTCCTCATTACTTCATCGTACTACAGTCATCTCTGCGTTATTGTTGACGTCACTCACTGGCGTCTTATACAGTGATGCTGGAAGACTCGGAACTTGTGCTCTTTCCCGTTGTCAGGCGAGTCTTAAAGGAAACGCGTCAGGTTGTTGTTGCTGAGCTGCGCTGACCAAGCTTGACCTCGCCTGCTCCCCAGAGGAAATGTCAACTCACCAATTGATTCATACTCATGGGTGAATGACTTGGTGAATATATGGGTAATATACATTGTCGAAGTTACTTACTCTTAGGTGCTTTACTCACCATTAGCTGGTTACATCTACCTGAACCGCGGGCCACATTAAATAGAATTTCTCAATCACTCGGCGGGCCGCACAAATACATGGTTTGGGCCGCGGGTTGCCCTTGCCTGATATAAAGCTTTAAAACTTATTGATGTTATTCCCAAATACAGATAACCTCTTTTTTATTGCTATAATTTGATAAGAGTTACTTAACAGAGAGGTAAAATTTGCCTCCTCATTTATGATTTCGTGTACCGTCATAACCAAACGATTCTTAAATTAGATTAAAGGAAGGTCAGGTTAGCAATATTATTCATTTTGGTTTGTATTACGAGGGTGCTCTTATATACCGCCAAAGATCATACTCATGAATTTTACTCGTCTCTGGAACTTCTCAAAACCCACTAATCTTTGCGTCTACAAACATGAAGGACAAAGATCGTGAGTTTTACTGTGCCAAAGGGAGTACACAGCACCACAGGAGGCGTGACGGTGTACACAGGAGGTGTGGTCGTGTACACAAACTGTCAACAACTGGCTCAAGGTCAGAGAAAGTTCTTTGTCGTGTAACCTGGAATTAAATTCATTAGGTTAATTATTGTGGTTGTTCTTGACTAATACTCTACCAACCACAACTGACGATTGTTCCTTTTACTTATATAAATGCAAATCACTAACGACTTCAAAGTGTCATAGTTATCATCCCTTAAACAGTTATGTTGACAGCATTAGTTACTATTATGACGTTGTACCGTTATCACAGACACCACACAGCTCATCCTCAACCTTTGATTGTCTCCCAACTGATAATCGTATTTCATAATCCTAAAAATTCCTGAGTTTCATCAAGGTATAAAACAATGAATCAGTGAATACATGAACATATAAAATTATAAAAAATGTAAATAAATACAGATACATTCCCACGTCCTAATAACAACAAGGTATTTATGTTTTGTTTTAGTCAATAGATTCAAGTTCACGCGTGTGAAGTACAATAGAGGCTGTGGGAGGGGAAGGGAGGCAAGCGGGCGTAATAAGGTGTCGGGGTCGAGCGAGCAGAACGTTTTTGTTTACCTCTGTTGCCCAAGGTCTGTGTTGATGAGATTCGGTGGTTATGTGAGAGAGTTGGCCCGGTGCGTGGGGGGGTGGCAGGGGGGTAGTGTGAGGGAGGAGAAAGATGTAAATATGATGAATCAGAAGGAGACGTGAAGGGAGAGACGGTAGGGAAGAGTAGGCAGGGAGGAGGAGTTGGCAGGGAGAATTAGGAGGAAGGAGAGATAAGGAGTTGGGTGGGAGAGTTGATATAGATGAGAGACAAGGAGAAGTAAAGAGGAAGGAGTGATATGGAGGAGAGACAGGAAGGAGTAGTGAGGGAGAAATGTTAAGGTTGAAAAACAAGGAGGAAATATAGGGAGAGAGGGAGGAAGAGAAGACTCAGACGAAGTGAGTTTATGAAATGAAGTACAGATTCTAATCAAACACACAAATCAACAGTGTTTTTTTTTACTGTTTCACTGACGGGTGGGTGTGTAGACGACTTGGCCATGGTTCACCAACGAAATACCTCAGAATATAACCAATTGACCTCTCACATGCCATGGAGCGTAGGAGAGAGGAGAAAAATTATAATGTAAACAAGGATTTCATAATATGCAAGAGTTTTGCTATGGTAGTTGACTCGTGTTTATATTCATACAAGCAAGTTCAGAGTGTACTGTACAAGAGGTGTGATGAATAGATGAATTAAAAAACTTAGGTTTATTTTACCTAAGATGCCTGCACTCATTCACATCCACATATTATTCCACATCACCACTCAACATACTCACCACGCTACCACAACAACACACACACACACACACACATACTCGAAATCGAGAATGACGATCATCTCGCTATGATAAAATTATCTGAGTTGTTAAGGATGTCACCTTCGTTTGTGAGCGCTGAGGTGACTAAAGAGGCCG
Organism: Homarus americanus; assembly: GCF_018991925.1. Lineage (NCBI taxonomy): Eukaryota > Metazoa > Arthropoda > Malacostraca > Decapoda > Nephropidae > Homarus > Homarus americanus. The sequence continues at coordinate 6,807,290 of NW_024749779.1, forward strand.
CCGATACGGGACCGGCAGTGTCGTCCACAGATGTTGCACGTATGGAGGGCTACAACTAGTGCAGGACGGGGGATGACAGCGTCTTTCCGGCGTTGGTGCTTGTCTGCCTCGTTATGCAGTCGGGCTAACTCGAAATTATTGACATCTTCTCGTGTGGTGCTCCTCCAAGCGTTACGGTGTGGAGTAATCGTCTCCCAGGTGACGGGATCTTTCGACTATCCTTATACCTTTTCAGTTGCCCGCCACCGTTACGTTTACTATTCGTTAGGTGACTGTAAAGTGGCTGTTTTGGCAGTCTACTATCGTCCATGCGGGTAACATGGCATGTCTAACGTAGTAGTTCATAGATAATGGTAGCCTCGATGCTCCTGCAGTTGGTGTCAGCGAGAATACTGGCATTTGTACTCTTGTCTTTCCAACGAACTCGAAGGATGGAAAGTAGACTGCGTTGGTGAAAGTTTTCATGTGTCTTGAGGTGCCTCCTGTATGTGACCCATGTCTTGCTGCCATATAGCAGGGTGGGGAGGACCACTGCTCCTATATATGTGCAACTTTGTAGATAATTTCAGCTCCCTACAGCTGAAGACACGGGGATGGAGTCTGCCAAAGTCTTGAGATGCACATATGATCCGACGTTGAATCTCTTCATCGATATTCGCGGTGGTGGACGGGTGGGAGCCGAGATACTGAAAGCGGGTAACATTAGAGAGGGTAATACCGTTAAGCTGGATCTCTCTCTCTCTCTCTCTCTCTCTCTCTCTCTCTCTCTCCCTCCCTCCTCCTCCTCCTCCCTCCTCCCTCCTCCCTCCCTCTCTCCTCTCCTCTCTCTCTCTCTCTCTCTATCTCTCTCTCTCTTATTAGTTATGGTCATTTATTACACATGAATTGATCATTTTATACATCATTCTAGAAAAAATAAACCGACATTAACTATTTGTCTTGAGATCATAACAATAACAATTTATAACAACCACAAATTTTACTCACATTATATTCATCTTTACAAATACATATAATAGTTTAGGTCAGCCTTCACGGTCGGATAAACATTACTAGTATATTTCTTTATGCATGTAAGATATATATCACTTGAAGTACAGCATAGGTGTATAATATCCTTAAAAATAAATTATATATCATTTTTATTAATTATTTCCATTGTTTTAGAATATACTTATGTTTTAGAATGTACTTTTGTGATCCAATCTATTTCACACAACTCCCCAACACACCAGCTTCATGACACACCTTCAGGTACCACAGGTGAACACAGGTAAAAAGTACACGTCTTATTATACACCTGTCTCCTGCTCCTTCTTCTTCCCTCCGGAGCCAATGTGGAGGCGAGAGTATAATAACAATGAGCCTCGTTGATAGTAAGAGTATTAGAAATCACGTTTGTAATCTGTTGTTAATAATATTGCTGTTACATCATACGCTTCCACTCCTCTCGCTGAGTTTCTCAACACTTGTGGTTCCTTTCTCCTCTCCTTTATGCTCCCTTCTCCTCCCTTATCATCCCTTCTATTCACTTCTATTTCCATATACCTGCTTCTCCTCCCCACCACTCCCTTCTCCTCCCTCCTACTCCCTCTTACTCCATTCTTCTCCCTTCATCCCCATTTCACCCCATGATCCTCTATCCACCTCCCCTCCCCTCCCCAACCATCCCCTCCCAGCACTCATCCAACCACAACTTGCCTTTCCTTGCCTCCCTCTCTCGAGCTCTTTCTACAATCAGATCACTGCACCATTAAATTATCCAGTAATAATAGGTCTAGACTTTAGAGGATAGACTTAAAGATATTAAGGGAGGGAATAGACCAGCTTGGGGCGAGAACGATCATGGGTGTATGGAACAGAGATGGACAGAGGAGGGTGATGGAATGGCAATGTTGTACAAGGTGATGTGACTCTTAGATAACATTGGAAGGGTTTGATTGTAATAATAATAATAATAATAATAATAATAATAATAATAATTAATGGTTTATTGAAAGAGCATGGCATCCAAGAAGGCTAAAAATATACAGTTAAATGAGTGGAGAATGGGTCACTTGATTGACAAATGATATACAAGTAACATAAGTGATACGAATATGATATATAATGACAAGGTGGGGAGAATGTTAGACTACAGGGCATTTCAACATAGTAATAGTGCAAAAAAGGTAAGATTGGCTGGGAGTGAACACACTGGTTGATTACGAATTGTTGATTATTTTTACAAGATTGGGACTAGGTTGTTATCTTAGAGATCAGTACGTGCTCGTATGGATTGCATGCGGTTGTGGTGTCGAACATCAATTCGGGGATGAAGGACCTCGGATGGAAGTAGGAGCCAGTGTCGAGGATGGTGCAGAGACGTCTCATCTTCTCACCAAATTTGCAGATGAGGTCGTGGTGATGGTCAGAGAGAACCGAGAGGGTCGGTGTGTTGAGCACTTCTTGATATGTGGAGTAGGAAGGGGAGAGAATAATCTTGCATGCCCTCGTCTGCACTTTTTCTCGGTGTTTTCGTTGGGTGGCATTTAGGGAGGAAGACCAGGCAGGGGAAGTATGAATATTGAGTAATCACTGAGGAGCTCGGACGCAGGAACTCCGAGGGACTTGATTCGGCGGAGGAGGTGGAGACGGAAACTGGAAGATTTGACAATTGTTCTGGCGGTGTTTTCTAATATAGTTTATCTATAGTGACGCCGATGAGCTTTATAGAGTCCACAACCTGGAGTGTGTTGGGACCCAAAGTAATGGAGGGAGGTGGGACAAGGTCAGACGAGAGGTTGATGTGCATAACCATGGTCTTAGTTTGGTTGATGGTGACATGGTTGTTGGTGGCCCAATACCGGAGACTCTTCAATATATTCTGGGGTGGCGGTGGTTGGGAGCCGAGTTGTTCACACTGATCCCAATGGTGGAACGGTCGACATATTTCCAGTGAGCGGAGGTTTCTCTTCGGGCATCATTGATGAGCGTAAGAAAGCAGAACGGTCCTATCTTGGTGCCTTGGGGGGCGCCACAGGTGTGTGTGTGTGCGTGTCTTAATGTTTGGTCACATGCGTATGCTTATGCAAGAGAGTGTGTGTGTTCACTACCATATAAGCCTCTATACTCAGAGGTTAATTACAAATGTTGTAGCGAGACAGAAGCGACAGGTGCCAGGGACGATAAACTCTAGGGGGCGAGGGAGCTATATATCACACGACGACTAGCAGCAGCAGAACAGACACCAGCTACTACTGCTACATATACATTACTTCTATGTCCTTATAAGTCACACCAGAACGTGCATATTAATAACACACACACACACACAAACGTTTTCAAACAAACATACAAACAAACGAACAAACACCACGTGGGGCCCCTCATAACACCATCTGTGAGGGAGTTACTACACCACGTGAGGCCCCTCATAACACCATGTGTGAGGTAATTACTACACCACGTGAGGTCCCTCATAACACCATCTGTGCGGGAATTACTACACCACGTCAGGTCCCTCGTAACACCATCTGGGAGAGAGTTAGTACACTACGTGTTTGCTGTTCAACACCTTCATTAATCTGTATGTTCACTGTATGTTCCTTTACCTTTCTCTAATGAAGGCTTTTGTTAAACCACCAATGTATGTAATAAGTCATTTATGTCCAATGTATATTTTCAGCCTTCGGGCTGCATAACTTTTTCAATAAACCGTCAATTATTATTATTATTATTATTATTAAACAAACAAGTACTCCATCTTCATAATGATAAGCGTTTAAAGTCTAGTTATAATAAAAGAAAACCGGACACCTAGTCAGTGTCAGCACAAGGTGTTATGTGCTGATGCGTCATGGTGGTTGGTGGTGGTGGTGGTAGTGGGGTAGTGGTAGTGAGGGTAGGGTAGGGTAGAAGTGGTGATGGTGGTGGTATTAGTGGTGATTTTAGCAGTAATGGTGATGGTAGTAGTGGTGGTGGTGATGATGTTGGTGATGGTATTAGTGGTGGTGTTGGTGATGGTAGTAGTGGTGGTGACGGTGTTGGTGATGGTAGTAGTGTTGGTGATGATAGTAGTAGGGTAGAAGTGGTTGTGATGGTGGTGATAGAGGCTACGGGAGTATTCGGTCTTTACCCCTTTGGTATACACCTGTTATTGTATCTCCTGAAGCCAACATTCAGGTAGGAAGGATTTCAACCTAAAGAATCATTAATTGTTTTTATCACCTGATCTATTAGTCTAATAATTAATTAATATGTTCAGGTATATAACTTCACATGATCGTAAGTAACACACGTTTATCATATTTTGTACAACTATTTGGAATGAACGTTGTTAATATTTGTTTGTTATCCATTATTTTTGTCAATATAAAGTTACAGTTATATAATTTTCTATAGGTTTTTACCAGGTGGAGTTGGTTGTTATGGTTGTGTGTGTGTGTGTGTGATGGAATGCAAAAGTGGGTTAATTATATTTTAATTAGGTAATGTGCAGTGCTCTTGTCTGTTACCTGAGGAACAAAGTGACTTTATAATAACATCTAATAATTAAAAAGAACATTTTACGAATTTTTATGTTTATCATCTACACTGGCCACTTATTACTTCTTCCTACCATCAACAACACTTCCTTAAACTCTTCTTCCTAAGGTAAAAAAAAAAAAGTTGTTTGGTTGGGTCAGGATTAAAGATGGTTCCTCCCAGGTAAACAAAAAACCACGAGAAGTTGAAAGGAAGTTGCAATTCTCTTTATGACCTCAAGGGTGTGGTCTCTCCTCCTCATACAAGCTTTCCTTTATTATTCGTTTCTGTTAGTCTTTACAACATTTAAATTTAGCTCTGCGATGGAGTCTCTGAACGAATTCAAAGAGACGTGAGTGAAGGTAAAAGCAACGCAGTAACAGGTTTGCATAACGCTTCACAACCTCGATAATATGACCTTCTCTAGTGTCAATCATGCAGTATATTCAAACATTCTCTCATAAAGTTATATTAATGTTAACTTGATGTATTATTCCTTCAATAAATGTACATCATGGGATATAATTTTAGCTTTGTATTATCTTCCATTAGTTAAATATAACGGCAGCAGCAGGAGAGTTAATTTAAACATATTTTATGAATGGGCTAACATCTGAGTTATGTTTCTGGCTGGTCATAAGTAGAGAGAATCTAAATAATTTACAGTTAAGACATACCTTTAGCCTATGTTAGTGACCACAATTTACATACAGTAAGTGTAAAGCTGTCAGACAAGTATTATGATGAACACACACACACACACACACACACACACACACACACACACACTGCTATTGTAACCTTTGATTTGAGGCGACCACAACTTGTACTGTATAATAATAAATGTTAACAGGACGAATATCAAACATCATTATCACCTCGTCGTGCTTGTGTCTTCTATCTGATGCAACATTTATATCATTATACTGTTGGAAATTGAAGTCCTCTGACCCACACGGCGAATATCAGCGACTTTAAGAGAGAACAACTACCTGTAATAGTCTACCCTCGGACACCAGAATCGAATATCTCCAGATAAAATAAATGTTGTGAGGTAGAGATTATTTACATCAGCTGCCGAACGTGATCAGAGTCCTTTGTCTTCTATGTGTGTTGTTATGTAATGCTCTGAGCATGGAGAGAGAGAGAGAGAGAGCGCACCAACTTTCCTCCCCTCACATTACCTGGGAGCGGCCACACCACCACCAGCATCTGTCGTACATTAATGAGGCCTCTTTCTCAACCTCGACTGATGACTGTAAATACGGGTCACACAGACCACACTTGACCCTGAAGCCCAACCCTCCACCTCCCCTCCTTCCTTCCCTCAACCCTGTCACCGCGTTTCCACCAATCATAGAACAACACGGTCAAAAAGGGGGAGGGGCGAGGTGGATGAAAAAACGAAATGATAGGGAGAAGGACGACTACAAGATAATTAGAGGTTGTAATGCCAAATATGTGATGCTCCAGATACAAGTTAAATAAAACAGGTCTGAGAGTATTAATGTCGTCATCAAGAATAACAAATCAACACTTAGAGAGAGACAAACTTGCAGTGGTGAATAAGGGAACTGATTCACTAAAAGAGAGATCAAGAATTTTTAGATAGTAATTTTTTTTATAGATAATTGAGATGCATTTACAGTATGTCTTCAGGAAATTTTTTTTTAAAAATGTATAAATAAGAATAGTTTAGGAATAAAGTAATTAGAATTAAACTCAAACGAAGAAATTTACGAAGTGCTTAGGGTAATTTCTACATATGAATATGATGAAGATAAATGCCGCGTTAGTCATCTTGTATAACAGGTTTCAGACACATTATCACTGTAGCGTTATTTTGTTGGTATATGTTAGAAAGCTTTCATAGTTGAGGTGAGTCAGACCTGGTAGTGTATGTGACCACCATTGTGCAAAGATGGTTGGCGTGTGTGACAGTACTATTTTTCTGTACGTATACCAAATATGCTTATTTTTATATGTACTCACACACACAGGCGCGACGAAAGAAAGAAAGAGAGAGAGAGAGAGAGAGAGAGAGAGAGAGAGAGAGAGAGAGAGAGAGACTTGTTGGCAGTATACAGCAAATCACTCTACAAGTCTTGGCAAGGCCTTTGTTCACCATTAGCAGCACTCGAATTTGGCAAAACCCCATTCATTGAGACATTGCAACCAGGCCTTATGCAAACTCATATACATACCGCTAGCGTGTACCAGAACCACCCAAGAGACAGTTGCAATTTCCCCGCTGTACCATTACTGTAGTATGGATACTAAGAGTGGTAAATGAAGTAAACCTTTTTGACACAGTATTATGCTAATGATTTCATCGTCTATCACTTTTTTTATTTATTTTTATTACATTTATTATTGGTTTTGTTTTTTCTTCATTGGGTTAATCGTTTCACACACACACACACACACACACTCCCACTACGCACACACACTTTCCCACCACACATACACTCACTGGACAACCATGTTACCTCAGTGGTCGTCTAGGAATTAGCATATTAGGTCACCTGTCTGACTTTCTTTCACCTCTTATTTATACAGAGAAAAAGTGTAATAAATGAAGACATAGAAGAGCGTAATAATTAAGTGGTAAAGGGAGAGAGAGAGTATTAAACGAACCAATGACCATTAGCACGGGAGGTGAGAATTGTTTCCACTATACCACTACAATCGATTTTATTTGGTATAGGATATGTAAGTGACTCAGATTTTAAGATATGCCATAGAACTCAAAGTGTCTAATGTATATATATATATATGTATGTATGTATGTAATGTATATATGTATGCAATGTATGTATGTATGGTATGTATGCATGTATGTATGCATGTATGTATAAAGACACTGGAATGTACGTGCTTTTACACACACACACACACACACACGCGCGCACGCGCGCGCACATTGTTATCATTTACACATAAAAACACAAGCACACACGCGAGTCACATAATAATTTACATAAAATATAAAGACATACAAACTCTCACTGACCAAAGTACACGCAGAAACTTTCTCACATTTCACCTACAGACACACAGAATTGGACACGCGCATACAGTCGCAAGTTAATACAGGTACATCCAGACAGCCACACATTTTCAAACAAGAGCAAATCACACACACACACACACACACACACACATTTGCATATATAATTGAATACGTATAAACAAACATACAGCTCTTTTCTGATTTTTCTTTTTCTTTCACTCTCTCTCTTTTTCTCTTACAGATTACATCAGCTGTGCCAAAATTAATTCCTATATTTAAATGACCACACTAGTATTTGGTGTATTAATGTGCTATGATACCACTGTATAGATTTTTAATAAGAGTCAGGAGAGATACAATAAACAAGAAGGACGAATATACTGTATAAACTGGATTAAGATTTACGATAATTAAACCTCTGTGCAGTTTGTCACCTTCTGGGCAAATTTTTCTTTCATAAGAGTGATTGTTCATTCAAGGTGAAGCCAGGTGTTGCGTCACAGACCAACACACCGCCATAGCCTCAGTGGTGACGTCATGTTGTTTGTTAATTGTTTTGTTGAGAAAATTTTTGGTAGAAGTTCTTAATATATGTGTGTGTGTGTGTGTGTGTAGTTGTAAGTATAATATTTATTATTCCTACAGTTGGAGGGAAAGTGTTTCATTCCTTGTAACAGGTGTGGTGGCCCAGTAGTGTCAACCTTGTGTGTGTTTACATCAGACGCTGACGCCTGCAGACACGCAGGAAACAAGGCTGCTCCGGGTGCTTCTCTTGTTGTCTCAGCCGCTCTTATTAGTCTTGTTGGTCAGTGAGGAAATGACAGAATCTCCAGCAAATGACAGCGGGAACAGGGTTATAGGTTAAGCAAGTAGGTCATAGTTTTTAACCTCAGGTCCTGGTAAACTGTATGATTGTCATTGATGAGAAAATACTTAAATACTGAGATAACTAATACTGATAAAAGACTTACAACTGGATCACAGGCTCAACACCCTATACATCTGTCAGGGTTCATTATTATTAGTGATATGTACTTGAGTACACACACATACACGCACACGCACACACGCACACGCACACAAACACTACTACTACTTTGCTGTCACTCGGAATCGATTATGGCTATCATCCAGCTATAATACAATGATATGAGTTATTAGGGATGTCATCTACTGTAGGTTAGTGAGTTTTGAGGTGACTAAAGAGACTGATATGGGACCCGCAACGTCGTTCACATTCGTTGCACAAGTGGAGGGCTCCATCTACTGTGGGAAGGGCGGTGGCAGCGTCTTTCCGGTGTAATGGCCCCTGTCTCGTCAACAGAAGTATTATACAAATGGGTTACTTACATCTGATTTATATTCAGATTCATCCTCTATAACTTTCCACTGGCCATGAGGTGACATGTTCAATGCACGTGATGAGGTGTGCCCACGGGAAGCTGCGTCATACTATGCTGAGTAAAGGCATAAGTAGCCGGCTCTCTGGCCACCTAAAGCGAGCAGTAGTTTGATATCCTTGACTAGAGGACGACGTTATTTGAGAGCCGCAGTGGATGACTCCGTCTTCCCTCGACGGGGAACGCCGTACCCATACCGTTCTCCCTCGATGGGTCACTACTCAAAGTCACTCACATCAACTAATATCAAACGGACGTTGATTCACGTTTATATTACATAAACGCCGTCCTTTCTCATTCACTCATAAATAGTGGAACTTACGGTTGATATACACTCAGGAATTATAAACAATACTTTTATAATAAAACAAGAAACTTCAATTGGGTTTCGTTACCAAAAGCCCAATTATATTATATGTGTACCAACCTGGTTAGCTGGGGAATTAACCAACGTAACACCGGCGTTGGCGCTTGTCTGCCTCCGTTTGCAGTCGGGCTAACTCGAAAGTATTCACACCTTCTCGTGTGGTGCTCCTCCAAGCGTTACGATGAGGAGTAATCGACTCCCAGGTGACAGGGGTCGATTTAACATTTTTTCAGGTTTGTCTTTCGACTATTCTTATACCTTTTCAATTGCCCTCCGGCGTTAAGTTTACTATTCGTTAGGTGAATGTAAATTAGCTGCTTTGGCAGTCTACTGTCGTCCATGCGGATAAAATGGCCAGTCCAAACGTAGTTGTTCATGGATAAATAATGGTAGCCTCGATGCTCCTACAGTTGATGTCAGCAAGAATACTGGTTTTTGTTCTCTTGTCTTCCCAGCGAACTCGGAGGATGGAACGTAGACTACGTTGGTAAAAGTTTTCGAGTGCCTTGAGGTGCCTCCTGTATGTGACCCATGTCTCACTGCCATATAGCAGGGAGGGGAGGACCACTGCTCTATATACGTTCAGCTTTGCAGGTAATTTCTGCTCCCTACAGCTGAAGACACGATTTCGGAATAGGCCAAAGGCTTGAGAAGCACATCTGATCCGAAGCTGAATCTCTTCATCGATGTCTGCTGTGGTGGACAGGTGGGAGACGAGATACCGAAAGTGGGCAATATTAGAGAGGGTAGTACCGTTAAACTAGGTGGATGGTGGAGGTGTGTCTGAACCAGGGGCAGGTTGAAAGAGAATCTGAATCTTACGTACATTCACCTCAAGGCCAAAGTGTGCATATGCGCCTGTGTAGGTGTTCAGGATCGCCTGTAGGTTGTGTTCAGTGTAAGCACCAGGGGTAAGGGCCTCTGCATACTAAAGTTCAGTAATGAAAGCTGCTGACACCTTTGTTCTTACCTGGAGTCGTTTTATGTTGAAAAGACCTCCCTTCATCCGGTACTCGATGTCCACCCCGCTGGCTAAATTGGCACTGGCACGAGTAAGGAAGGCAGCCAAGAAGATGGAAAAGAGAGTTGGTGCCAGTACACACCCTTGTTTGGATGGGGAAGAACTCTGACTGGGTGCCGTTGTGCAGGACACTGCCATTTATGCCATCGTGGAGTTACCTCACAATGGCGATGAATTTTGGTGGGCAGCCAAAACGACTGAGGATCAAACGGAGGGTTTCCCTGTTGACCGAGTCGAAGACCTTGGTTATGTCGGTGAAGGCCATGTACAGGTCACAATGATGTTTTCTGCACTTTTCCTGTATCTGGCGGGCAACAAAGATCATGTCAGTGGTGCCACATAGTGGTCTAGACCCACATTGAGATTCTGGGAGGAAGTTTTCCGCCTCGGGAAGAAGTCTGTTTAGGAGGACTCGGGCGATAATCTTGCCAGCTACGGAGAGCAGCGAGATCCCACTGTAGTTGCCACAGTCTGAAAGGTCTCCCTTGTTCTTATACATATTGACAATGGAGGCGTCCTTAGGAGCTTCTGGAATTTCCTCCTTTTCCCATATATTCTCCAGGAGATAATGGAGACAGCTGGTAAGCAGAGGTCCTGCTTTATACACCTCGACTGGGATTCCATCAGGCCCTGAGGCTTAGTTATTTTTCATCTGTTTGATGGCAGTAGATACCTCATCCAGGGATGGAGGATAGCTGAGGTGGGTCAGCTCTGGATGCTGAGGGACATGCTAGGTAGTCAGGATATCCACATCGGTGTTTCAGTTGAGCAATGAATGGTAGTGCTCTTTCCAACGCTGAAGAAGGACTTCATCGGCTTTAATTATGAGCTTACCGTCAGATGAGCGGGGGGGCTGCACCACGAGTAAATGGCCCATAAAATGTTTTAGTGGAAATAAAAAAAATGCGCATCTTGTGCTGATCAGCAAGTTTTTGTGCTTCACATGCTTTAATTTTAAGCCAGTCGTTCTTTAGATTGCGAGGTTCCCACTGGGCTGCCGCTTTCTTCTTGCAGAAGGTATCAGCTTTGGTCCGAGACTGAGGGATGTTATGCCAGTCAGTGAAAGCAGCATGTTTATCATCGATGAGTACTTTGAATGCCGGGTCATTTTCATCAAACCAGTCCTGGTGTATTCTTTTGATCTGGCCGAGGGTCTCTGCAGGTTTTTGTCATAACAGTGTTATGAGTATCCCATTCGGCACTAGGATTCACGTTGTTTGCTGTTGGGTTGTTTATAAGCCTATGTTCGAGCTGCTGTCTGAAAGCATGTGCTACTGCTGTTCCTCCAGACTCTTAGCATTAAAACCTCTTCTGGAGGCTTGCTGCCTTCGCCGTTTTGGGGCGACGTGAAGTGAGAGCTTGGATCTATCAAGTCGCTGATCAGTGTCACAGTGATCTGAGCCACGCATGGCACGGGTGATGAGGACATCTCGGCGATCTCTTTCTCTGACAATGATGTAGTCAATGAGATGCCAGTGTTTTGATTGTGGGTGTTGCCACGAAACCTTGAACTTGTTGGCCTGCCTGAACAAGGTATTGGTGATAATGAGGTTATGTGCAGCACACTTGCTGAGGGGTAGTCCGTTGGTATTACACTTGCCTAGTCCATTTCTCCCTATGGTTCCCTGCCAAATGTTAGCATCCTATCCAACTCAGGCATTGAAGTTGACAAGGAGCACAACCTTGTCTCTTCTGGCGATAGAGGTTAGCACTCTGTCGAGGTCGGCATGAAAGCCTCCTTGATGTCATCCTCTGCATTCAGTGTTGGGGCATATGCACTGATGAAGAAGGTATGACGTGAGTGATTCAGTGGGACTTGAAGCGTCATGAGGCGCTCGCTGGTCCCAATAGGCATTTCAGTTAGCGGATGGCAAAGCCAACTCCATAGATGCAGTTTCTCTCATAAGCAGGCTTACCCTTCCAGAAGAAGGTGTAGCCAAACCCTCGTTCTGTGAGTTGGCCCTCTTCTAGGAGCCGGGACTCAGTGATGGCTGTTATGTCGATGTTATACCTAGCGAGCTCTTTTGCCACAAGGGCAGTTCTTCTTTCAGGATGTGCATTTGTGCCAGTATCCAGAAGGGTCCTGACATCCCATGCAGCGACCTTAAGAGGATGCATGGTTTGTTTTTTGTTTTGATTTGTGATTTTGGTTGTGTTTTCGACTGCATAAGGATGACCTTGGTGGGTATGTTTGGCCTTCCAGTTTGGGTTTTTAGGCAGGCTATGTTTAGGGCACCTTTTCTAGCCCCCTCCCCAGGTGGGGTGAGCAGAGCGACTCCCAGAAAGGGCTGCTCACTCGCACAGACAGTACTGGATTGCACTGCTGCCTAGATTCCAGTGCATAAACGACCATCTTATCTGTGCCACTGTTACGAGTTGGGGATTTAGAATATAGTTATACGTCTACCCAGATCCCAACAGGTAACAAAAAAAACAAAAAAACAAAGACAATCGGACTATAAAAGGGTAGACAAAGGATGCGAGTTTTCGTTGTGTATAATAGAGTACCATAAATCCCTTAACAAAATATTCAGCTTATAAATTACCCTTAACCAAACTTAACCTAAACATTAACAGTATATACATATTAATACAACATAAACAATTTTGAAGCAAGTGGACGTGGGGGAGGCAATACAAGATACAAATACTTAAGTGAGGAGCTGAGATGGCTGACGAGTAAGGCTGAGTATTGTAGAAGACGGTAGGTAGTCACTGCACCGTAGGTTTAGAGGATAGATGATCCTGTGGTCACTTCCCAGAGCCAAGTGCTCTCTCCTCGAATTGGAGCTCACAAAGAAGACTTGGAGGAAGTGACGCAACAACCAGGATATGGAGAAGGGAAACCCCGGAGTGTTAACTAAGACGAGTCATACTCGTATCTCGTCCCTAGATGGCGTTGCTCGTGGTGCTGGGTGGATAGATCAGGACAATAGATGGCGTGGTTCGTAGTGCTGGGTGGAGGGGTTCGTAACACACCCCCCCTCCAAAGACCTCCGTAGCGCGGGCGCGAAGGAGGTGATCACCTGGTGCGTCTGGAGAGAAGCTGCTGCATTTCCACTGTAGCTCGGGATAAGGAGTCCGCAATCAGGTTGTCCACCCACTTTATGTGCCGGACTTGTAGATTATAGGGCTGGGTGAGGAGAGCCCAGCGGAGGATTTGCTGGTTGGAGGTCTTGTTGGTTTGGATGAACGTGAGTGGGTTATGGTCGGTGAAGACTAGGGTTGTTTGTGGGCAAGACTGGAGGTAACATTCAAACTTCTTTATTGCCAACACCAGAGCCAGGGCCTCCTTCTCTATGGTCGAGTAGTTGGTCTGATGTTTTTTCAACTTGGCGGAGTAATATGCCACAGGGTGAAGAACATCAGTGGTTGGGGTCGGGTTGTAGGAGCACAGCCCCCACTCCGACACCACTAGCGTCGATTTGCAGATGGAAGGGCGAGGTGTAGTCAGGGGGGTGGACTACAGGCTTGGAGGCAAGGAAGGCTTTGAGGCGGTGGAAAGACTGGTCGCACCTCTGGTTCCAGATGTAAGGGACCGCAGAACTGGTAAGGTCTGTGAGGGGTCCGGCCACGCTGGAGAAGTTACTGCAGAACCGACGGTAGTAGCCGCACATCCCCAGGAAGCGCATGAGTTCCTTCCTCGTCCTTGGAGTGGGGAAGGACAAGATGGCTCTAACGTTTGCGTCCTTGGGTCTCACCATACCATGCCCAACGATATGTCCCAGGTAAGTCACTGATGCCCGGCCAAAAGCAGATTTAGCCAGGTTTATGGTGAATCCAGTCTCTTGCAGTCGTGCAAACAGTATCTCCAAACGCACCAGATGTTCGTCCCAGCTGTCCGACACCACCACCAGGTCATCCAGGTAGGCGAACGTCCCACCTAGGTCCTGAATAAGGTAGTTGATGGCCCTCTGGAATGTGGCCGGAGCATTAGAAAAGCCAAACGCCATAACCAAATATTGAAAAAGACCAAATGGAGTTATAAATGCCGAGATTATTTTTGCCCTATCCGTGAGTCCCACTTGATAATATCCTTTCAACAGGTCCACGGTACTGATAAATTTGGCACAGCCTATGCTGTCTATTATATCTTCAATCAAAGGTAAAGGGTAGGAGTCTGAGACAGTGACCTGGTTCACTTTACGATAATCGGTACAGAAACGAAAAGTGCTATCGGGTTTTGGAATGAGAAGGCAAGGTGAAGCCCAGGGGGAGGTACTAGGCTCAGCTAAGTTATGTTTTAACAAAAAATCTACCTCCTTTTTCATAATCTCTCTTTTTTGTGGATTTAGTCGATATGCTGATTGCCTAATGGGTTGTACATCATCTGAGATTAGCTTAATATCATGTTTAAGTATATTGCAAAACCCTGGGAGGTCTGACGTGACTTTAGGAAATGTTGATAATAACTTAGTGAGATCTTTTGCTTGAGATGGATTCAGAACAGAAAAATACTCATCCAAGTTGTTGAGTATGTGACTGTTAGCAGGGTTTTCTTTAGGTAGAGGGAAGTCTAAATTCTCCAATAGGTCCATGTCATCTGTCTCCGGCTCCGGCCCTGACAAAACCGTATGCAATACAGGTTGACTTATAGCCTCTGGGATGTCTTCCTCTGACTGCCTGGAATGGTAAAGTTTCATGAGATTAATGTGAACAAGTTGTGAATCTTTTCTGCGATCAGGAGTATGGATTATATAGTTGAGGGGAGATAGTTTATTAGCATCGACTTGAAAGTTTTGATGGAACCGTTCCAAGCAACCTTGGGACGGTGGGTGGTAAGCCGAAGATGTACAATGGTCCACACTGGGGTCTTTCATCACCTGTTTGAACAAAGATGGATCAGATTGTTGGGCTGTAATGAGCTCATCCTTACTAATGGTCTTATTGTACAGATCTTCTGTGGGTAGTAAGATATTGGAGGTGGTTTCAGATGAAGAGGGCCCATTTCGCACACTCTGTGACCGGGTGACAGCACAAGATGGGAAAAGATGAGGAATAGTTTCTTTAAGGTCAGTGGTGGAGTTGACAGGTAAGGGAGAGTCGACTGTCTTTATGTTAGGAACCACTAGATCTCCTACCAAGTCATTACCCAATAATAAATGAATGCCGCACACAGGCATTGGGTCTTTCCTAATGGCTATTTGCACTTCCCCAGTAATCAAGGGACATTGGAGGTGCACTTTAGCTAAAGGATAGGAAGAATGGGATGAGAGATCTGAAATTAGAACACTCTCATTAGTAAATGCGGTAGATATATCAGGAATGACGTTAAACAGGAGGATAGATTGTGCTGCGCCCGTATCACGTAGTATACGAATAGGGAAAGAACGAGACCCCTCTATGATTGAAATTTTTCCCTCATAGGTGAAAGAAGAGAAGAGATCCTGATGGGGCCTTTCCACATTGGTGGTTGCTATTGGTTTGGATTTGGGATCCAGGGAACTACTTTTAGCAATTCGACACTTTGGGTGTTTACAACTCTGGATTGTATGGCCTGGGTTTTTACAGTAAGAACAAGTAAGCTTGGTTGCATCAGGGGGAGTAGGTGTGGGACCTTTCGACCTACCACTCACGCCCCAAAGATTATCATCAGAGGAGGACCTAACATGTCGGGAAGTACCACGTTCTCTACTGCCCAGTGACTCCACCAGCAAAGCGTAGGCATCAGCCAGCTCAGCAGCACGCCCTAGATTAACCTCTCCACGCTCCTCCACATGCTTCAAGATGTGAAATGGTATCTTGCTCTTCCACTCCTCCAGGACTACCAAGTTTAACAAATCCTGAAATGTGGAGGTCTCTGTAGCCTCTAACCACTTCTTAAAAAACCTAAGCTTTTCTTGAGCAAACTCAACAAAGGTGTGGGAAAATGGTTTGGTTAATTTACGAAACTTCTGCCGGTATCCATCTGGCGTGATAGCATAAGAGGTGAGGATATTCTTTTTTACGTTATCATAGTCATCAGTCTGGTCTAAACAGTTATAAACTCTACGAGCCTTACCATATAATTTAGGAACTAACACTGACACCCACTGGTCCTTTGGCCACTCATTCTTCCCGGCTATTTTCTCAAAAGTCCTAAATGACCCGTCCATATCGGATTCATCAAACCCGGGAACAAGGGAAGAAGCAGTAGCAGGGTTAAAAGCAGCTAGTTTCTCTTTTAATGCCACTTCTTTTGATTTAAACTCCGATGTTAAGGCGACTTCTGTCTCTCTCACCTGTAGTTCTTTCAGTCTAACCTCCTGCTCCAACTTGGCCTGTTCCATCCTTTCCTCATGCTCCAACTTGGCCTGTTCCGACATTCCCTCATGTCCTCGTCGCCACTCGTCCGTCGCCAGAGGACTTTTGGGGGCATATGGGTTTTGATGATGATGAGAGGTATGATGAACTGAATGATGGCTGCACGTGAGTTGATTTATGTGGCGAAGCAGTAGAGCAGGCTGCAACCACACAGCTTGACTGTCCCTTTTTCTGATCTAGTGGTGCAAGTGTTGCAACTACTGGGAAAAGGGAGAGTCGCAATGGACTGCCGATAGCCTAGTTTGTTGGGTTTCGCCTTAGTAGCCTGTCCATCAAACATTGCCTTCGTGCGCCGGTAGTCGTTGGGTTTCCACGGTGGTCCTCTTCCGCCTACACCGCCGTTGGGATCTTGTTGGAGCTCTGTAAGCACGTCTGCCTGATGAGAGGATCCACCACAGATTTTTCGTTCGGGGTTTACTCCCGTAGCCTTATACTTGCCAAGGTTAATCAGCAAGGCAGCAGGGCGGTGGTTGGTAGGCGCCAGGACGTATCCACATGCCAGTGGGCCTATGCGCAGTCCCTCTGGGGCCACTGCTACTCCGAGATCCCCTGCTGATCTATTCTGGGCCCTCGAGGCACCCAGTTACTGTGTGTTGTCACGAGGAGGCACAGCAGGAGTCTTGATGGTGAGCATTGCTGTGTACTGGCAGGGGAAGACTTATGCAAGTTGCTTCCTCGTTCTCCACGAGGGCTAGGCAGTGGCGGCAGTTGAAAGCGAGAGGGAGCAAGCAGTGCTTGCACCTTAACACTAATATAATACTGCCATTTTAGATGTATTTCACCACCTTGTGTGTGGCGCGCGCGCACACACACACACACACACACACACACACTCATCATTTGTCCCTGATATATCTGCTTTCTCAACGATTGGACTTGCAATTTTTACGTTTCAGTTGTCATGCTCTCTTGTCAGTCGCTTCACTATCATGTTGTGTAATTTGTAAATGACAGTCGTGCGTCTCCTATACTCTGTCTTGATCAAGGACGCCAAGTTTGTCAATGATATTGGTAATTTGTCTCATTATGTGTGGTTAGGTAAAAGTCAGTGGGCGATTGGCAGGTAATTGGGAGCTGGAGACTGCAAGCTGATGATATGATTTTGAGTCTTTGTCTCTCTGTTTATCTGTCTTTGTATATTACTTTATCTGTTATTCTGGTTGTTTCTTTCATTCTGCTTGCCTGCCTGCCTGCCTGCCTGCACGCGCGTGTGTGTGTGTGTGTGTGTGTGTGTGTGTGTGTTCGTAATAATAATAATAATAATAATAATAATAATAATAATAATAATAATAATAATAATAATAATAATAATAATAATAATAAACGGTTTATTGAAAAAGTTCTGCAGCCCGAAAGCCGAAAATATGCATTGGACATACAGTAAATTACTTATTACATACATTGACATTGGTGGTTTAACAAAAGTTTTCATTAGAGAATGGTAAATGAACAAACAGTGAACATTCAGATTAATTAATGTTTACAGTGGAGGTCATGTAGATCTTGTGCGCCGAGGTGTTGAACAGCAAACACGTAGTGTAGTAACTCCCTCACAGATGGCGTTATGAGGGGCATCACGTGGTGTAGTAGTTCCATCACAGGTGGTGCTATGAGGGGCCTGACGTGGTGTAGTAACTCCCTCACAGATGGTGTTGAGGGGCATCACGTGGTGTAGTAACTCCCTCCCTCACAGATGGTGTTATGAGGGGCCTGACGTGGTGTAGTAATTCCCTCACAGATGGTATTATGACTAGCATCACGTGGTGTAGTAATTCCTTCACAGATGGTGTTATGAGGGGCCTTGACGTGGTGTAGTAACTCCCTCACAGATGGTGTTATGAGGGGCCTGACGTGGTGTAGTAATTCCCTCACAGATGGTGTTATGAGGGGCCTGACGTGGTGTAGTAATTCCCTCACAGATGGTGTTATGAGGGGCCTGACGTGGTGTAGTAATTCCCTCACAGATGGTGTTATGAGGGGCCTGACGTGGTGTAGTAATTCCCTCACAGATGGTGTTATGAGGGTCTTGACGTGGTGTAGTAACTTCCTCACAGATGGTGTTATGAGGGTCTTGACGTGGTGTCGTAACTCCCTCACAGATGGTGTTATGAGGGGCCTGACGTGGTGTGGTAATTCCCTTGCAGGCGGTGTTATGATGAACCTCACATGATGCTGTAGCAACTCATTCACTACGTGGTGTCGAAGCATCATGGGTATTAAAAGTGCCTACAGTAAATGCTAGTGTAAGGTCACACCTTTACTGATTCAAAAGCAGAGAGTGAGAGTGGGTGGCTTGTCCTCGTGGTGATGACAGGTGTGGCCGGCCCCGTTTATTTTTATTTTTTATTTTTTTTTTTTAGGTTAAGGTGGGGAATGAATGGAAGGCATGCTGGGGCTCAAGGCACAGCCAGACATGAGGGATAGAGAAGTCACAACATATAGTCGTGGGGGAAAGGTTGGAAAAGAAGTTTAATGAGTTAAACAGAGGGGGACGACACCCCCTGTCTTGCATATTACAGAGTTTGTTGGCTAACTAAGCTAACCTAGAATTTAGGATGAGGTTGCACAATGGTTATTTTAGTAGACAATGACTAGATTGATTTTATAATTACAAGTTTATTAAAATCTTATACTGTATTACGTTATGGACTCACTAGATTGTGCCTTGTTAAATGTAAATTTATATCATCTAAGTTTTAATCTAAGGTGGATCACTGTGGCGGACATACAGTAGATGGGTCGCGGGTTGGGTTGTTGTAGTGCGGGCAGACTCCGGGGCCACCAGGCGTGGGGTCGCCCTCCGTTGATGTCTTCCCCGCGTAGGTGGTCTGGGCTGAGGGTCGTCCAGGAGCTTGTCCCAAACCTTCTTCCCTAGGCGATGGAACCTCAAGTTGAGGGCCTCTATTTTATTTCTTAGGTGTGCCGGCCCCGTAGGAGGTCCTCCGCTCTCCCTTGTATTGGTCAAGAGGTGTTAGGCGGTGCATGCAAGGCTCTACTTAGCCTGTGAATAACCAACTTCTTTTTTGAATCGTATGCTGAAAATAGACGGGCTTCTTGGGAGAGTATTCTTTAATGTGGAGAAGTTTAATGTATGGTTTAGTGTTTTTCCTCACAGCACCTACTAGATGTGAGGACTTTATAGAGTTATTCTTGGTCGAAATGTTTTCCTGTTTATCGTTTTTGTATTCCTCCACTGTCTGTATACACTGTTTGTATTCCTCCACTGTCTGTATACACTGTTTGTATTCCTCCACTGTCTGTATACACTGTTTGTATTCCTCCACTGTCTGTATACACTGTTTGTATTCCTCCACTGTCTGTATACACTATTTGTATCCTGCACTGTCTGTATACACTGTTTGTATTCCTCCACTGTCTGTATACACTGTTTGTATTCCTCCACTGTCTGTATACACTGTTTGTATTCCTCCACTGTCTGTATACACTATTTGTATCCTGCACTGTCTGTATACACTGTTTGTATTCCTCCACTGTCTGTATACACTATTTGTATCCTGCACTGTCTGTATACACTATTTGTATTCCTCCACTGTCTGTATACACTGTTTGTATTCCTGCACTCTCTGTATACACGGTTTGTATTCCTGCACTCAAAGAAACAACATTACTTTTTATCAAGTTCCTTAGTTTCCATCCTCAAATAAATCATTTTTACATCACCGTCACCACGTGGGCGTTATCGGGTGTCTAGACTTTACCTAAATATGTAGCTGTTCAGGTATTTCTGGGCAAACTTGTTAAATCTGCTGTTGTCATAAGGTAAAAGGGATCTTACTTGCCCTTTGAACCGAAACCTGTAATTGTATAGATATGTCTTGCAAAATTCTCTGATTCTGAATTTGTTCAAGAATACTTTATGATAATGTCAGTCTGTCACCTTAGGGAAAGTAGACGCCACTTGTATGCGTTTATGAAAGTCGAACTCATGATATAATTCCCTGATTAGTTACCATGGACACTGACATTAGTCTGAGGGAACATGACATTATCCAGCCCAACCTGAACACCAAATACAGATGATTGGATTTCGCAGATATAAGAAAATAACAACTAAATCAAGAGTTTTATCTGGATCTTACTTTATATCGAGCCCTTCCGTGATCTTTGGGCGAACAGTGTCCTTATAAAGTTCCTCGAAGACCATTGACGCCAATACGGACATGACGACGCCAACACGGACATGAAGCCAACACGAACTTAACGCCAACACGGACATGACGGCGCCAACGATTTCATAACACCCCACAAGTTCATTTTCGGATATAAATATCTCACCTACTCTTAACACGTATCTTGGGGCTGATGGTAAGAAGTGATCTCATCAGTAACTCCTTGAGGAACAATTAATGGTGATAATTAAAGCTATAACCCCGTCAGAGGGATGGCCTAAACTATCACACTTGAAGACTATAAATTGTTGCTTTAATAGACCATCGCCTTCAGTGTTAAATGGCCTTCTCTCAAAGGGTTAGACCATTGTCCTCAAAGGGTTAAACCATTGTCCTCAAAGGGTTAGCCCATCGTCCTTAAAGGGTTAGACCATCGTCCTCAAAGGGCTAGACCCTCATCCCCAAAGGGTTAGACAATTGTTCTCAAGGGGTTAGACCATTGCGTTCAAAGGGTTAAACCTGCGTCCTCAGAGGGTTAGACCATCATCCTCAAAGGGTTAGACCATCGTCCTCAAAGGGCTAAACCCTCATCCTCAAAGGGTTAGACAATTGTTCTCAAGGGGTTAGACCATTGCGTTCAAAGGGTTAAACCTGCGTCCTCAGAGGGTTAGACCATCATCCTCAAAGGGTTAGACCATCGTCCTCAAAGGGCTAAACCCTCATCCTCAAAGGGTTAGACAATTGTTCTCAAGGGGTTAGACCATTGTGCTCAAAGGGTTAAACCCTCGTACTCCAAGGGTTAAACCATCGTCCTCAAAGGGTTGAACCATCGTCCTGAAAGGGTTAAACCATCGTCCTTAAGGGGTTAAACCATCGCCCTCAAATGGTTAGATACACCTCCCTCAGAGAGCGGTGGGACAGGAGAGGGTAAGGACGTAGAGTAAGAAGGGGAAGGAAGGAGGAGGAGAGGAGGAGGAGGAGACAAGAAGATTTGGGAGTTAATGGAAAGTGTGAAGGTGATGGGAGAGCGTATGGTAAAGGCGATGTGGAGAAGGAGGGTGTATAGGTGATGTAAAATAGCTGAAAGAGATTGTAGGAAGCAATAAAATGTGAGATAGGGAAGGAGAGTTCTTTTGCATATCAGATGGTTTCATTCGCCTTGGACCTGTTTCAAAATCCCTTTGATGTCTTGGCCGGCTTCAAGGATAACCTTCCTCACACCTCCCTCTCCCTTCTTCCAAATTAACCACACCCAACCAAGATGGTGATCACTGCTGCAGCGACCTCAGTGTTGACCATGATAACCAAGGCGATGACTTTGGACCATAAACAACTTCTATTACCTCTCCCTTCCTCTCTCTTTGTCCTCATCACCATCATCATCATCATCATCATCATCATCATATGTCTTTCGAACTCAACAGCTTTCTTCCCTAGAAAGCTGGGAAGAAGCTAGGATATACAAATTTTCACGCCAAGAAATCTCGAGAAACTTGATATACGTTGTTTATACATTAAAGGTTGTAGTGTAGGCAACAAGACTCATAACTATGTCAACTTGAGAACTCGTAATAAGAAGTCCAGACCCCGAGGAGGGAGTCGAAGGGGTCTATGAGTACCAAGGCCACACTTTCACTTGGTGTCTATGTATGGGCTGCAGGTGATGTGTTACTGCTGCTACCACACCCTTGACCACTTAATGATGTGTGTGTGTGTGTGTGTGAGAGAGAGAGAGAGAGAGAGTGAGAGAGAGCATGACGTCGATGACTAATACGTGAGTGATCGTTCTCCGCCAGGCGATCGTGATTAACGCCCACCACCACCACGACACTGAACGTCCTCCGCCAAGCGACCGTGACCACACCTCACTTTACTCATCTCCACAATGGCTCTTCACTGAGGAACTTCGGTGAGTCGTCAAAAAATCTTGCTTGAAGGTCATTGTCAATTGCCGGGCTGGACGAGAGGTTGAAGAAAGAGGAATGAAACAAATGCAGATGGGGGAGGTGTGGAGGTGTTGGAGGAAGTGTTGGAGGAGGAGGAAAGAAATAGGTGAAGCAGGTGGTGTTGGAGGAAGTGTTGGGGAGAAGGAATGGAACAGGTGAAAAGGAAGGCGTTGGAAGAGAATGAATGGAACAGGTAAAGGGGGGAGGAAGGTGTGGAGGTGCTGTATGAAATTCTGAAGGAAATGGAAAATATCGGTGTAGTTGGTGGAGAAGAAGAAGAAGGGACAGACGAAGATAGGGAAGCAGAGTAAGAAGGAGAGAGGAGCAGGAGGTGGAGACAAGAAGATTTTGGGGTTAATGAAAAAAGTGAAGGAGAGGGAAGTGTATGGTAAGGGCGGTGTGGGAAAGGAGGGTGTATTGGTGATGTAAAGGAACTGAAGGAGATTATAAGGAGAAGGAAAGTGTGTGGGAGAGGAAAGGAGAGCGTGGAAGAAGGAAGGTGTGAGGGAGGGAAGGAGAATATAGAAAGAAGGAAGGTGTGGTAAAGAAAAAGAGAGTGTGTTGTGAGTGGGAGACGCTGGTGTAGAGGGTGTGTGGTGTAGGTGATGGAGGATAGGGTGAGGGACGTTGGTGTAGAGAGTGTGTGTCAATCTGCCGGGTTATGACTGACAAATTAGTGTAAGGATAAGTTATTATTGGGTTCCATCATTCCGAGGGCATGTAAATTGGTCAGGGCTGCTGTGGTGAATGGGCGGACAGGCGGGGTGTTATTTACTTCCTGCCACACGCACTTACCTGTCTATAAATCATCACTGCACACCCTCACCTGCCTGTAAATCACCACCACACACCCTCACCTGCCTCCACATCTCCACACACCCTCACCTACTTATAAATCACCACTAAAAACCCTCATCTGCCTGTAAATCATCACCACGCACCCTCTACTACCTGTAAATTACCATTACACACCCTCACCTTCCTGTAAATTATCACTACACGCCCTCACCTACTTGTAAATAATCACCACACACCCTCACCTGTCTGTAAGTCATCACTACACACCGTCACCTGCCTCCACAACACCACATACCCTCGCCTGCCTGTAAATCATCAGTACACACCCTCACCTACCTGTAAATCATCACCATACGCCCTCATCTACCTAAAAATCATCACCACACACCCTCACCTGCTTCCACATGGGTCTTGATGCGTGCATATCAAGAAACAGCTGCAAATATTCATGGTGACGTGTAGTCTTTTTGTTTGTGGTGGTGTTGTTTATATTGTTTGAATTGGGTCTGTGTTGTGTTGGGGGTGTGGGTAGATGTGTTCCCTGTGTTGATTTAATGTTTGTGTTATTTCAGCTGGTTCTCTGATTCGTCTGCCATTAACTTGCAGATAATCGAAGAGAGACCGAGCTGTCCCCATCAGTTTTCCAATCTTTTGCCAGAACTCTCGGGGGTTGTGTGTCCTGTGCTCCTGGTCGGCCTCTAACACCATCTGTGAGGTAATTACTACACCACGTGAGGTCCCTCATAACACCATCTGTGAGGTAATTACTACACCACGTGAGGTCCCTCATAACACCATCTGGGAGGGAATTACTACACCACGTGAGGCCCCTCATAACACCATCTGCGAGGGAATTACTACACCACGCCAGGCCCCTCATAACACCATCTGAGGGAACTACTACTACACCACGTGAGTTCCTCCTAACACCATCTGGGAGGGAGTTACTACACTACGAGTTTGCTGTTCAACACCTACATTAATCTGTATGTTCACTGTATGTTCCTTTACCTTTCTCTAATGAAGACTTTTGTTAAACCACCAATGTATGTAATAAGTCATTTATGTCCAATGTATATTTTCAGCCTTCGGGCTGCAGAATTTTTTCAATAAACCGTTAATTATTATTATTATTTATTATTATTAAGACTTGTCCAGTGCGCTCCGTGATCGTGGCGGAGTCTGTGGATGATATGTGTTCTCAGTGCGGAGGTGATGTTTGCTTGTGCAGGTGCAAAGTTGTGCTTGTTCTGTTCAAATCATCGTCTGTAGCAGTGTAGTAGACTGTGTGTTCTTATGGAAGGTTTGAAGAAGTATCTTTTCTTGTGTGTCTTGGTATATGCGTGTCTGCCGCGGTGTTATTTGTGTTAAAAAAGTTGTGACCATGTTTCCTCTATTTTTCCTGTGGGTTGATGGTCTAGGGTGAGTGTGTAGTGTTTTTATGGAAATGTGGATTTAATTGTCCCAATTTACCTGTTGGTATTGGTATTGGGGTGCAGGTTACCTGTAGGGAGCTGTTGGAGAGGTGTAGTGATGGGTATGTGAGCCTGATAAGGGGCCGGGTGAAATGTGTTAAAGTTGAAGGCGCTCCGGGTCGCTACTCGCTCATCCACTCGTTTGGTACGAGCTGTGTGTACTGTTCCAAGCCCCTGCTTCGGCGACTCGTGTGTGGGGTCAGGCCACTACACTGAAATGTGTAAATTCACATTAAAATATGCGATCCATCTTTCAGTAAAAACAGGGTGGTGGACGATGAGATGTCACTTGGGTCACATTTGTTTGTATATCGTGCATGAGGGGCTTTTATTTCGCCTTTCAATTAAGAAATAAGCGCCTTGGATAATTGGTCTCTACCATGGATCTGAGTGTGTAGGAGGTGCTGTGCAGTGCTCTCGTAGACAGGTAATGTTATACTGCAGAACAATTATTGATATATGTCTGCTTTCTTGTTTATATTTCAATTGACACAAGCACTTTAAGCAAAAGTAGAGTATGAAATATATTATGGAAACACTGTGACCACTAATTATATATCAACCGACACAAACTAAATCTTTAGACATTATTATCATAACACAATGAAAACAGTAAATTATATATTTAATAAATACTATATCTGTAGTTATGTAAAAACAATAATAACAAACAAATAAGCATTGGGGGTGTGCCAGCACAAAAAAGGGTATTATTACTACTATTCAATGCCATTCATTCAGCCCAGACTAAGGCGCTGCATTGCCAAACACCTCGTACCCAAGTCCTTACATACTACCCTACTGTAAAATCATCCTTGTTTATTTTATTTTTGTCGTTCCCGAGCACGTTTTTTCCGAATTAGTTTTTTCTATTTCAGCGTCTAAATCCTTTTTTGGTATCTTTTTATTTCATTTTCGTCCATTAAAGACCCATCCCATCTCCTGGGGGGCCTCTTTGCGTTCAAGTCTGTCTTTAAAATCTTTTAAAAAAGCTCTTTTCATTTTCCTCTCCTCCCAGCCGGAGAGGCGGGTGGCGGGAGGAGATTCGCTGCCCTCCTCCTCCTGGCCGGTAGCTGGAGGAGATCCGCTTTCCTTCCGGCTATTATGATTCTTATAATCATTAATTAAGATTATAATCAGATACAGCGTCAACATAATGCCTCCCACGAAGGAGGTTACCCAGGGGAGGGGGGGCGCAGGCTTTGGGGTCACCCCATCCTCTGCTAGAGCTTACTCCAGTATTTTCTTTTGCTTTTCCATTATCACGATATGGACAACATCCCGTAGCAGGGGGAAGTGTTCAAACTGTCCCGCGTTAACCTTTGGCAGTGGCATTATTTTTTGTGAACTGAGTTCGTTTTTTTAAATCCATTTTGGAAAGAAATGGTGCAGTACGTTCCTGAGTATTTCAAGAATGCTTTAATTTTCATACCTCTTTTGTACAGCCGCCTGAATTTATTTTTCGTATAACGTTATCATACATTGAATTTACCACTTTCTTTCTACAACCAAACATGCGAGAAAGCAAACCCCGAAAAAGACGAAAGCCCAACACTTCAAATGCATTTTATACAAAATTATTTTTAATGCCTCGTCAGATTGTGTCTCATATTGTACATGTAGAACATTAGGATATCATCAGGTTGGAATCTAAGTAGTTGACGATGAAGATTATGAACAGCATATAGTGGTAGAATAGATGTAGGTGCTTCTGAGTGAAGTGTAGAAGGTAGTGAAGGTAATAGGCCGAATGAGACATAGAAGGTAGTGAGGGTAACAGGCCGAATGA
>NW_024749779.1:6834137-6911692 GCF_018991925.1 Homarus americanus
GCCGAATGAGACATACAAGGTAGTGGAGGTAACAGGCTGAATGGGAGACATACAGAGTAAAGGGGCTGAATGGAGACATACAAGGTAGTGAAGGAACAGCCAAATGAGACATATGCTAGTGAAGGAAATGAAATACGTACACACGGTAGTGAAGGTAAATAGGCCGAATACAAGGTAGTGAAGGAACAGGCCAAATGAGACAAGGTAGTGAAGGTAACATGCTGAATGACATAAGCTTGTGAAGGTAACAGGCCGAATGAGACATACAAGTCAGTGATGGTAACAGGCCGAATGAGACATATGCGTAGTGAAGGTAACAGGCCGAATGGAGACATACAAGGTAGTGATGGTAACAGGCCGAATGAGACATACAAGGTAGTGAAGGTAACAGTCAGAATGAGACATACAAGGTAGTGAAGGTAAATTATGTCTAATGAAACTTAGAAGGTAGTGAAGGTAACAGGCCGAATGAGACATACAAGGTAGTGAAGGAAATACATGAGACATACAAGGTAGTGAAGTGTAACAGGCCGAATGACACAGACACGGTAGTGAAGGTAACAGGCCGAATGAGACATACAAGGTAGTGAAGGTAATATGCCGAATGAGTATACATTGTTGTGAAGGTAATATATGAATGAGACAATACAAGTCAGTGATGGTAACAGGCCGAATGAGACATACAAGGTAGTGAAGGTAACATGCTGAATGAGACATATTAATGGGTAAGGAATATAACAGGGCCGAATGAGAAATACAAGGAGTGATGGTAACAGGCCGAATGAGACATGCTACAGAACAGGCCGAATGGAGACATGAAGCAAGGTAGTGAAGGTAACAGGCCGAATGAGACATAAGGTAGTGAAGGTAACAGGCCGAATGAGACATGTACAAGGTAGAGAAGGTAATGTTTTAATGAGAGACATACAAGGTAAAGGTAACAGGCTGAAATGAGACATACAAGGTAGAGAGAGAAGGTAAATAGGCTGAATGAGACATACAAGGTAGTGAAGGTAACAGGCTGAATGAGACATATTAAGGAAGTGAAGGTAACAGGCCGAATGAGACATACAAGCTAGTGAGGTGGCCGAATGAGACATATAAGAGAAGGTAACAGGCCGAAATGAGACATGGTGAAACAGGCCGAATGAGACATACAAGGTAGTGAAGGTAACAGGGCCGAATGAGACATACAAGGGAGTGATGGTAATAGCTGTTGGAGAGGATACAAGGCACAGAAGGTAACAGGCCAGAATGAGACATACAACGTAGTGAAGGTAACAGGCCGAATGAGACATACAAGGTAGAGAAGGTAAATAGCCAGAATGAGACATGGGCTAAGGTAGAAAGTAATAAGGCCTAACAGAAACATAGAAGGTAGTGAAGGTAATAGGCCGACTGAGACATACAAGGTAGTGAAGGAACAGGCCGAATGAGACATACACGGTAGTGAAGGTAACAGGCCGAATATATTATACAAGGTAGTGATGGTACCAGCTGTAATGAGACAAATCTCACAAGAAGATAATGTATAGGTAGAATATTGATAGTATAAGAGTATAAAAGAGAGGAAGATTTTGTAGCGGGCTGTGATAGATATTTATTTGATGATGATTTACACTGATCGTACTTTATACGTCAATACACATCTATTACGTCTAAGCGGGCGACTTCTCAAACACCGCTTCGTTACAACTCTTTATTAATTACGAAACATGACATGGAAACATTATCAACACCTCTCTATTGAAGCACATTAGGACATTATACGTATGTTACTAGACATCATATTACGTTACTAGACACTGATCTTTGACACGAACATGAAAATGAATACACTCTCCCACGTAAGTAACCTGGGTCCCCATGGAAAGCTCTGACAAAAACTCACTTGACCTAGGAGGCCCAGCAGGTGGTCCTGGGTTGGCTCTCTATGGGAGACTGCTTACTGCTTAGCTGGGCCGAGGAAGTCTCAGTCCCGATCCTGGAGGCGACTGCCTCCGCCTCTCTGACTTCCTCGAGCCGGGCCTGGTGGTGTGTGAGCTGGTCTTCCTCCCATAAGACACACTTCTCTGGGGGGAGGGAGGACCAGGACGTCCTATATATTGGGAGGCGAGCCTCAGGTTGAGCTGATCGGGGGTGGGGGGGCGAATGGTCTCTTACATTTGCCCCTCGCTAATGTAGTCAAGTCTGGACTTTTCAGAGACCATGTTGTATATTCTGACGAGCAACTTTGGTCAGCCGCAAGAGTTACCTTCACTTGACCCCCCTAATGTCGGGTCAAGTCTGGACTGTTTCTGAGATGTAAGCTGTGGTCTGACAACCCATCACTACACAGCCGAATGAGACACACAAGGAAGTGAAGCAACAGGCCGAATGAGACATACAAGGTAGTGAAGGTAACAGGCCGAATGGGACATACAAGGTAGTGAAGGTAACAGGCCGAATGAGACATACAAGGTAGTGAAGGTAACAGGCCGAATGAGACATACAAGGTAGTGAAGGAAACAGGCCAAATGAGACATACAAGGTAGTGAAGGTAACAGGCCGAATGAGACATACACGGGAGTGAAGGTAACAGGCCGAATGAG
The DNA here is from genome assembly GCF_018991925.1 of Homarus americanus. Classification (NCBI taxonomy): domain Eukaryota; kingdom Metazoa; phylum Arthropoda; class Malacostraca; order Decapoda; family Nephropidae; genus Homarus; species Homarus americanus. The sequence continues at coordinate 6,836,729 of NW_024749779.1, forward strand.
ACATACACAAGGTAGTGAAGGGAAATAGGCCAATGAGACATACAAGGTAGTGAAGGTAACATGCTGAATGAGACATACACGGTTGTGAAGGTAATAGCCGAATGAGACATGCTAAGCTGGGTGATGGTAACAGGCGAATGAAGACATACAAGGTAGTGAAGGTAACATGCCTAATGTGACATACACGGTAGGAAGATAATAGGCCGAATGAGAAATACAAGGAGTATGGTAACAGGCCGAATGAGACATACAAGGTAGAGAAGGTAACAGGCTGAATGAGACATACAAGGTAGTGAAGGAAACAGGCCGAATGAGACATACAAGGTAGTGAAGGTAACAGGCCGAATGAGATACAAGGGAGTGAGATGGTAAATAGGCTGAATGAGACATAAGGTAGAGAAGGTAACAGGCTGAATGAGACATAAGGTAGTGAAGTTAATAGGCCGAATGAGACATACAGAGAAGGTAACAGGCCGAATGAGACATACAAGGTAGTGAAGGTAACAGGCCGAATGAGACATACAAGGTAGTGAAGGTAATGGCCGAATGAGACATACAAGGTAGTAAAGGTAATAGGCCGAATGAGACATATGCGTAGTGATGGGGAAATAGGCCAAATGGAGAAGGAAGAAGTGAAGCTGCAACAGGCCGAATGACACACAACACGGTAGTAAAGGTAACAGGCCGAATGAGACATAAGGGTAGTGAAGGAACAGGCCAAATGAGACATAAGGTAGGAAGGTAAAGAAAGCGAATGGAGACATACACGCTTGTGAAGGTAACAGGCCGAATGAGACATACAAGTCAGTGATGGTAACAGGCCGAATGAGACATACAAGGTAGTGATGGTAACAGGCCGAATGAGACATACAAGGTAGTGAAGGTAACATGCTGAATGAGATATACACGGTAAGTGAAGATAACAGGCCAAATGAGAAATACAACGGAGTGATGGTAACAGGCCGTAATGAGACATACAAGGTAGAAGGTAACAGGCCGAATGAGACATACAAGGTAGTGAAGGAAACATAAAAATAGGAATGAGACATACAAGGTAGTGAAGGTATCAGGTCGAATGAGACAAGGGAGTGATGGTAACAGGCCGAATGAGACATACAAGGTAGAGAGAAGGTAACAGGCCGAATGAGACATGCTACAGTGAAGGTAACAGGCCGAATGAGACATACAAGGTAGAGAAGGTAATAGGCCGAATGAGATGACATAAGGTAGTGAAGGTAATATATTACATTACATACAAGGTAGTAAAGGTAATAGCTGAATGAGACATACAAGGTAGTAAAGGTAATAGCCAGAATGAGACATACAAGGTAGTGGAAGGGAACAGGCCAAATGAGACATACAAGTTAGTGAAGGTAACAGGCCGAATGACACATACACGGTAGTGAAGGTAACAGGCCGAATGAGACATACAAGGTAGTGAAGGGAACAGGCCAAATGAGACATACAAGGTAGTGAAGGTAACATGCCGAATGAGACATACACGCTTAGAAGGTAACAGGCCGAATGAGACATACAAGTCAGTGATGGTAACAGGCCGAATGAGACATACAAGGTAGTGAAGGTAACATGCTGAATGAGACATACACGGTTGTGAAGGCAGTTGAGGCCGAATGAGACATACAAGTCAGTGATGGTAACAGGCCGAATGAGACATACAAGGTAAGGAAAGTAACATGCCGAATGGAGACATACACGGTAAGTGAATATACAGGGCCGAATGAGAAATACAAGGAGGATGATAACAGGCCGAATGAGACATAAAAGGTAGAGAAGGTAACAGGCCGAATGAGACATACAAGGTAGTGGAAGGTAAATAAACTGGAATGAGACATACAAGGTAGTGAAGGTAACCGGCCGAATGAGACATACAAGGAGTGATGGTAACAGGCCGAATGAGACATACAAGGTAGAGAAGGTAACAAGCCGAATGAGACATACAAGGCAGTAAAGGTAACAGGCCGAATGAGACATACAAGGTAGAGAAGGTAACAGGCCGAATGAGACATAAGGTAGTGAAGGTAATAGGGCCGAATGAGACATACAAGGTAGTGAAGGTAACAGGCCGAATGAGACATACAAGTCAGTGATGGTAACAGGCTGAATGAGACATACAAGGTAGTGAAGGTAATATGCCGAATGAGACATACACGGTAAGTGAAGATAACAGGCAGAATGAGAAATACAAGGGAGTGATGGTAACAGGCCAAATGAGACATACACGTAGAGAAGGTAACAGGCCGAATGAGACATACAAGGTAGTGAAGGTAACAGGCCGAATGAGACATACAAGGTAGTGAAGGTAACAGGCCGAATGAGACATACAAGGTAGTGAAGGTAACAGGCCGAATGAGACATACAAGATAGCTAAGGAATGCTACTAAATGAGACATAAGTAGTGAAGGTAATAGGCTGATTGAGACATACAAGGTCGAAGGTAATAGCTAAATGAGACATACAAGTTAGTGAAGGTAACAGGCCGAATGAGGCATACACGGTCGAAGGTAACAGGCCGAATGAGACATATTGGGCGAAGATAAAATGAATGAGACATACAAGGTAGTGAAGGTAAATGGCCGAATGAGCATTACACAAGGTAGTGAAGGTAACAGGCCGAATGATATTATACAAGATAGTGAAGGTAACAGGCCGAATGAGACATACAAGGTAGTGAAGGTACAGGCCGAATGAGACATACAAGGCAGTGAAGGTAACAGGGCCGAATGGAGACATACAAGGTAGTGAAGGAACAGGCCAAAATGAGACATACAAAGTAGTGAAGGTACTAAGCTGAATGAGACATACACGGTAGTGGCTGCACAGGCAAAAATGAGACATACAAGGTAGTGAAGGTAACAGGCTCTAATGAGGCATACACAGTCGAAGGTAACAGGTCGAATGAGAAATACAAGGTGTAGTGATGGTAACAGGGCCGAATGAGTACATACAAGGCAGTGAAGGCAATATACGAATGAGACATACAAGGTAGTGAAGGTAACAGGCCGAATGAGTATAAGGTAGTGAAGGTAACAGGCCGAATGAGACATACAAGGTAGTGAAGGTAATAGGCCGAATGAGTATGACAAGGTAGTGAAGGAACAGGCCAAATGAGACATACAAGGTAGTAAAGGTACTAAGTCGATGAAACATACACGTGTAGTGAAAGGTAACAGGCCGAATGAGACATGGGGTAGTGATGTAAATAGCTCAATGAGGCATGCTACACGGCAGGGAAGGTAACAGGCCGAATGAGACATACAAGGTAGTGAAGGTAACAGGCCGAATGAGACATACAAGGCAGGATGGTAATATGTGCCGAATGAGACATACAAGGTAGTGAAGGTAACAGGCAGAATTAGACATAAGGTAGTGAAAGTAACAGGCCGAATGAGACATACAAGGTAGTGAAGGTAACAGGGCCAAACGAGACATACAAGGTAGTGAAGGTAACAGGCCGAATGAGACACAAGGCTGCAGATGGTAACAGGCCGAATGAGACATGCTTAGTGACGGTAACAGGCCGAATGAGACATGCACGGTAGTGAAGGTAATAAATGGATGAGAGACATACAAGGTAATGATGGTACAGGCCGAATGAGACATGCTACCAGGTAGTGGAAGGTACGAGTCGAATGAGAGATACACAAGGTAGTGAAGGAACAGGCCAAATGAGATATACAAGGTAGTGAAGGTAATAGGCCCAATGAGACACAAGCATGGTAGTGAAGGTAACAGGCCGAATGAGACATACAAGGTAGTGAAGGTAACAGGCCGATTGAGACATACACGGTAGTGAAGGTGACAGGCCGAATGAGACATGCTGGGTAGTGAAGGAATAAGCCAAATGAGACACACAAGGTAGTGAAGGTAACAGGCCGAATGAGACATACACGGTAGTGAAGATAACAGGCCGAATGAGACACATACAAGGTAGTGAAGGAACAGGGCTAAATGAGACATACAAGGTAGTGAAGGTAACAGGCCGAATGAGAAGACATACACGATAGTGAAGGTAACAGGCTGAATGGGAGACATACAAGGTAGTGATGGTAACAGGCCGAATGAGACATACAAGGTAGTGAAGGTAACAGGGCCGAATGAGACATACAAGGTAGTGATGGTAATAGGCCGAATGAGACATGCCAAGGTAGTGAAGGTAATAGGCCGACTGGAGACATAAAGCAAGGTAGAAGGGAACAGGCCGAATGAGACATACACGGTAGTGAAGGTAACAGGCCGAATGAGACATAAGGTAGTGAAGGTAACAGGCCGAATGAGACATGAGGTAGTGAATGTACAGGTCAATGAGACATCAAGGTAGAAGGTAACAGGCCGAATGAGACATACAAGGTAGTGAAGGGGAATAGCTGAATGAGACATACAAAGGTAGTGGAAGTACAGGCTGAATGAGACATACAAGGTAGTGAAGGGAACAGGCCGAATGAGACATACAAGGTAGTGATGGCAACAGGCCAAATGAGATATACAAGGTAGTGAAGGTAACAGGCCAAAATGAGGACATATAAGGTAGTGAAGTAATGGTACAAAAGAGACATACACGATAGTGAAGGTAATGAAATGAATGGAGACATACAAGGTAGTGATGGTAACAGGCCAAATGAGACATGTTAAGGTAGTGAAGGTAACAGGCCAAATGAGACATACACGATAGTGAAGGTAATAGGCTGAATGAGACATACAAGGTAGTGATGGTACTGAGGCCAAATGAGACTTACAAGTAGTGAAGGTAATAAATGGAATGAGTACATAAGGTAGTGAAGGCACAAGGCCTAATGTGAAACATAGAAGGTAGTGAAGGCATCAGGTCAGAATGAGACATACAAGGTAGTGAAGGAACAGACGAATGAGGCAAGACGGTAGTGTGAAGGTAACAGGCCGGGAGACATACAAGGTAGCATGCAACAGTTGAATGAGACATACAAAGGTAGTGAAGGTAACAGGCCGAATGAGACATACAAGGTAGTGAAGGTAACAGGCCGAATGAGGACATACAAGGTAGTGAAGGTAACAGGCCGAATGAGACATACAAGGTTGTGAAGGTAACAGGCCGAATGAGACATACTAGGTAGTGAAGGAAATGAGGCCGAATGAGACATACACGGGCAGTGAAGGAACAGGCTAAATGAGACATACAAGGTAGTGAAGGTAACAGGCCGAATGAGACATACACGGTAGTGAAGGTAACAGGCCGAATGATGTTGCTGTAGGAAGGTAACAGGCCGGAATGAGACATGCTAAGGTAGTGATGGTAACAGGCCGAATGAGACATACAAGGTAGTGAAGGTACAGGCAGAATTACACATACAAGGTAGTGAAAGTAACAGGCCGAATGAGATACAAGGTAGTGAAGGTAACAGGCCAAACGAGACATACAAGGTAGTGAAGGTAACAGGCTGAATGAGACATACAAGGTAGTGATGGTAACAGGCTGAATGAGACATACAAGCTAGTGACGGTAACAGGCCGAATGAGACATCCACGGTAGTGAAGGCACAGGCCGATGAGACATACATGATGATGGTAACAGGTACGAATGAGACATGTACCAGGTAGGTGAAGGTAACAGGCCGAATGAGACATACAAAGTAGTGAAGGAAATAAATAAATGAGATATACAAGGTAGTGAAGGTAATAGTCTAACAGACATACATGGTAGGTGAAGGTAACAGGCCGAATGAGACATAAAGGTAGTGAAGGTAACAGGCCGATTGAGACATTAAGAATGTAGTGAAGGTGACAAATGAAATGAGACACATACAAGGTAGGGAAGGAAGGTACAATGAGACATACAGAAGTGGAAGGTAATAGCTGAACAAGACATACATCAGTGAAGATAAACAGGCTGAATGAGACATACAAGGTAGTGAAGGGAACAGGCTAATGAGACATACAAGGTAGTGACGGTAACAGGCCGAATGAGATATACACGATAGTGAAGGTAACAGGCTGAATGAGACATAAGGTAGTGATGGTAACAGGCCGAATGAGACATAAATAAGGTAGTGAAGGTAACAGGCCGAATGAGATATACACGGTAGTGAAGGTAACAGGCCGAATGAGACATACAAGGTAGTGAAGGTAACAGGCCGAATGAGACATACAAGGTAGTGAAGGTAACAGGCCGAATGAGACATACAAGGTAGTGAAGGTAACAGGCCAAATGAGACATACAAGGTAGTGAAGGTAACAGGCTGAATGAGACATACAAGGTAGTGAAGGTAACAGGCCGAATGAGACATACAAGGTAGTGAAGGTAACAGACCGAATGAGACATACAAGGTAGTGAAGGGAACAGGCCAAATGAGACATACAAGGTAGTGAAGGTACCAAGCCGAATGAAATATACACGGTAGTGAAGGTAACAGTCCGAATGAGACATACAAGGTAGTGATGGTAACAGGCCTAATGAGACATACACGGTAGTGAAGGAAAAAGGCCGAATGAGACATACAAGGTAGTGAAGGTAACAGGCCGATTGAGACATACATGGTAGTGAAGGTGAGAGCCCGAATGAGACATACAAGGTAGTGAAGGGAATAGGCCAAATGAGTTATACAAGGTAGTGAAGGTAACACGCCGAATGAGACATACACGGTAGTGAAGGTAACAGGCCGAATGAGGCATACAGGGTAGTGAAGGAAACAGGCCAAATGAGACATACAAGGTAGTGAAGGTAACAGGCCGAATGAGACATACACGGTAGTGAAGGTAACAGCCAATGAGACATACAAGGTAGTGAAGGTACAGGCCGAATGAGACATACAAGGTAGTGAAGGTAACAGGCCGAATGAGACATACAAGGTAGTGAAGGTAACAGGCCGAATGAGACATACAAGGTAGTGAAGGTAACAGGCCAAATGAGACATACAAGGTAGTGAAGGTAACAGGGCGAATGAGACATACACGATAGTGAAGGTAAGAGGCCGAATGAGACATACAAGGTAGTGAAGGTAACAGGCTGAATGAGACATACAAGGTAGTGAAGGTAACAGGCCGAATGAGACATAAAAGGTAGTGAAGGTAACAGACCGAATGAGACATACAAGGTAGTGAAGGGAACAGGCCAAATGAGACATGCAAGGTGGTGAAGGGAACAGGCCAAATGAGACATACAAGGTAGTGAAATGTAACAGGCCGAATGAGACATACAAGGTAGTGAAGGTAATAGGCCTAATGAAACATAGAAGGTAGTGAAGGTAACAGGCCGAATGAGACATAAAAGGTAGTGAAGATAATAGGCCGAATGAGACATACAAGGTAGTGAAGGTAACAGGCCAAATAAGACATACAAAGTAGTGAAGGTAACAGGGCGAATGAGACATAAAAGGTAGTGAAGGTAACAGGCCGAATGAGACATATAAGGTAGTGAAGGTAACAGGCCGAATGAGACATACAAGGTAGTGAAGGAAACAGGCCTAATGAGACATACAAAGTAGTGAAGGTAACAGGCCGAATGAGACATACAAGGTAGTGAAGGTAACATGCTGAATGAGACATACAAGGTAGTGAAGGTAACAGGCCGAATGAGACATACAAGGTAGTGAAGGTAACAGGCCGAAATGAGACATACAGGGTAGTGAAGGTAACAGGCCGAATGAGACATACAAGGTAGTGATGGTAACAGGCCGAATGAGACATACAAGGTAGTGAAGGTAACAGGCCGAATGAGACATACAAGGTAGTGAAGTTAATAGGCCTAATGAAACATAGAAGGTAGTGAAGGTAACAGGCCGAATGAGACATAAAAGGTAGTGAAGGTAATAGGCCTAATGAAACATAGGAAGGTAGTGAAGGTAACAGGCCGAATGAGACATAAAAGGTAGTGAAGGTAACAGGCCGAAGACATACAAGGTAGTGAAGGTAACAGGCCGAATGAGACATCCTAGGTAGTGAAGGTAATAGGCCGACTGAGACATACAAGGTGAGTGGTAAGGTAACAGCCGAATGAGACATACAAGGTAGTGAAGGTAACAGGCCGAATGAGACATACAAGGTAGTGAAGGTAACAGGCCGAATGAGACATACAAGGTAGTGAAGGTAAAGGGCCGAATGGGACATTCAAGGTAGTGAAGGGAACAGGCCAAATGAGACATACAAGGGGCGGTGGCATTGTTAACAGGCCGAATGGGACATACACGTAGTAGAGGTAACAGGCCGGAATGGGACATACAATGTAGTGAAGAGGAACTGGCCAGTGGGACATACAGGTAGTGAGGTAACAGGCCGAATGAGACATACACGTAGTGAAGGTAACATACCAGATGAGAAATACAAGTCAGTGATGGTAACAGGCCGAATGAGACATACAAGGTAGTGAAGGAAACAGGCCGAATGAGACATACAAGGTAGTGATGGTAACAGGCCGAATGAGACATACAAGGTAGTGAAGGTAACAGGCCGAATGAGACATACAAGGTAGTGAAGGTAATAGGCCTAATGAAACATAGAAGGTAGTGAAGGTAACAGGCCGAATGAGACATCCAAGGTTAGTGATGGAGCAAAACTCGTAATTGTATCTGGGATATGGGTATATTAGTGTGTCATTATTTATCTCTATATATATATATATATATATATATATATATATATATATATATATATATATATATATATATATATATATATATATATATATAAATAAATAAAACAAAGAAGTCTGTCTGTTTGTCTATTTATTTGTTTGTGTGTCCGCACGAGAATCTAGGAAACTACTTTACCGATCTGTAGTGATGATGGATGGTGTTATATGTAGTGATGATGGGTGTTGTTATATGCACTGATGATGGATGGTGTTATATGTAGTGATGATGGATGATGTTATATGTAGTGATGATGGATGTTGTTATATGTAGTGATGATGGATGATGTTATATGTAGTGATGATGGATGTTGTTATATGTAGTGATGATGGGTGGTGTTATATGTAGTGATGATGGATGATGTTATATGTAGTGATGATGGATGTTGTTATATGTAGTGATGATGGGTGGTGTTATATGTAGTGATGATGGGTGGTTTTATATGTAGTGATGATGGGTGGTGTTATATGTAGTGATGATGGATGTTTTTATATGTAGTGATGATGGATGGTGATATATGCACTGTTGATGGATGGTGTTATATGTAGTGATGATGGATGATGTTATATGTAGTGATGATGGATGATGTTATATGTAGTGATGATGGATGTTGTTATATGTAGTGATGATGGGTGGTGTTATATGCAGTGATGATTAGACAATAAAATAATAACACTTTAATGCTAAAAAAATATACTTTGCTGTACCATTGTAGTGAAAAACATGGTGGAACTTACATACACCGTTAATGAACTAATGATAGAAGATGTAAGTTTTGGGGACTGAACAGTGAGACAGTGTGGAGCCTCCCGGAGGGTGGCGTCCTCCCGTGGCCTAGCGAATGAGCGTTTCTGCTAGTATAAAATACATATATTATAGACACGTTCATATCTCTCTTTACCCGACCGTAAATTCGTAACATTGCAAAGTTCACCCAAACAGTTATTAGTATTACATTTAGCTCTTTTTCAAGCTTAAGAAATCATTTTGTGAAATTTCCTAAACATCATGAGGATTGATTTTCACTTTACATCTTTAAGAAGCAGGACCATTACTTGACCACAATCTTTCCTGCTGGATTACAAAGAGTCTTAATCCACGTAGAAGAGAAGTAGGAATATTTCTGTCACCTTAAGATTACAACATGGAGGTGAAAGTAATTCGAGTAGTGTTGGTGAAGGCAATGTTTTGAATAATAAGTAGAATATCAGTCAGCTTTCGCCAATTGAGGAAGTCGTAAATATGTTGAAGATTAATGCAGTAAGTGGGCCAACACCCATGACATCTGTTCTGGGTTACTACTTGATACGTAACTAAAATCTGAAAGCGCCACACCTTCTCCTGCTATACCCGACACTGACCTCGACCCGCACTCTATGTTCATCTGTTGACTTTCTTATGATGCTCCCACGAACCTTGTAATAACTTGACTTTAGTGAACCCGAATCCAAAACTCTTATAAATATATTGGTTTAGTAGAGTATCTTCCCAATAGACTACCTCCCCTAATAGACTATCTCCCCGCATAGACTATCTCCCCCCATAGACTATTTTTCCTTAAATCATATAACAATGAACAACGTGAAGCAATATATCACAGTGGAAGATGTATGCTAAATATACCATTATTGTTAGCCAAAAGCTTAACCTCAACACATAAGTAACACTCATTAGGCCACACCATCACTAATTTTCGACACCTAATTGGATTATTAGCGTTGTTTAACTCACCTAAATTTAGTCATCTGGAAGTGGTGTTCACTGAGGATGACATATGTGAGTAGTAATCAACAGTTAACTGTGGCTACTGTGTCATAATGTTGTTGAGGACTTTCACACTAAGACTCAGAGCCAGGTGGTGGTGCGGCGCAGCGCCTCAAGGTGGGGCAGCTTCGGCCTTCCTCGTGACCGTTTGTTTCCAGAACACTTGGATGAAACCAAATACATTTTTATATAAAATAAAGGAATAATTATGCAATGTTGGGTACATGAGTGAATAAGTGAAGATAAAATATATTTGTCCGGTAAAGTGATGATACAGAGATGCTATGGGCAAGTGTTGATGTATAGCCGTGGAAGTAAGCGTTAGCATGTTAAGACTAAGCGAATTGCCCCTTAACTCACTCGAGGCTGAGGCACCAGTCAACCCAAGACCATCAGCCATAAGTGTGTGGGGTCTCAGGCGAGAGCCAGACAAGAGGCCAAAGAGTTTGTACTTGGGTTGAGATCTGGTTCATTGTACTGATAAACGCCGAATAAATGGTTCTTTTTGATGACTTTATTCTTGAATTTTGATCAGCTGCATCTCATAAATATTATGTTTAGTGAAGTCATACTTTGAACAGAAAATTATACACTTACTATTAATAATAAGATAGATATCTGTCCCTGTTTTTGTTTGAATATTTGTAAACTGATTAATTTTGCCCGGGTGACTGTAAGCTAGGAAACTTTGAAGACCGGAAGCTCGGGGTGCTTGGATACCTGCCTTGATGGCTTTTGGTTTTTGAACATGATGGTTGAGGGAGCTGGGAAGGCAGGTACATGTTCCTCGCAGTTCCACTTACCTCAGCCCTGACCAGAGGATGACGCCCTTAGGGTAGGTGAGGGAGAGAACCCGACATTCACATTGTTAATCCCCACAAGACACCACTAGGACTGTCGCTCACCTCACACCCCATCAGGTTGAATTTGAGTCTTATCGGAGTCTACATAAAGGTGGTCAGAGGGTTAGCAAGTGTGTGTGTGTGTGTGTGGAAGGGGGTATGAACGTGAGGGCAATGTTAGGCAGAAATAAAGGTGTGGCTCTTCCTTGTTACACTCATTTAACATACACCTGCTGGGCTGAGGTTCAAGCTATCCTGAACCCATACTGATCCCCTACCACACAACTTACCACACAACTTACCACACACCCTACCACACACTCTACCACACACCCTACCACACACCCTTCACACCTACCACACACCCTTACCACACCTACCCACACACCACACACCCTACCACCACACCACACACACCCTACCCACACACCTACACACACACCTACCACACACACCCTACCACACACCCTACACACACACACACCACACACCTCCCACACACACACACCTACCACACACCTACCACACCCTACCACACACCCTACCACACACCTACCACACACCCTACCACACACCCTACCACACACCCTACCACACACCCTTCACACCCAACCAAACCAAAACTCTCTCTTATTTCTCCGAGCTAAATGTTATATCTCGCTCCGTCACTGTGACTGTTTGGGAAGTGTGGACTAATCTTTTCTTTCTTCATCTTATGTGGCCGTAATTTAGAAACTACTCCCTCCATTTTAACCTTAAACAACAAAATATAAAATTCTGAGTCGTTCGTAACTTCTGTCCATCACAGTTCAGCTTGTAAATCCCCTGGACACAAAATATAAAATAAACAAAGCATCAGAAAATGCCATCATGTATTGCTAAATTTTGTTCTTGTATTATTTATCTATCGTAACTATTCTGCAGGTAAGAGTATGTAAAAAACACACCTAGACGACTTTTTAATAAGGAAGTAAATAATAAAATCTGTATCTTCTGAAAACGATTTCTTTTGGTAACAGAACCCGACACATATTTTCTTCGTCTATGACGCATTTCAAATGTTGAGGAGTTCTGGTTTCTGTGTGGGCGGGGAGTCAGGGGCAGGTGTGTGTAATAATAATAATAATAATAATAATAATAATAATAATAATAATAATAATAATAATAATAATAATAATAATAATAATAATAATAATAATAATTATAATAATAAATAATAATAATAATAATAATAATATATAATAATAATAATAATAATAATAATAATAATAATAATAATAATAACGGTTTATTAAGATAACATGGCACCCCGAAGGCTGAAAATATACAATGAATAGAGATGAGAGATGATAAGTTACATATGGTGGAATAAGGGGAGTGGGTCACTTGATTGACAAAAGTTTTCAATACAGAAACAATGAGTCAACTGTAGATCTGGTACTGTGGGAGCTGGTCTTGTAGACATTCTTGTGACCTGATGTCAGCGCCAAGCCTGGCTGTTAAGCCACTACCTCACTGTAGCTGCAGATGTGTGTGTGTGTGTGTGTGTGTGTGTGTGTGTGTGTGTGTGTGTGTGTGTGTGTGTGTGTGTGTGCTCGTCTCCACGTACTCTTAACACACTTAGCGGAACAAACGATGTGGCTTACAGCGTCACTTCACTCTCGTGTCTGCGGTGTTTGGTAAATATGTATACTGCCTAGTCCGTCAGCTAATGGCAGAGAGAGAGAGAGAGAGAGAGTGAGAGAGAGAGTTTTTGTGCGTGTGTGTGTGTGTGTGTGTGTGTGTGTGCGGTGTAATGGCCAGCATGCTAACATCGCAAGCGAATGGTCTCGGATTCGATTCCCGGACAGTGAGAAACTATGGGCAAGTTTCTTTACGCCATTTGCCTCTGTCTACCCAGCAGTAATTGGGAACCTGGATGTTAATCGATTTGCGAATCGTGTTCAAGGATAATGGTTAGTCAGTGCAGTTAGCGAGTTGTCCGGTCTTCTCGGACTATTCCTTGACACTGGGTCAATGTCATGCAACTCGTTAACTTAGGGCGTGGTTGTTGTGTTGGCGAGAGCTTCTACAGTCTACACCTTATACAAACTCACGATTAGGTGGCCCTAGGGCCGGCCATTATTGTATTATGATGTGTGTGTGTTTGTGTGTGTTGTAATAGGTGCTGAAGTTGTGGTGATGCTGGATATCTCTTCCAATAATTTAATAAATATTTGTATAGTTAGACCGATACGTATGATGGATAGATCAGCAGGTGAGTAGAGATTAAGTATCAGTTAGATTGATAAATACATTAGTAGATTGGTAGATACACAGATTATACGTGAACCTATTGTTATGTACTCAATATTACTGTAGTGAGGAACACGACTCAGTATACAGTATATTGCAGAGGCTTCACCAGCCAGGTAAATATAACAGCCCACCTGAAGAATCTTTACCTCATCTTATTTCACCCAAAGATTAACCATACTAACAATATTTTGGGGATGAGGTTTGGTTAGGTTACGTTAGGTTAGATTAGAATTACGTTAGAATGGTTAATCCTTCGGTGAAATTACATGTCTATACCGCACCTTGCACCACCCAGTAACAGCAGTTCACTCGCGGCCACAACATAGCTCCAAGTAATAATTTTCACAACGTCACGCGAGATATAAAACCTCCCATGATTGTTCTTCACCCATTTGGAGACATTAACTAAGGCTGGCATATGTTCAGTGACCAGTAGTTTGCGTTAATGATGGTTGATATTTCATAATTAACTGAGGCGGACTTTCACGCGCCGAGGTGGTGATGGATGTGATGTTTTATAGTGTGGCGACAAGTCGAGGCGTCACACAGGATGGACGTTCGAGCCACCTGTCTTTCTGAAATACAAGTATTAGCTCTTTTTTTTATAGAAGTGTGTTAATTTAATTTTAGGTTTTAATTGTTATAATTAAAGGATATAACATGATACTTACACAAAAAGCACACGAGCGCACACACAAAATTATCCATATTTGGCAAAAACGTCAATTGCTTAAGTGGCGATTATTCCTATTTTATATACTCGTGTGTGTGTGTATATATATTGTGCGTGTTTCTGTCTAAGTCTGTCTGTGTCTTCCTTTTACGTTTTTACAGTTTTAAAGATAACAAAAATGACGTTTGGTAGGAAAGTGCGGATGGAGATGATGGTCGTACACCATCTCGTGTCCTCCACAAGTGCAGAACATGTGACTCCTACTCATGACAGGTGAAAACCGCATCATCCTCGATCAAAGACGATGATCTCAAGATGACGGATGACTGTGGCTGGCGGTGATTCTGACAGTAATTACGTATTTTTTACGATAATAGTTAATCAAACCCAGTTGTGATAATTGCAGAAGAAAAATTGATGTAATGATTGCAGTGACGCAACGCTGTATGTTTTGTTGTGTGATAAGAAAGAGGAGGATAATTTATCAAGAGGAGTCAGAGAGGCGTCTTGATTTATTAGTAGCTGTGTCTTCACCGGGACACTACCTGCCCTTGTTCTGTTTGTCTCAGACTTTATGATGAAACTCTTTGGTGTGTATTTTAGTTGACTGGTCAATAGTGCCCCAGTGCTTATAGACCCTACTATATCCTATTAGAACTGGGGCCCATTGGCATTAAAAGTCCATTAGGATTCAGGCTAGTGATGATCAGGGCCTCTCTCTCTCTCTCTCTCTCTCTCTCTCCCTCTCTCTCTCTCTCTCTCTCTCTCTCTCTCTCTCTCTCTCTCTCTCTCTGTTTATCTGTCTATTACATTATAAATTTCCCTTTGGCGCTTCTTACTGATCTTTACCCTTTTTTATATCTCAATGGATACAGCAGCCGTCAGTGTCTTAAAGGGGGTGGTGGTGATGGTAGTGGTTATTGCGTCGGTAGTGATGGTGGTGCTGGTGGTCAGGGTGTAGGGTAGGGAAAGTCACCGCTGTCTCTTTATCAGCTCTTGTGCAACTGTTGCTTTCTCTTTCTCTCTCTCCGTATCCCAACAGAAGACAGTGTTATATGTCTATACAACACAACGTCACGACCAGCTAGGATTCTTATAGCACTTAAAAAGATTGATGGATGGTGTAATTTTCTCCTGGCCGCCGGACACTTGGGTCAGGGTCAACACTATATCTTGTTATGAAGTCCTTGATGGCGAAGGGTGGGGGAAGACGGTAACCTGACCTCCGGAATATATTTGCTTCCAGGATTAATTGACACTACGGGTTTTTCTAGCATACACATGTTAATGTGTATGTTAGAAAGACCCGTAGTGTCTGACACCGAGATGAACGACCATAAACTTTACACACACACACACACATTTATATATATATATATATATATATATATATATATATATATATATATATATATATATATATATATATATATATATATATATATATATATATATATATATATATATATATATATATATATATATATATATATATATATATATATATATATATATATATATATATATATATATATTTTAAGTGATTGCGTTAGTATGTAGGGCAAGGTTAGGGGATCTTAGGTTGGGTAAGGCTAAGTTAGGTCGAGCTATGTTAGGTTAGGTTAGTTAGGTTCGGTTGGGGTTAGTACATCACAAATTTGTTTCCTTGTAAAATCAGCTGACAGGGAGAACGAAGTAGTTCTGGGAAATCATAACAAGACAGAGTTCTTTTTTTTTAACCTAGAAAACAATTTTGTATTTTATTTTCCTAACTACATATAAAGTAATGTTTAAACCAGACGATACACTTTTATTGGACTAAATCTGCATATTTTCCTCTCGTTATTTAGTATATCTGTTAAACTTCTACCAATTATTGTTAAATTCGTATCAGAGAATCTTTTGTTATGGAGGTTAGGTTAGGTCAGGTTAGGGCGTTTAATTATCAGGAGAAATAAGCTGGGGTGCCTAATCTTCACCTAACCTTAGGACTCATTGATCCTCTGATTCATCAAATCCATCCTCAACTTGTTTCCTAAACTTTTAATGGTAACTCTTTATTATCGTCTCATTTCACATCATAAAGAATCCGTTCACTACACCTAAACATATTTATTAACTTGCTAAATACCATCACTACACCGTGGTCACGCACAGCTCGGCGTATGTCAATAGCAGCTGGTGAAGAATGACGACATCGTCTAGCGAGGCATAACACTATACTCCCCTCGAGCCTCTGTTAGGTAAACGTTCACTCATCCGTGTTATGAGAAATAAAACAACTCACTAGTTTATGTGTGCCAGAACTTACACTTTGGTCACGTGTGTGGGGCAGCTGATGGCTAAGGTTAAGGCGCTGCTCTATGACGTTAAGTCAATCATAAGATAAAACACACACACACACACACACACACACACACACACACACATACACACACACACACACACACACTTTACATAGGGATAAATGCCGAATACGCTATGAAAGATAATTGACTTTTTTTTCCAAATAAGGATAACATTATTTTTATTAATGCAAACTAAAGAAAATATTTTGCTGATTATTAGTTTAAGACGTCGTTTACCATCATATATTTTCATTCATATGTATCATGATTATATACAGTTAACAAGA
This sequence comes from Homarus americanus, assembly GCF_018991925.1. Lineage (NCBI taxonomy): Eukaryota > Metazoa > Arthropoda > Malacostraca > Decapoda > Nephropidae > Homarus > Homarus americanus. Next base: position 6,853,559 of record NW_024749779.1, read on the forward strand.
AAAAAATGCAGCTCTACGGTGTTATACAATACGACATAACCGGACTGAGAATTCTGAACAACACTTTTGAGTTATGCAATCCTGTTAATTTATCTGTATTAACTATACGTGATATACAGACTACATCGTATTGGTTACACAATGCATCACACAATCAGAAGTACCAACCTTACCAAATGAACATGGCCTCAGTCAGTTATAGTCGCGAAGGCCGTCAGACCCAGGGGTGCAGAATATATTTTGTTGACTACAATATCGTCTATGGCCAGTCAGAATTTTCCAAAATAAAGAAATGCATAGAATTTTTCGCTAATTCGCGTTATCTATAATGTTTTATAATAATTCGTAATATATACTGCCCGAATGATGTACAGGAAGTGTATGAGAACATACACTACACTCGTAAAAAAGGTGCTGTGTTTTCCTTATATGATAGTCCCATCCAGCAAAGGTGTAGCCGGGGGCCACCGATGATGGTCACAGAAACGGGGTGTGTCCTCACCCTGGGATCTTCCGTCCATCAAAATCAATACATTCTTCACAGCTAGAAAATCCATACACTAAGATCTGAAATACTGACGCCTATACCAAAGACACCCGGGTTCGTCTTAACGTCCATCAGAGATTGTGTTCGCAATATCAGAAGCGTCCATACAACTGAATATAGCCGCAATAACCGAGGAACGGGTGTCCTAACCACAGTAACCAGGGGTGAGACACACAAACGAGGTGGATCTGCCGTTTACTATATGGGAGGATCTTCCCGTGTTTACCAACCATAGGTCACCCAGGCCCCCGTCACCTGGCTCTGGTATATAAACGCAGGAGCCCTTCTCTCCAGCACACTCACTGTCCACACCTGAAGGAGTCGAGAGCTGAAGCTGAGGGATCATGGCTATGAGATTTGTGGTGAGTTCGTGTATGGTAAACACTAGTAGTGGTGATTTTTCTTTTCTAATGATATCTTAGTAAATACCACTATTTATCCTTACCTTCTTATGACCATCTGGAAATTTTTTCATCAATAAATTCCAACGCTTCTTGAAGCTCATTAATGAAAGAGTACAACAACACCCGACCATATTAAAAAATCTTATTGATTTGAACATTTATTGCGGGAATTTGATAGATGTAGCTTACAAATGAACAGGGAACAACACTTATATTATGTTTATTAAACTAAAATAGGATTTATATTTTGTTACACAGTTGTGATTTAACTGCCAACTGATATGAATATTACACTTACTTATATCAAAGAACGCCTTTGGAAACTTATGTATTTAAATCAATTTCCTGTTACATTGACAGGTGTCGTTTGCGGTTGTGGCCGTCTCCATGGCTGACAGAACTTCTCATGTCAGCTCCCATGTCTCTCACAGTGCCTCACAGTCCCATCCTCAGCCTTCATACCACCCACAACCTTCCTATCAACCTCAACCATCCTATCATCCTCAACCATCCTATGGTCACCATGAACCCGCCGTCCCCGCCTGCGCTGCCAACACCACTAAACCCTGGTGCCTCGAGGACACCGAGTACCCCACCTACGAGATCAAGCACGCTGTAGATTACCATTTCTCCAAGGTTATTGACCTGTACGCTGACGTAGCTGACCTCAACACTGAGCTCTCCGTCGAACGTCCCAACACCCTTGAGGGCTTATCTCTGCTGCCCTCAGAGACTGCCTACGTCAACAGGCCTCTCCGTGCCCAGAGAACACCGATGGCAAGTGGCGCGTCATTGTCCAGCAATAGTGGAACTCGTACCAAGCTCTCACCCAGACAGCCCGTGTCGAGGAGTGCTTTGACCTCCGGCGACGCCTGCCCCCTGGTTCCTGAGAGTGTTACGAGTCTAAGTGCCTGCAGAGATCCATCTACCGCTTCCTCGTCTCGACTCCTATGAGGTGATACTTCCCTTTCGCTATCAAGAGACCTTCAACGCGCCAGCTGTGCCTGTCTACTGGGCGCCTACACCATCGACCGCAAAGGCCAGCTTACACCACAAAATCTCTCACCACTGAAAGAAAAATGTAAATCGGACGCTGTATAAGAACACCTTGTGAATCTTAGTTTTGCAACCTCTGTAGTCTAAGAGCACGAGCGGGTGGTTCCCTGTGGCGGTAACACTGCTGCTGCAGTAGCCATCGTCCCTGGCATGTAACTCATCATCTGCCAACGTGAAGAAAGCAGTTCTCTAGTCATCTCGCTGTGATATACGTAGAATGAGATTATATCGAATTTATGACCAATATTTTTGTAAACTTCAGCTCTTGCATTCTGATGGTGTAATAAAGAAAAATTATATAAATCTTGCTTATATTATTCCCAGATATTATTGTAATGATGTCTAGACATGTCTAGCTATAGTAACTTTAAACCGACAAACTAATCCTTAAGTTTTAAATGACATACAACCACAATCTGTCCTAGGAGTAAACCAAAACATTAAACCTTTAGTCTTTCAGCTTCGTAGTGCTGCCTTCACCCTCTCTAGGTAACTTTCGTATACTAGCAACACAAGTATATAGTTTAAGCTTACTGTCGCGATCACTAAGTTAATATAAGTAACATTTTTATAGATCTTTCTTTTACAGCTATCTTTTGTTTTAAGATTAGTTTTAAAACAGTAACAGCAATATTGATAATTACATTGGTAATAATAATAATAATAATAATAATAATAATAATAATAATAATAATAATAATAATAATAATAATAATAATAATGATAATTATAATAATAATAATAATAATAATAATAATAATAATAATAATAATAATAATATCATTGACACTAATAGTAATAAGGCATCAAAATCATACACACAAAAGGCACAACTCGTGTTATTATTTACCAACTCGATAAGTTTGGTTAAGTGAATTCGAAACCTCTTTAGTGAAGGTCCAGAGAGGATTTAATGATGTCGGGATCAAGGGAAACTTATCTTATACACGTGAGAATTTTCAATGACTTTAGATGATAGAATAAATACACATGTTTTTAGAGGTTAATTAAATTTAATTATTTTTGTTTCATCAAATACAATGAATATATTTTGTTGACTACAATATCGTCTATGGCCAGTCAGAATTTTCCAAAATAAAGAAATGCATAGAATTTTTCGCTAATTCGCGTTTATCCTTATTCAGCGTTATTATTATTATTATTATTATTATTATTATTATTATTATTATTATTATTATTATTATTATTTGAAACGTATTAATGTTTTATAATAATTCGTAATATATACTACCCGAATGATGTACAGAAGTGTATGAGAACATACACTACACTCGTAAAAAGGTGCTGTGTTTTCCTTATATGATAGTCCCATCCAGCAAAGGTGTAGCCGGGGGCCACCGATGATGGTCACAGTAACAGGGTGTGTCCTCACCTGGGATCTTCCGTCCATCAAAATCAATACATTCTTCACAGCTAGAAAATCCATACACTAAGATCTGAAATACTGAGCGCCTATACCAAAAGACACGGGTTCGTCTTAACGTCCATCAGAGATTGTGTTCGCAATATCAAGCGTCCATACAACTGAATATAGCCGCAATAACCGAGGAACGGGTGTCTAACCACAGTAACCAGGGTGAGACACACAAACGAATTGGATCTCCGTTTACTATATGGGAGGATCTTCCCGTGTTTACCAACCATAGGTCACCCAGGCCCCGTCACCTGGCTCTGGTATATAAACGCAGGCCCTTCTCTCCAGCACTCTGTCCACACCTGGAAGGTCAGAGCTGAAGCTGAGGATCATGGCTATGAATTTGTGGTGAGTTCGTGTATGGTAAACATAGTAGTGGTGATTTTTCTTTTCTAATGATATCTTAGTAAATACCACTATTTATCTTACCTTCTTATGACCATCTGGAAATTTTTTCATCAATAAATTCCAACGCTTCTTGAGCTCATTAATGAAAAAGTACAACAACACCGACCATATTAAAAAATCTTATTGATTTGAACATTTATTGCAGGAATTTGATGAATGATAGCTTACAAATGAAGGGAACAACACTTATATTATGTTTATTAAACTAAAATAGGATTTATATTTTGTTACACAGTTGTGATTTAACTGCCAACTGATATAGATATTACACTTACTTATATCAAGAACGCCTTTGGAAACTTTATGTATTTAAATCAATTTCCTGTTACATTGACAGGTGTCGTTTGCAGTTGTGGCCGTCTCCATGGCTGACCAGAACTTCATGTCAGCTCCCATGTCTCTCACAGTGCCTCACAGTCCCATCCTCAGCCTTCATACCACCCACAACCTTCCTATCAACCTCAACCATCCTATCATCCTCAACCATCCTATGGTCACCATGAACCCGCCGTCCCCGCCTGCTGCCAACACCACTAAACCCTGGTGCCTCGAGGACACCGAGTACCCACCTACGAGATCAAGCACGCTGTAGATTACCATTTCTCCAGGTTATTGACCTGTACGCTGACGTAACTGCCTCAACACTGGGCTCTCCGTCGAACGTCCCAACACCCTTGAGAGGAGACATATCTCTGCCCCTCAAGAACTGCCTACGTCAGGCCTCTCCGTGTCCAAACACGATGGCAAGTGGCGCGTCATTGTCAACAATAGTTGAGACTCATTACCAAACTCTCACCCAGACCACCCGTGTCGAGGGTGCCTGACCTCAGCGACGCCTGCCTGGTTTCCTGAGTGTTACGAGTCCTAGTGCCTGCAGAAGTCATCTACACCGCTTCCTCGTCTACGACTCTATGATCAGTACTTCCTTTTCGCTATCAGAGACGCTTCTGCTGCCCGCCAGCTGTGCCTGTCTGCTGGGCGCCTACACCATCGACCACTAAGGCCAACACACCTAAATCTCTCACCACTGAAGAAAATGTAAATCGGACCTTTTATAAGAACACCTTGTGAATCTTAGTTTGCAACTCTGTAGTCTAAGAGCACGAGCGGGTGGTTCCCTGTGGCGGTAACACTGCTGCTGCAGTAGCCATCGTCCCTGGCATGTAACTCATCATCTGCCAACGTGAAGAAAGCAGTTCTCTAGTCATCTCGCTGTGATATACGTAGAATGAGATTATATCGAATTTATGACCAATATTTTTGTAAACTTCAGCTCTTGCATTCTGATGGTGTAATAAAGAAAAATTATATAAATCTTGCTTATATTATTCCCAGATATTATTGTAATGATGTCTAGACATGTCTAGCTATAGTAACTTTAAACCGACAAACTAATCCTTAAGTTTTAAATGACATACAACCACAATCTGTCCTAGGAGTAAACCAAAACATTAAACCTTTAGTCTTTCAGCTTCGTAGTGCTGCCTTCACCCTCTCTAGGTAACTTTCGTATACTAGCAACACAAGTATATAGTTTAAGCTTACTGTCGCGATCACTAAGTTAATATAAGTAACATTTTTATAGATCTTTCTTTTACAGCTATCTTTTGTTTTAAGATTAGTTTTAAAACAGTAACAGCAATATTGATAATTACATTGGTAATAATAATAATAATAATAATAATAATAATAATAATAATAATAATAATAATAATAATAATAATAATAATAATGATAATAATAATAATAATAATAATAATAATAATAATAATAATAATAATAATAATAATAATAATAATAATAATGTATAATATTAATAATAATAATAATGATAATAATAATAATAATAATAATAATATTAATAATAATAATAATAATAATAATAAATAATAATAATAATAATAATAATAATATCATTGACACTAATAGTAATAAGGCATCAAATCATACACACAAAAAGGCACGCTCGTGTTATTATTTACTAAACTCGATAAAGTTTGGTTAGTAATTCGAAACCTCTTTTAGTGAAAGGTCCAGAGGATTAATGATGTGTCGGGATCAAGGGAAACTTATCTTATACCACATTGAGAATTTTCAATGACTTTAGATGATAGAATAAATACACATGTTTTAGAGGTTAATTAAATTTAATTATTTTTGTTTCATCAAATACAATGAATATATTTTGTTGACTACAATATCGTCTATGGCCAGTCAGAATTTTCCAAAATAAAGAAATGCATAGAATTTTTCGCTAATTCGCGTTTATCCTTATTCAGCGTTATTATTATTATTATTATTATTATTATTATTATTATTATTATTATTATTATTATTATTATTATTATTGGAAACGTATTAATGTTTTATAATAATTCGTAATATATACTACCCGAATGATGTACAGGAAGTGTATGAGAACATACACTACACTCGTAAAAAAGGTGCTGTGTTTTCCTTATATGATAGTCCCATCCAGCAAAGGTGTAGCCGGGGGCCACCGATGATGGTCACAGTAACGGGGTGTGTCCTCACCCTGGGATCTTCCGTCCATCAAAATCAATACATTCTTCACAGCTAGAAAATCCATACACTAAGATCTGAAATACTGACGCCTATACCAAAGACACCCGGGTTCGTCTTAACGTCCATCAGAGATTGTGTTCGCAATATCAGAAGCGTCCATACAACTGAATATAGCCGCAATAACCGAGGAACGGGTGTCCTAACCACAGTAACCAGGGGTGAGACACACAAACGAGGTGGATCTGCCGTTTACTATATGGGAGGATCTTCCCGTGTTTACCAACCATAGGTCACCCAGGCCCCCGTCACCTGGCTCTGGTATATAAACGCAGGAGCCCTTCTCTCCAGCACACTCACTGTCCACACCTGAAGGAGTCGAGAGCTGAAGCTGAGGGATCATGGCTATGAGATTTGTGGTGAGTTCGTGTATGGTAAACACTAGTAGTGGTGATTTTTCTTTTCTAATGATATCTTAGTAAATACCACTATTTATCCTTACCTTCTTATGACCATCTGGAAATTTTTTCATCAATAAATTCCAACGCTTCTTGAAGCTCATTAATGAAAGAGTACAACAACACCCGACCATATTAAAAAAATCTTATTGATTTGAACATTTATTGCGGGAATTTGATAGATGTAGCTTACAAATGAACAGGGAACAACACTTATATTATGTTTATTAAACTAAAATAGGATTTATATTTTGTTACACAGTTGTGATTTAACTGCCAACTGATATGAATATTACACTTACTTATATCAAAGAACGCCTTTGGAAACTTATGTATTTAAATCAATTTCCTGTTACATTGACAGGTGTCGTTTGCGGTTGTGGCCGTCTCCATGGCTGACAGAACTTCTCATGTCAGCTCCCATGTCTCTCACAGTGCCTCACAGTCCCATCCTCAGCCTTCATACCACCCACAACCTTCCTATCAACCTCAACCATCCTATCATCCTCAACCATCCTATGGTCACCATGAACCCGCCGTCCCCGCCTGCGCTGCCAACACCACTAAACCCTGGTGCCTCGAGGACACCGAGTACCCCACCTACGAGATCAAGCACGCTGTAGATTACCATTTCTCCAAGGTTATTGACCTGTACGCTGACGTAGCTGACCTCAACACTGAGCTCTCCGTCGAACGTCCCAACACCCTTGAGGAGGAGACTTATCTCTGTCCCTCAGAGACTGCCTACGTCAGGCCTCTCCGTGCCCAGAACACCGATGGCAAGTGGCGCGTCATTGTCAACAATATTGAGACTCATTACCAAACTCTCACCCAGACCACCCGTGTCGAGGAGTGCCTGACCTCCGGCGACGCCTGCCCCCTGGTTCCTGAGTGTTACGAGTCTAAGTGCCTGCAGAAGTCCATCTACCACCGCTTCCTCGTCTACGACTCCTATGATCAGTACTTCCCTTTCGCTATCGAGACCTTCAAGCTGCCCGCCAGCTGTGCCTGTCTGCTGGGCGCCTACACCATCGACCACTAAGGCCAACACACCACAAATCTCTCACCACTGAAGAAAATGTAAATCGGACCTTTGTATAAGAACACCTTGTGAATCTTAGTTTTGCAACCTCTGTAGTCTAAGAGCACGAGCGGGTGGTTCCCTGTGGCGGTAACACTGCTGCTGCAGTAGCCATCGTCCCTGGCATGTAACTCATCATCTGCCAACGTGAAGAAAGCAGTTCTCTAGTCATCTCGCTGTGATATACGTAGAATGAGATTATATCGAATTTATGACCAATATTTTTGTAAACTTCAGCTCTTGCATTCTGATGGTGTAATAAAGAAAAATTATATAAATCTTGCTTATATTATTCCCAGATATTATTGTAATGATGTCTAGACATGTCTAGCTATAGTAACTTTAAACCGACAAACTAATCCTTAAGTTTTAAATGACATACAACCACAATCTGTCCTAGGAGTAAACCAAAACATTAAACCTTTAGTCTTTCAGCTTCGTAGTGCTGCCTTCACCCTCTCTAGGTAACTTTCGTATACTAGCAACACAAGTATATAGTTTAAGCTTACTGTCGCGATCACTAAGTTAATATAAGTAACATTTTTATAGATCTTTCTTTTACAGCTATCTTTTGTTTTAAGATTAGTTTTAAAACAGTAACAGCAATATTGATAATTACATTGGTAATAATAATAATAATAATAATAATAATAATAATAATAATAATAATAATAATAATAATAATAATAATAATAATGATAATTATAATAATAATAATAATAATAATAATAATAATAATAATAATAATAATAATATCATTGACACTAATAGTAATAAGGCATCAAAATCATACACACAAAAGGCACAACTCGTGTTATTATTTACCAACTCGATAAGTTTGGTTAAGTGAATTCGAAACCTCTTTAGTGAAGGTCCAGAGAGGATTTAATGATGTCGGGATCAAGGGAAACTTATCTTATACACGTGAAAATTTTCAATGACTTTAGATGATAGAATAAATACACATGTTTTTAGAGGTTAATTAAATTTAATTATTTTTGTTTCATCAAATACAATGAATAAAAATGTTTTGGGGATAGCTTAAATCAGATCAGTCAGCCATTGAATTAGTTCACTTTGCCATAAAAGAAAAAAAACAATTGTAATTCGGGATTTTATTTGTGCCTCACCTTACTATTATTCAAACATTTTCGACTACAAAGAATAAACAACGTATTATACAAACTTTATATAACCAAAATAGTGTTGCAGATGTGAGAGCTGTAGGTAAGAATATATTACAATGATGATACACTTATTCATCTCTTTATAATATAAACAATGTGCATTATAACAAAAACACGAGAGCACTGCTTTCTTTACGTACTGTGCGGTGATATCAGTTGAGTGTTTGGCAGGTCGTGAGCCGCACTGTCGCCTCAGACACTTCCACCTGAAACATCTGGTTATAAGATACTTATTAGATTATTTCTTGATACCTTTGGAAGATTTGTGGTGTATTGGTCTTAATATTAAATGGTGTAGGCACCCAGCTTAGTGGACGACGTGTAGGCGCCCAGCTTAGTGGTCGATGGTGTAGGCGCCCAGCAGACAGGCACAGCTGGCGGGCAGCTGAAGGTCTCGATGGCGAAGGGGAAGTACTGATCACAGGAGTATTAGACGAGGAAGCGGTGGTAGATGGACTTCTGCAGACACTTGGACTCGTAACACACAGGCACCAGGGGGGCAGGCGTCGCCGGCAGTCTGGCACTCCTCGATACGGGTGGTCTGGCTGAGAGCAAGGTCAATATTGACCTTGGGTGAGAGTAATGTAATATACCCTAACGTTGTTGACGACGATGCGCCATTCGTTGTTGGTGTTCTGGGCACGGAGAAGCTTGGCGTAAGAGAAGTTGGATGGACAGAGGTATATTTGTTCCTTTTAAGGCTCTGAAAAGTTAACGGAGAGTTCAGTGTCAAGGTCAGCCACTTCAGCATAGAGAGAGAGAGGACCTTTTCATAGTGGTAAACAGCCGCGCGCTTGATTTGGTCTGCGGGGTATTCGTCATCTTTAAGACAATAGTGCTTGAAGCTGAGAGCGGCGCAGGCGGGAACATCCGAGTCACGTCCGTCATTGAATGTTTGCCTTTTAAGAAGATATTCCCTGTTCCATGTACCTGAAGTGTGGGACACAACCGCGCAATGTTTATTGACATAGGCAAAGTGGCAGGTTCAGTGGGACACAGTATCTATGATGCCTTGGTTGGGATGTATGCTTCCACATGCTGCGACATTGTGAATTTATTCGCAGGTTGTGAGGAGGTAGGTATCCTTAAGCTCATAAAGAAAGAGAGCACATACCAGGAGAACTTTAGCTAACTTAGAGAGTTGTGGGAAGTATCTCTTCTGCTTTTTTTGAATATACAACAGTTCACTTACCACGTGTATACGCCAACAGCAATCACTAAACAGGTGAATGATTTGCACTAGGGGCTCTTCTGTATCATAGGAAGACAAGTTGAGTCCTGTCGGCTTCCACTATGTAAAGGCTGCATCTTTATGCTTGTACTCGTGCCAACTACCAACCCTCTGTAAGAAGCCCACAGGGGTGAGGATGGGCGACAGATAACCAAGACGATCGCGTAATGGAGAGGAAGCGCACGCAACCTGCAGCAGAGGCTGTGTTAGAGTTGTTGCAAGTGTGTGCTATCCTACAAGCAGCCAAACTGCACGTCTTGTCAATGAAATAACATGCATAGACATCTGCAGGCTACTAACCTGCAACAACCAGACTGTAAATACCTGGGATCACATGCAGTCACACGCTAAAAGCAGATGAATAATTGTCAACCTGTTGCTTTCATACCGATTACAGTATATTCTTAGTAACCATTAAGTCATGTCATACTGCCACTATGTATGGCGTACCTTTTAACAACTATGGTTATCTGTTTTATTCTCACGTATCAATGCATCATTTTAAAAGTAGTTCGAACATCTTTTATATTACAAATGCATCAGTTACTTTTCATATGCATTGTATATTCATTCTATGTGACAAAAAGAATGATTGTTAAAAATTTTCACCATCACATAATGACTTGAAAGACAAATATTGGTTGTCCAAGATTTTATTTTCAATCAAGACATCTGGAGGTGTGATCTGGCATCACAAACTTACCTTATGTGCATTGTACTGCACATTATGCTATGTACTAAGTATAAATTTCTGTTGAAATTTGTGCCTGTTGCCTTAGTGTAAATCCTTCAATAATCATACAATTGACCGACTCCTAACACTGATTCATCCCACAGACATAGACCTTTTATAAAATCCTACTTAGGTTTGGGAAAATTTTAGGCCCTGGCCTAAGACAACGTAAGAGCCCGGCTTGTTCAGTCGGTAGAGCACGAGACTCTTAATCGTAGGGTCGTGGGTTCGAGTCCCACGTTGGGCGAATGCTAATTTTAGGGATGTTGGTGGTACAGAATGGCGCACGCATCGCTGGCATGATGAACAACTAATTGTGTCTGGTTACCGAGCAATGAATCTCTTAAGTCTACAGCACTGTGGGTCCCAAATACTGCTTGTTAGCTGCTGTTTAAGAAGGCAACAGTAGAAATATTGGTGCCAAAGACATGCGTCGCTACTGCTACAAAGATGTACTATACAGTACATAAAAATCTTACTTATAAAGGTACAAGTTATAACACTGATCCTGTCATCCAAATGCTCAAACCAAATCGAAACGAGAACATTATATGATACTGGACAAAGGGACTAGTATATAGTATTATTTCTGTGATATCGTTTGGTGTTCACTTTGAAATATTGCGTGTCATAGTTTGGAAGGAATTTAGATTCTGGAAGTTAAATCGATTTACGATCAGTTGAAAGCAGTTAGGGTCATAAGAAGATTTACATTCTACTTCTTCGCTTCTAATTATAGGATGTCTAGAGGCAGTACGAGAAAGTTTGTTTCTGTGGTGTCCGCGTGGAAGCCGAAAAACCTGAGTCCACACTTACCACACACGTTGTGAAAGATACTGAGTACGAACTGAGAGATCAATTGTGTAAAGTGTGTGGACAGTAGGCAGGGGACACAGTAAAGTGGTTAGCGTCGGCTTCTTACACTTGATGAAAAATAGTAGTGTGAAGGAGATTATTCCATATATATTCATGGACAAGAGAAAAAGCAGAGAGAGAGAGAGAGCTATAATACTGCAGCTGTAGAAATACCTCATCATTAAAGGTATGACCATTTGTGCTAGTATACAGGAATTCTCAGATATCGTCTTTCAAATTGCACAAAATCATGAAGACTGGGACATTTTACGCAACTGACCATTCACTACTAGAAAAAATAGTATTTCTCTGCGCTAATTTACTTACCTCATCCGCAGCAATAACAGGAAGAGCCACAGGAGAGAGCAGAGCCAGAGAAAACCTCATTAAAACCTCATTATTAGTCATCAAAGTAACCTTAAAACGCTAGCATGACTGATAAATGTCGAGACAACCACGAGACGCACACCATTAACATAACCAACCCAAGTATGTGGCTGTAGTTATTTAGTCATAGCGCCAGTGATCGACATTTTTTTTAGGCTGTACCTAAAAAGTTTTACCCCACCTCAATTAACATGAAATCATTAGGTCTTCGTTATGAGAGTTTGCCAATAACGATACTAACGCTAATACCATGACACAATACCAGTATAACCAACTGAAATATATGGTTTTGTTCTGAAGTATAGTTTTTCATATGCATGTTCTTGAGGGGTAAAGAGAAACACAAGCGCTTTTCACTGCTTGTACGGGTACTGTTATGAAACGAAATTGATAAGCTAACATAATTCCTTCAGTACCAATTAAAACCTGAATCAAATATCATTAACAATATTATTTTCGAACTAAAGTATTATCCTAATTAGGTATTCACACAGACGCATTGGGGTTTGTTTATATTCACGATGACTGGCTGGTACACGAGGTAGGTTTAGGAGAAAGTCAAGAGTGGCGGCGTTTGAGTTAATATTACAGAAAGCCGCCCAAATGACACCTTTTACCTATAAAACATAATATTTATAGCTCATTCAACATGCAAGAGAGAGTAGACGGCTAAAAAAGATAATTTTATATTTTCTAAAGTGCATATGGGTTAAAAAAAAATCACAGACTTATTGTAAATGCTTTTCTATTGTATGTAAGATAAGCCATCACTGTTTGATTATTGTTACTCTATGGAAGGCACTGTATCTGACTTGATGTTCCTTTCAATTTCTGTACTACGATATCTGTATTTGTAATTGAATTTGTATTTTCTTGATGTTTTGTCAGTTAGTATAATAACTCTCATTTTATTTGTATTACCCTGACACTTACTTAGTCTTACACTCGTATATTTGAACTTATAACAGTATTTGTACTTTAAACTACAATTAAACTGTACTTTTACCGATGATTCTACCAATTATTGTGGTAACTATTCCTGTATTTGAACCTGTACTTGTACTTGTGCGTGTACTTATATTTATAGATTCTGTACTTGTGCTTGGACCTGCACTTGCACCTAACTCTGTAACTGAATGTAATTGGACTTGAACCTGTGTGTGTACTTGAACTTGTGTGCGTGTGTTCTTGAAATTGTGCGTGTACTTGAACTTGTGTGTGTACTTGAACTTGTGCGTGCACTTGAACTTGTGCCTGGACTAGCAACTATATACAGTATGTACTGTACTCGGAATTGTGCTAACAGTTAGGACATTATATAAAATCATTATAAAAATTAGGGTCATCAAAAGATCAATACATTTTATAAGAATACTGTAGGTGGTCTGGTTATCCTTCTCCCAGTGGTTAGTGTAAATTACATTGTCATTCTTATGGGTCCTCTCACGTACTAAATGAGGACAGACACATTAATTTTTACCTTATTTTTTTGACTTTCATTATACTTGCCTCATGTGATATCGTTAGGGTTTTATTAAATTATATCAGTTGTGGTATGATAGTAAGTGCATCATAAGGAAGGTTGTATAGTGATAATCGTAACTTCAATAGCCAGAACTAATCCCATATCATTATACAGTAATGTAATATTTCTCTTTTTTATAATTCTTTGTTGTCATTCTTGTCTTTTTCACTTTATAGTAGTCTTTGTTTAAGAATGTTACCCTCCTCTCTCTTCCGTTTTCTGATTTAAACTTTCTGTTCGTCAATCCGTCTGTCTGTCTGTCTGTCTGTCCAAGTGTCGGTTCATGCCTCAATAATTTCAATAACCTGAGATTTATACTGTGAAGTGATGTGGTATTTGGTTTAGCTTAATATCACGTTATAAAATCAGTCGAGTTTGAGAACCAACGCTTCTGGTGGTTGTTTTAGAGCAGTGGTTCTCAACCTTGTTTGCCCCATGCACCCCTTGCACCATATGTCAGAATGTCATTCCCCCCTCCTTTCCAAGATTGTCTGCCTCAAAAAGTGCATTCCAAATAATATGCATATAATACTGAAAATCCTTTATTTTTTCCATATTAGTACATATACATTTACAATTTTACATGGATTATTTTTAAAGTGGAGTTTTACAAATTAAATGCCAATTGAAAATGTTGATGGATTTATAAAACTTGAATAAAAGAAAATAGTTTTTTATATTTATAACGAATTACTTAACAGACCAAACTGAAGCATAATGCAATAAACAAAAAGTTCAATAGAATACCAGGATATTGTAAATTTGTAATTAATTTTATTCAGATGAAGATTACAGTCAATGAGAAACCTGTGATTGTTTTTTCTTCGCCAATTCTGGAATACGCGGAGGAGTGTTTGAAAGGGCACAACGCAGGTCATTTTCTACCTCTAATCTACTACGTTGCTTCGTTTTAATTTGCAACTGAGTTGAAAAGCCTGACTCACAAAGATATGTCGACACAAACGGAAGCAAGACACGGATAGCTCTTTCTGCCACTTTTGGGTAGGAATCGCACATCAAGGGCCAAAATTCTGTGATTGATTTCTCATCGAACATATCTCTTGCTCCCGAATCAGTTTCCCCCCCCCCCCCCCCCCCTGAAAACCTGAATTCCCCCCCTGGGGGGAATTCCCCCCTGGTTGAGAACCCCTTTTTTAGAGTCTTGTGACCAATGTTTCAAGTTTAAAAGATTAAGCAGGGATTATTCATTATCTTCATTAACTCTCTAATTTATATCTCTTCTCATTCTTACCTTCTGGTTTATGATATTCTTAATTACACAATAAACCTGTCGCAAGAATTAACATCTGGTATGCAAATGAAGGACTACAGTATCGGTTCCTCAAAATTGACGGTGTTTCAGAAAGTCCCTGGATTGACTTTTAATACCTCAGTCTTGACATATGACAGAGTAGCCCGCCCACAGATAGTGCCTGGTATTCTCACCCACAGGACCATCTGCTCGATCTTAAGGCAAGAAGTAAAAGTACACAGCCCTAATACAGGCACTTGTAACCTTTTATTACACAATGATTACCTCTACTCACTTTTATTGTCTTACGTGACAGGAGAGAAATTTTGGAGCAAGATTTCTTATGGTGTCCATTTCTTCTTGATAAATTAGTCTTATCATTCATCAAGTTTTCAGAGAAGAGTTTTTGTAATTTCCTGGATGCTCATAGATCCTTCCGCCGTGTGTATAGTTTTATTGTCTTTATTACCAAAAAAAAAATCCTGATTCTTAAATAAAAAATAAATAAAAAAATATATAAATAAAAGAGGAGACTTGACAAATATGTTATAATCCTTCGTGTTTGTTAAATTAATTCTTGAAAGATACAATTTTACCTGAAGTCCTTCTTAAAATATCTTGTTTTTTATTATCGTTTCATTATCAAACATAACGTCATTAACTTAAGTTCTTAAAGGACTTACAGTACAGTATGTCATTGTTGTTGAAGAAGGAAAGCAACCTCTTCATTGACGAATTTTCATAAAGGTTGATTTTTGCCGAGTGGATTCCACAGTTTATTATTTGTCGTCAGTCAAGTAGACCAAGGCAAGGAAAGTGTTGTCAGCTGATACATGATCAATTTTGACATTCAGACAGACTCATTGAGAGATGATCAGTTTAATCAAAGCAGATATCAAAATAACTACTTTTTTCCAAATATTTTCATTTAGTATCACACACACACACACACACACACACACACACACACACACACACACACACACACACACACACATTGTACACACACACACACACACACACACACACACAGCACAACAAAACCAGTATCATACCACCTATGAGCCCTGAAATCATCTCTTAAGACAGTCTTCCAGAAAGGAATTTGTCAAATTTAATTAAAACAAAAGAGGTTGAGTTTTTGCTAGAGAAAAGGAGGTGGGGAGGATTTTGCCAGAGAGAGAGAGTTAGAGATAGAGGGGAAGGGCAGACACCAGAAGGCAGCTCCCCACAAATGTCAGACGTTGGGGCTATATTGGTATACGTGATGCCAGTGAGCGTCAGCTGTGAGATGGTATATATTCGTGAGTTCCCTCGACCACCAGCACAGTTAGTGTTCACACCCAGAGGAGTCGAGTACCACACCCGAGGAGAACATGGCGATGAGATGCTTGGTGAGACAGTAAATACCTTAATAACTCGACAAAATTAGTCTAACCTAATGTAACGTAACGTAACCTAATTTCACCTGATCATATTTAGGTAAAGTTTGCTGATGTAAAGATTAGCCAAACTTCAGTTCTCTATCTTCAAAAGCTTCGCCGCGTTTAATGAACAGACGAACAAACATACATACACTGTGCTTTATGAATGTTAATTTATACCGATGTTCGTAATAACAATCTCGGCGAGGCTCCTGACGCGATATGTACAGTATAATGTACAGTATGTATTTCAAATATGTTTTCATCGAGTTTCTTAAAGGACGAACTACATGTTCAATATGATTAATGTTCTCCTTATTTATCTATAATAATTATATACAATATAGTCTTTCCCTTAGTATTTACTTACCTGGTAGCTATTACTATAACGGTATAATGCGTCTAAGTCATTTTTTCATTAAAATATGACTAAGTCAACACTTATATATTTCTGTGTCGTTTTGTTAGTAGTCACATTATTTCGTTACACCTCATTATAACAACTGTAATCTTTCAGATCGTAATGTCAGCTGTAGCCGTGGCTATGGCTGACATAACCTCTCACGTCAGCTCTCACGTCGTCTACAGTGGTGCCCGACCCCAGCCTTATCCCTCACCACACTCTACCTATCCCCAATATTCCCCTTACCATCCACCTCACTCCATCCACCCCCACCCTCCACCACCCTACACGCCAGAGCCCGAGGTCCCCGTCTGCGCCGCCAACACCAATGCCACCTGGTGCCTTGAGGACGACGACTACCCTGAAGACAATATCAAACAAGCTATTAAAACCCACTTTCCAAAGTTCAGTGCTCTCTACGCTGACGTTCCTACCATTAATACTAAAGACTCTGTTGATCGACCTGAGACTCTGGAGGAGGAAACTTACCTCTGCCCCTCAGAGACTGCCTACATCAGGCCTCTGCGTGCTCAGAACACCGACGATAAATGGCGTGTTATTGTCAACGACATCGAGGCTCATTACGAAACCTTTACCCAGACCACCCGTATCGAGGAGTGCCTGACCTCCGGCGACGCCTGCCCCCTGGTTCCTGAGTGTTATGAGTCCAAGTGCCTGCAGAAGTCCATCTACCACCGCTTCCTCGTCTACGACCCCTATGATCAGTACTTCCCCTTCGCCATCGAGACCTTCAAGCTGCCCGCCAGCTGTGCCTGTCTGCTGGGCGCCTACACCATCGACCACTAAGGCCAACAGTAAAGCTTCTCGCCCCGAAGAAACAAGAATCTGGTCTACGTTTCTATGAATGTTTTGTGAATCTTCTTCTCTCACTGTGTAGTATATTACATGGTCGGTGATTCCCTGTAGCACCCACTCCTCCCTAGTATGACAATAACAACAATACTCTACGTGAAGAAAGCAGTTCTCTAGTCATCCAATTTGTCATACTAATAGATATGTTGTAGGTTATCATGATATAAGTCTCAGTTACCATCGCATAAGACTCAGTGTTATCACCATATAAGACTCATTATTATCACCATATAAGAATAAACATATATAATTCTTTGTTACATGAATTTAATTGGTTGGTATAATAGCTCTTTATATATTTCTTAGTTATATGCACATTATTGTTTTTATATAAAGTTATATATTTTGTTAATAAATGTTTGAAGCACTCATATAGTTTATATCTTACTGATGGGAACCTTTGTCTCTTACAGCTTAATGATCTTCACTATATGGAATGCATGTACAGGAGTAGTATTAGTTGGTTAAAAGTATTATAGAGAACAGACTAACGTGCGGATACTCTCTTTTATACAATACACATAGCTTACGTTTATTATTATTATTATTATTATTATTATTATTATTATTATTATTATTATTATTATTATTATTATTATAAGTATTACTTCATTTTATCACTTTGTATATTATATATATTTTTTTTTGGGGGGGGGACACGATGAGCAACAGTATACAGTAATGTTACCCTCCTACATAACTCGCCTCAAGAGTTAATATAATTACCTGTTTTGTTTTAGAGCCACAGTAGGAACTAAGAACTCACTAACTGTACAACAAAGTTACCAAGACCGAAACACTACAATAAGGTGTTGAAGAGAAGGGAGGAGGGAGGGGGGGATATTAGTACTTGATAGAGATATATGCTTGTATTGGATAACCACGTCATTAATCTCTCTCTCTCTCTCTCTCTCTCTCTCTCTCTCTCTCTCTCTCTCTCTCTCTCTCTCTGTGTGTCATTGATGCTGTTCCATTAATGTGCCCCTCCCTCGCCTCCCTCTCTCCGTCCCTTGCCTCTCCCTTTTTTTCTATCTTGTATTTACTCTCTCATCACCTTTTCCTCCTCTTCCCAATTTTCCTCACTTCGCCTCTTGCCTCTCTTTCCCTCTCCTACCCTCTGTCTTTCCTCCCTTCTACTCTCACATCACCTTTTCCTCCCTCCCCTGCCTCCTGCGCTCTCCCTACACTACCAATTTGTACCGCCACCCACCTTACCTGCCCGCCACCCACCTTACCTACCCGCCACCCACCTTACCTACCTGCCACCCACCTTACCTCACCCGCCACCCACCTTACCTGCCCCCACCTTACCTACCTGCCACCCACCTTACCTGCCCGCCACCCACATTACTTACCCGCCACCCACATTACCTCATAGTGGTTCATGTGTACAGTGCCATGACAGTGAGCTCCTACCCGAAGACTTACGAAATTATCAATAAATTATTTCTCATTTTTTTGTAACTTTATAATAAAATATAATAAAAAAAAGTTGAAAAATGACAATGGAAAGATCGTAGTTGGTCAAGTGAATAATTTTTAAGCTTCATTATCTTTCAAATACTTAGGCGAGGTGGTATGGTGGTGGTTCGGTGGTGTAGCGTTGTGGTGTGGTAATGGTGCAGTGGTGTAGTGGTGTGGTAGTGGTGTGGTAGAGGTGCAGTGGTGTGGAAGTGAAGGGGTGAAGTGATGTGGTAGCGGTGCGGTAGTGGTGCGGTGGTATAGTGGTGTTGTAGTGGTGCGGTAGTGGTGCGGTGGTATAGTGGTGTTGTAGTGGTAGTGTAATTTGTGTTGTGGGGTGATAGTGGCGTCTTCTAGAACATTAATTAACTGCAAAGTTTCCAATTTTAATTAAAACTTTAGTAAAGATGTAAATTAACTTCTTCAAAAACAAAATGAAAGCTTCGTAAATTATTTGCTCGCGCCTATACTGTACTGTGTTAAAGTTCAACCATCTTTTTACAGACTTGATCGCATCTGTTCATTTTACTCTACGGTAATCTAATAGAGTGAAACTGGCGTGCTTAAAAAAACTTGACTAGTAATACATACAGTGTTCCTCTTAAAGTGGAGACGATTGATGTACATATTTCTCTCCAACAAGAGAAGTGACCGTGTTATTGTCCATCAGTATCATCATCTCTACAACGATTCTCCTGTTAGATCACAAGAAGAATTAAGTCAACATTGTCTCACACATGATGACCTTGAGGTGTGGTGATGACCTGGAGGGAGGCCTCGGGCAAGGGGCCTTACACCAATAACTAAGAGAGTGGGTGGGTCCTGCACACGTCTCCAACACGCCCTGCATCACGATCACTGAGCGGTGAGAAAAAGAGCGGCTTTGACAGCTTGATGAGTAATGGGGAATGTAACCTTAAAGAAGGTCCACACACACACTTATACGTGTGTGTGTGTGTGGACGGATGTATGAGGGTGTGTGGTTTTTGCCACAGAAAAACAGAACTAACAATACAAGCACAGCAGAGGAGACAGAGATGTTGTATATAAAAGAGAACTTTATGAGCTGGAGTTGTCAGTCGTCTATGATGCTGTAAATTTAGTTTAATATGTGGCCTCAGGGTCATTTAGAGACTACCCTAATACCGAGCCACCGGGAGATAGAAGACTAAGTAAACTTACAAAAGTCTCATTAGAGAAGTAAATGAAAGAAAATATAATTGTGGTTTAGATACTAAGAGAGAACTATTTGACGACTGTTAACTTCAGAGTAGGTCCTCAGACTTTACACGAACAGGGATTGCGTGTGTGGTATGACGTATCCGGGAACATTCAGCAATAATCTACTACCGCCTCCTCTCTGGGGGCGAAAGTAGCAAGTCACTCACACTGTTGCCAGCGATGCGGCGCCCAGCAACAAGACGCTGACTGGCGAGAATGACAACCTTGAATCGGAAAAAAAGAGAACGAAAATAATGAAAAACTCAAATTACTTCTTCCACATAATACTCCCCCCCCCCCCCAACCAGCGTTTTTCTCCTGTAAATAATAAAGAAAGTGAAGTCATTCCAGTTCAGGTTTCAAGTCATTCCAATGTTACCCCCCCCCCAACCAGAGTTTTTCTTCTGTAAATAATAAAGAAAGTGAAGTCATTCCAGTTCAGGTTTCTTTAAGTTTTAATGTTATGATAATATGTCAAGTGGGAATTTGTCGTGGGGGAACCCCGAGGTTATGATCGGCTTCGTCCATTGTACAGTACACGACCACCATCACACGTCCACTCGCACCTGCCTACCAAATTTCAGCTGTTTATTTTGAGTACAGTTCTCTTTGAGTCTCCAATAATCCTCAACATCCGGGGACTCAGAGTGAGGTGGAGGGGAACATAAAACACCCACTAAGTGTGAGTTTATTGTCTCACTGTCACTATTAGTGTATTTAGTGGAATAAATCTTAACCAACGTTTTGTGATAATTTGATCAACATATTATGCCACATCCAAAGACACAATAAATCTTATTTTACTTGAGAGAGATTGACAAATACTAGGAGTAGAGCGGTGACATCTGATTACCTCTGTCGACACACCCCTCACCAGCACCCTAAGAGGCACACACGTCAACTTCACCGAGTAATATAGCTGAAACCGCTAGTGAAGAGTAATGATGTGTGGTGACCCATCTTAAGGACGTGTAGGAGGTGAAAATATGCCCCATTAATATCTATGGTTGTTACCAAGGGCGTATCACAGCCTTCTAGGAACCCCGACCTTCCTCCCTCTTTGGTTATGTCACTATGAAGGATTAACCATCGACCCATAATAACGTTGACGTACGACTTAAACTCCTGTATTTCCAGTGTGAGACATTGAAGTATTAGTGGCTTTCTCATCAAAGAATTCACTAAACATGACAAAAAGAAAACCAAACACTAGAGTTGTGGAAAAGGGGTTATATTTAGATAGGACTTTTAGTTTCTGTATTACACTTTATTCAATTTTTTTTTTTTTTTTGGCGTGTCTCCCAGCCTTCCCCAATAGCAACACCTTCGCCACCGCTTTATTACCTTAACATTAAATATCCTAATACAAAAAAAAAAAATACCCGAGCTGTGTCGAGTTAGTTGAACCGCAGATCTATGCGCATTCAGTGACTGTTGTCTCATAGTCAATATCTGCGACTGTTGTTGGCTTTGGGGCCGAAGATTTCGTTCCCCTGAAACAAAGCAAAGCAGACCTAAGGTTGTGTTCATTTTCGCCTCTCTTTATCGTTTTCTTCTCATTTTCTTTTCCTTTTTTCCCTCTATTCATTTCTTTTTCTTTATCTTTATTTATTCTTTATTCTTGCCCTTCTTCTTTTTACCCCTCGTATTTCTAATTCATTTTTCTCTTCTCCTTTGTTTTTCTCGTTTACTTTAGTTCGCCCTCGTTATTTTTTTATTCTTCTACGTCTTCATTTGCTTCTTCTTCTTCTTCCACACTTTATCTTCTGTGGTTGTTTTTATTATTGTTGTTATTCATTTTTTCTGTATTTTCATCTTCCATCACATATTCTGTGTTTTTTATATGTCTTACTTTCGTTCGTGTATAAAAATCATAAACCACCACTACGTGTCTTTATGCTTTATGATAACAGATAAATGAAAATAAAATATTAATCATTCACTAGATAAATACATACGAAGAATTACTGTGGAGAAATAACCTATCAAGTGAATCACCTCTCCAAATTTTGTCACTCAAACGTTACATCAAGAATTCGGGTTAGGTCGGATTAGGTTAGGTTAGGTTTGGTTAGGTTCTTCTAAAGTTGTATCAAGGTGTCTTGACAGCATAACCCTGAGTAAAATTATAATTCAAGTAGAGGGAAAGCGTATCCAGTTAGCGTTCACCATAAAAACCACAAACACCTCGTAAGTAACAGGCTGTAGTAGTTACCTGCAGAAGGCTGTGGCAGGAGCCAGGTACTGAGTCATGCAGGTGAAGGAATCATGATGGTGTGGCCAGCGTCTGGTGAGTGTTAGTCAGGAAGGTCAACTTAATTTAATTTTCCACTGAGGTATACACAGTAGAAGTAGTAATGATAGTATACTATTAGTAGGTGGAGAAGTAGTGTTAGAAGCAGTAATTTAAACTGTCGTCCTCAAAGAGTTATAGTTTTAACCATCGTCCTCAAAGAGTTATAGTTTAAACCGTCATCCTCCAAGAGTTATAGTTTTAACCATCGTCCTCAAAGAGTTATAGTTTTAACCATCGTCCTCAAAGAGTTATAGTTTAAACCGTCGTCCTCAAAGAGTTATAGTTTAAACCGTCGTCCTCAAAGAGTTATAGTTTAAACCGTCGTCCTCAAAGAGTTATAGTTTAAACCGTCGTCCTCAAAGAGTTATAGTTTAAACCGTCGTCCTCAAAGAGTTATAGTTTAAACCGTCGTCCTCAAAGAGTTATAGTTTTAACCATCGTCCTCAAAGAGTTATAGTTTTAACCATCGTCCTCAAAGAGTTATAGTTTTAACCATCGTCCTCAAAGAGTTATAGTTTTAACCATCGTCCTCAAAGAGTTATAGTTTTAACCATCGTCCTCAAAGAGTTATAGTTTTAACCATCGTCCTCAAAGAGTTATAGTTTTAACCGTCGTCCTCAAAGAGTTATAGTTTAAACCATCGTCCTCAAAGGGTTATAGTTTTAACCATCGTCCTCAAAGAGTTATAGTTTTAACCATCGTCCTCAAAGAGTTATAGTTTAAACCAATCGTCTTCTAAGGGTTAAACTGTCCTCTCAACAGTTGCCAATGTTTGGTATTTACAACACTGGCAGGTCATACAGTGATTGGGTTACAGCTGTTGAACCATAAAAATCACCATAATATACAAAAGAAATTTGAGCTACAAATAAACGTTAAAATCACAGACCACTTTACTTACATGATTCTCAACTAGATGTCAGCTATTACCCAAATTGTCAAGGGAATACTGTAGACAACTGTATATTCCATAATTTATAAATACAACCAATGATAAACTATTAATATACAGGTGTTATTATTCGATATTGTTTCAGCTCCTCAACAGTCAGGATTATTTACCATACTTCACTAAGTCTTACAAAGCGATGGTCTCTTTGTGTACTCAGGGAGCTGAACGAATCAACATCCGTTGTTTCCAGGTAACTGTATTTCTGATTTTGATAACATGTGGAGTTTATATCAACATTAATTCAGAATAATTTTAAGCTAACAAAACAATAACTGTCGCCGCTATGAGGGGAGTGCCAGTGTACCCGTGTTATGTAATTACAGGAAAATAATAATTAATGCTGTATACTAATACCATCGTAATTTTACAATGCTTGATGAACACTATGGTATCTGGGACTGGGAACTCATCTTGATGGAAGTACGTATTCCTGAGCCAATTAATTTGACTCGCGTTAAATTTGTATGTAAAAACAAGTAGACATCCCAGTTGATACTGCTTATTAATATTTTTAGTAAATTTATTTTGATATTGTAGCAGTAAGAGAAATTATGTATTTTATTCATGAAAAAAAAGATTGTTTACAATAGACTTAAGAAAATCACGACCACAACATGCAGACTTGTAATTAATAATAATTATTAAACAGTTCTCAATAATTTGCTGTCAAGGACACTATTATTGTCGCCATATACTGTACAATCGTTACCTCACATTTCACCACAAAAGTTCATTACTCAGTATTCAGGATATACTGTATAAGTAGCTACAGTCATCAACAAAACTTTAGTTCCATAAGAAGTAACATAAGCCACAGGGGATATAGGACACCATACAGTAGTGAGTTGCGACACGCCCCTATGTCTCCCCTCCAGCACTCCTGGTTATTACGGCGGCGGTGGTGGTGAGGAAACTGACGGGCTTCTCGGTATATAAGCGTCCAGCCTCAATGTCCCCTACACAGTTAGTTCCAGTGGAGTGCCGGAGATACACGCATCATGACTATCAGATTTGTGGTTGGTCGCCAAAAGGAAATTTCTAAAAGATATTTGGCCAATACATGAAAATTAATATTTATACACAGTTCGTCTTTTAAACATTAGAATATCAATAAAAAAATATGCATGCAATTATAAATCATTATGGGTTTTGGTTTACGTAACATAAATGATGAGATAAAGCGACAAGCAAACTGCAATTTCACACATTAATGTCTATATTAAGTTTCTGGTGATTTTCGTTTTTCCTCTTAGGTGCAGCTGGTATTAGTGGGGGCCGTCCTCGCTGACCAGAGCTCTCATGTAACCGTCCACAATGTCGGTGCTTCGGTCTCCTATGGTTCTCATCACACACCCTCCTACCACCCACAACCTTCCTATCCCCACCCGCAGCCTGCCTACCACCACCCTCAGCCTGCCTACCACCACCCCCAGCCTGCATACCACCACCCTCAGCCTTCCTACGACCCCAAGCCAACCTACAAGCACGAACACGAGCCCGCCGTCCCCGCTTGCGCCACCAACACCACTAAGCCTTGGTGCCTTGAGGACGCCGAGTATCCCACCTACGAGATCAAGCACGCCGCTGAGCAACACTACGAGAAGGTCCTCTCCCTCTACGCTGACGTCGCTGACCTCAACACTGAGCTCTCCGTTGAGCGTCCGAATGTTTTAGAAGAGGAGACTTACCTCTGCCCCTCAGAGACCGCCTACGTCAGGCCTCTTCGTGCCCAGAACACCATCGGCAAATGGCGAGTCATCGTCAACAATGTCGATGTGCACTACCAGACTCTCTCCCAAACTACCCGCATCGAGGAGTGCCTGACTTCAGGGGAAGCTTGTCCCAAGGTGCCAGTGTGCTACGAGACCAAGTGCCTGCAGAAGTTCATCTATCACCGCTTCCTCGTCTACGACCCCTATGATCAGTACTTCCCCTTCGCCATCGAATCATTTAAGCTGCCCGCCAGCTGTGCCTGTCTGCTGGGCGCCTACACCATCGACCACTAAGACCAACACACCACAATTCTCTCAGGACAACAAAGGATCGCAGTAAAAAGCATGATAAATATATTCTTGTGAATTTTGGACTCTAGGTCGAGGAGCACAAGCTGCTACTACAAGATCCTATGGTCCCTGGCATGACTTCGTGAACATGAAGATACGTGAAGAAAGCAGTTCTCTAGTCATCTTGCTGTGATAAAAGATATCTGATAATATATATAAACAGTATAGCCTACATATTATTATTCATAACTTATGCTCTTGCATTTCACATGGAACTAATAAATATATCGACGAACATATTTTATGTTTTATGGAGAACCCTTTTAAACTGTTATGTATGTATGTATGTATGTATGTATGTATGTATGTATGTTTCTTTCAAGTAAATGTCGCTGCTGTCGCATTGACTAGAGGTATAGCTCAACAATGGGAGCTCCAGACATGTGAAGAAGAATGGAAAAATAATATTTTCTTTTTGCCTCACAATTATGCTGGCATGTTACGTTAAACTTATTGGTAGACTCGATTACCTGAGATTCCTTTGCTTGGATATTACCGCATTATGTTCAGGGGTATTTGAAAAAAAAGTCCATATATAATTTTGGTAAAAGAGAAATCTCACACGCGGTTAATGCAATAAAAAAATCATTAGTTTATTCTGCATTTCTGGTCCCGCTACTGCAGTGTTGACCGTGTTGCTTGAGATAATGTTTCCTTTTCCTAAGTTTGTAAAGTTAAAAATTGGTTATCACAAAGGGGGAGATGACGTATGGATGGGTAACAAACTTAAATATACATACAAATATTTTCTTATTTTCTGCACTATACGGGACTCTTATCCCAGTTAATACCAAACGTAAGTGCGGGTGACAGGTCAGAGCTAGGGGCTCCAGCTAATGCGTTAGTTAAGATGGTGCCTCTGGCATGTTACCATAGTATAAAGAAAGAGAACTGATTTTCGTAATGAGAGACAGAGTAACGTTTTGAATACCTACATCACGCAATGCAATATATTTTTATACACACTACCAGTTGTGTGTACATACTATACACCAAGTGATTTATCAAGCTCTTAGGTGATATATTATCTCTAATCGGGATGACTTTAAATAATGTGGCTAAGTCTATGTATAATGAATAAGTCACATTGTTCTTAACCTATCACCTTTTATATTACCGAAATTTGTTCATAAGCCAATTTAGTATTTTTTCCCGGGCGTTTCAAATATAACTAGAATGTGTAAACAGACATGACCACTGGCTGAGGGTTGGCTGGGGACGGGATGTGCAGAGGTGCTCCTCCAGCAGTCTGTTCTTCTGGTTTAATGTACAGTACAACTTCTCATTCACCCTCTAACGTTCCTTGTACTGCACATCATATTTTTCGTGTTTTAGATAACTTTATTATACAGTGACCTACATAATGTACCTGTACGACTATTTATATTCTATACGAAGATTATTTACGATTTATGTCATTGATAAAAAAACGACACACACTTTTTAACTTTTCATTGATACTTAAATATAAAATACAGTATTAACATTCACATTGTTTGCTATAGAGTCGTAAGAGAAAATAGATAAAAAGTGATCACAGCGAGATGACTAGAGAACTGCTTTCTTCACGTACCGCCTTGTTGAGGCCAGCCAAGTAGAGTGGCTTCTAGCGCCACAGGGAACCACCCTCGTGCTCCTAGACTTCACAGTCTGCAAGACTATTATTCACAGTGCCATTTTTGGGCTTAATTCTTAGTTTCTGTTGTTTGTTGAGACAGTGAGGATGGGTTGGCCTTAGTGGTCGATGGTGTAGGCACCCAGCAGACAGGCACAGCTAGCGGGCAGCTTGAAGGTTTCGATGGCGAAGGGGAAGTACTGATCATAGGGGTCGTAGACGAGGAAGCGGTGGTAGATGGACTTCTGCAGACACTTGGACTCGTAACACACGGGTACTTTGGGACAATAATTTCCCGATGTTAAACACTGCTCTATTCGGGTAGTTTGTGTTAGAGTTTCGTAATGCACTTCAATATCGTTGACGATGATCCGCCATTTTCCAATGCTGTTCTGCGCCCGAAGGGGCTTAACGTAGGAAGTTTCTGAAGGACAGAGGTAAGTCTCCTCCTGAAGGGTGTCCGGTCGTTCTACGGAGAGTTTCGTGTCGAGGTCAGCCACGTCAGTATAGAGATCAAGGACCTTCTGGTAGTGGTAGTCGACTGCTTGCTTGATCTCGTATTCAGGGTAATTATCGTCTTCGAGGCACCAGGTGGCGTTGGTGGCAGAGGCGCAGACGGGGACTTCGGGCTCTTGGTGGTTGTGGGTGGGGTGAGGGTGGTAGGATGTCGGGTGGTAGGAAGGTTGGTGGAGGTAGGAGGGTGATGGTTGGTGGTAGGTCGGGGGGTGGTAGGGGTTCTGGTCAGCAAGAGCCACCATGATCTCCGCCAACAGCACCTTCAGGAGAAACAGTATTAACACAAAAAACACCATGAATCTAATAAAAAAAAAACGTATTAACATCCCTGAGTGACTCAAGTTAGACGTGTACTATACATCACCAGAGGAACAACAAAGACTAAAAATTTACAAAGTTTTAGTGAAACATTAAAACCAAAATACAATAGATGTAACGTCATCTGTCCAAGTTCAATTAGTTTCATTACATCCACTGATTTCGGTCAATATAAAATGCAGGTTAAATTCAGTAACTAATATATTGCACCCAAACACAAGCACTATCATAAACGACCTCAACGCTCCTCACCACCACACATGTGACGCCCCTCATGGTTGTATCTTCACTACTCCGTGGAAAGTGTGAGTGAGGCTCCAGGAGATGGTGAGCTTATATACCAACACCCCGCCACACTCTGATCATGACCACCAGAGTCAAGGTGATGGTGGACGAGGCATAAACGTCCTGACATTTAAGTTATGTTAAGGAATAACTAAGTATCCATGTATTCTTATCATTATTACTTATTTCTGGGTTTCTTTCACTTATCTTTAATATTTCGTGCAGGTCATTATTGGTTAGTTGGTATAGGTGATGCGAATAACTACATAATTTTTCTCTTGAAATTGAATTATTTTTGTATCGTAATATTGTGACACTCTCTCTCTCTCTCTCTCTCTCTCTCTCTCTCTCTCTCTCTCTCTCTCTCTCTCTTTCTCGCTCTCTCGCTCTCTCGCTCTCTCGCTCTCTCTCTCTCTGTGCGAGCGTGCGTGTGTATTTTGCTGATGTTTTGTAACAAATAAAAAACATAATCTTGACACACATGTTAAGCAACTTGGTGACCAGAACCAGATGGTCTTTTCAGAGCACGAAAAAAAATTCTTGTTACCTGTACTTCATTAAGGAGCTCGACAGATTCACGAGCTATGATGATGTGCTCAGATATTCTCGACCTTGTGTGGGAATATTGGTTGACCACTAGTTTGGGTGAGGACACGACATGGCAACGCTTGTCGATGTCAGGACCACCAAGTTAACCAGTCATTAAAGACACATACGCCAGTAATCATATTACTGACTTACAGCAACGACCATATCCTGTCTTAAAAACATACACTCTATGTTGTACTTATTTTAGACAGTTTACACACACACACACACACTGTCTAATATAATTGTGACTAATGTTGAATGTATATGAACGTGTGTTGGTAATGTCACTGAACCCAAGACAAGAGGTGTAAAGCGATTAAAATACGTCACAAAAACCGAACCTTTTAAGTGTTACATGATTCGATAAATGAATTTAACTGAGCAGATTGTGTTAATTAACAGTTGCCTCATGCGGGATGAAAAGTCAACTGAATTCTAAGAATGGGAAATATATTCCGGTAAAGTGACGTCTTGGATGGATATAACCAAATCAAAGAATTGTGGTCCGTTTTTCTTCCCAGAAATTACAATTACATGTTTATCTTTACATTGAGTCCCAGTTTCTCTCAGATGATATTTTTAACACTGTTGTCTTTCAGCAAGATGGCGGCTCATAATCAGTGCGTAAATATCGTTCAGAGCTAATTTAAAGAACGTTATCTTAATGGACGTGTTGATCGTGGTAGAAAAAGGCCTTGGGTGCCACGATCGCTGGATTTAACACTTCTACACTTCCTTGCATAGACCTTAATAGACTCTGAGGTTGTACAAAACAATAGTTGTAGATGTACCAGATGTGTGGAACCGCACTAATGAGGCAGTGAGAAAATAATGTAACTGGGCAGATGATTGTGAATGTGTACAGCAATGCTCCTCAGAGACTAAAGGTATACAGACACTGGTGGTCTTCATATCGAAACTATTATCTAAGTTTGATATAAAAATGCGTTGATGGTGACGTTATAATGTTATTACTGCGACTCAACAAATAAAGTTTTAAATAATGACACTTGTCCACCAAAGGTAAAAAATAGTGAAAGATGGAAATGTTATAATAAATCTATATTGTCCTGTTATGCAATTATCTTCACGAAATATATAAGATCTTTCTGGACCCTGAAAGTAGTCATCAAAAAAAGCATATGCACCTTTTCAGTGTTATACAAAATGACACACCTGGCCGGGAAATCTGACAAACTCTCCTAAGTTCTGCCGTGTGTTGGTAGCCCTGCTTTC
Source organism: Homarus americanus (assembly GCF_018991925.1). Taxonomy (NCBI): domain Eukaryota; kingdom Metazoa; phylum Arthropoda; class Malacostraca; order Decapoda; family Nephropidae; genus Homarus; species Homarus americanus. The sequence goes on from NW_024749779.1 coordinate 6,883,895, forward strand.
CTGTAATGTCAACGCCCATAAGAGGATTTGCCAGTTACTGTATTCCTGTCGTTTACTTAAATGAATAAGTTAAAAGGAACATTTTAGGGAGTAGACAAGGAAGTAGGTAAGTAGGTAGTAGGCAGCTATCAAACGGGAAAGTACCACCGCCTGGGAAGATATTGGAAACATAATGTGTTGTCTAATGGTAGACCCTGCTGCCATATGACATCACAAAAATTGTGACCAAGTCCCAGGTTGCTGATCTGACTTTCTGCCTCATTTACACACGATTGTAGGGTCTCAATAGTTTCTCTTTCTTTGACAACACAACATGCATATATCGTTTCTCACTATTGATTTTTTTTGTGCGTGTGTGTCTGAGAGTTATAATAAGAGAGTGATGATGCTGGTGATAGTATTGTACGTGAGGGCAGAGAGTGTGTGTGGCCGGGGGGCGGTATATCTGCTGTACAGTAGTGGACGATGGCTACCGGCAGTGTTTGTCAGCGGCGGTGGTCAATAAACAACAATACTCTATATTATTTGTGATGAAGAAGATATCAGATGGGTTACAATTTAATAATAATAGTAATAATAATAATAATTATAATAATAATAATAATAATAATAATAATAATAATAATAATAATAATAATAATAATAATAATAATAATAATAATAATAATAATAATAATAATAATAATAATAATACCTTCATCATCATTTTCATCAACATCATCATCATTCATCATCATCCATCATTCATCATCATTCATCATCCATCATCCATCATCATTCATCATCCATCATCATCATCATCATCATCATCATCATCATCTATTTATTCATTCATTCCTTTATATCATTACCTTCCTCTAACAATAAACTAAGCACTGCGTAAAGGTCATCCTAGAAGTCAGCCTCGGACTTTTACATTACACCGGTCAACACAATTTTTCTGGCACAGGTTTTTAAACGGATTTTAAGTAAATTTGGGGTGCAGAATCCAAATATGACTTTGGTTTTTGTCTATCACATCTGGTTTTTGAGATATACCATATTGCACTTTTGCTGGGAAACGTAAACTTTTGGATCAAAATTGACGGTTTAAACATGTATACATAAATTTTTTCAGCATTACAATTTGTATTTTTCTATAACCAAAAATTGTTAATATCAAATTGGAAAGTTAATGCACATATAATATTTAAATGTAACATTGAAGGGTGAAAAAAACAATTAATGTACGGTAGAAATAGTGCAAGTATTAAGATCAAGTTACAGTTACATAAACTTCCTCTTTTTGGCCGATCCCTTATGTACAGCTTCTGGAATGTCTCTCATCAAACTCCAGCAGTAGTCCGCCATCATGTTCGAGTCCCTTGGACCTTGGTAACGTTCTTCCATTACTTTAATGTCTTGATGAAAGCGCTCCCCTTGCTCCTCGCTCACTTCTCCCAGATTTTCTGGAAACTCGTCCAAGTGACTGTGTAAGTAGTGAACCTTGATACTCATTCTGCATCCAAGTGCTTGTAAACTCAAGAGCAGCTCTTCCACAATTTCTTGATAGTTGTCCGCTTTCTTGTTCCCTAAGAAGTTCTGCACCACATTAGAGAAAGCATTCCAAGTTCTTGCCTGTGCCTCAGTCATTGTTGCAAGGAAGTGTGGATCTCTGAGTAGTGTTCTTATTTGAGGTCCATCAAAAATCCCTGCCTTTTTCTTCTCGTCGCTAAGACTTGGAAAGGTTGAGCATATATATCTGAAACACTCTCCACTATGATCAAGAGCCTTGACGAATTGCTTCATGATACCAAGTTTTATGTGCAGAGGAGGAAGGACAATGTTTTTCCTGTCAACCAGAGGATCGTTAATGATATTCTTGTCACCAGGCGTCAAACTATGTCTTGGTGGCCAATTCTTTTTCACCCAATGGTCTGCTGTAGCCCTGCTGTCCCAGTAGCACAGAAAACAGGGGTATTTTGTGTACCCTCCTTGCTGGCCCAATAGAAAGTTTACCATTTTCAAGTCCACACAAATTAACCATTCATGAACATGGTATTGCAACCTCTCGAGAACAGTCTTAATGTTTTCATACTCTTCTTTAATTTGTACAGAATGTCCGATTGGAATTGAACCATACTTGTTTCCGTTATGAAGAAGAACACATTTCAAGCTCCTTTTAGAACTGTCAATAAAAAGTCTCCAATCCTTACTATAATATGCTGGTAGTCCCATGGAGAGAAGAAGTCCTTCTACATCATTACAAAAAACAAGCTGGTCATATGAATGAAAGTACTTCCGCAGTTGCTCTTCTCTGTTGCGATAAAAGGAGACACTCGTGCCAGGTTTTAAGAGTCGTTTCTCTTGAAGCCTGGAAGCTAACAATTCAGCAGACTGTTTTGGCAAATTTAGATCTCTGACCAGATCATTCAATTCTGACTGAGTAAACAACGTTGGCTTTTCACAATCTTCACTAAATGGCTTGAAAAGATCAGTCTCTTCATCTTCATCAGTAGAAACAGGTGAATTCCGGTCTATATCCACAATCTCTGGTAGCTCAGTAAATTCTGGCACGTTACGTGATGGAGCAAATCTGAGATCAGATTTGGATTCAGCACCTTAAATTTAGTAAAAAACAGTTAAAAGGTTTCATGCCAGAAATTTTTTTTTTTTTTTTGTAGACCAGTGTTATAAATACCAGAATTTCCCCAGCGTTGTCTGTTACGCGCTTTCTCTCCATCAGGTGATTTCCTATCCTGATTTTACACAGATTTGTTGTAATTCATGGAGTCTTATCAGTTGTTTTGTGTAAGAAGCGACCTCATGAACCAAATGATTAATATTTTGTTTTTAGATTCAGTACAGAGTTAGAGTTCATTAAATAAAAGAGCATCTATGAATCTACATGTTATGACTGTATAACGCTTACTATATCACCTGTACGTGAGGAAAAACACAGACGAAATATTTATAGCAACTTAATACTGAAAGGCATTGAAGACTCCAGGTATAAATTTTTCCTCTTAATCATTCTGAACAAAATTATATATTTTCCATCAATGCTAAGTTAATACAAACATGAGAACACTGTTGAATATAGATAATGACAAATTATAAAAAAATACATCAACAGCGACTTAATAAACTAACATAAATACAAAAAAAAATGCAGATGAGGAGTAAACAGAAGGTAAATTATATAGTCCACGTCACATATCATCGGACGGAGGTAATCATATGAGAGTGATGTAAACAGAGATAGAGGGAGGGGATGGCTGTAGGTAATTTGTCCACTAAGCGTTCTGTGCTTACACATGTCAACACTGCGGGCTTACCATTGTTCAGTTGTAAATCAGTGAATAGAGGAAAACACGAGAAATTATAGGAAAAAATATTAACTTCGCCTCTTAATTGCTTTTTTCCTTTCCTTTCCTTTCCTTTCCTTTCCTTTTCTTTCCTTTCCATATCTGATATTTTTACTTACATTTTTAATAACAGTTTGTGACAGCTCTTATAATGCTGAATGTATGTCTCTCTCCGTAGTGCCTAGAAGGGCCCCTGTGGGCACCACAGCTCCTGGCAGACCCCCTCGGAGGGCCCCCCTAGGGGCATCGCGGCTCCCGGGAAGTCCCCTAGGGGCCGTGCCACCACTTAGGAGGTTTCTGGGTGCGCTGCCGCCCCTGGGAGGGCCCATGGGGGCACCGCCGCTCTTGGGAGGGCTCCGGGGGCGCCACAGCCTTTGGATGGGTATATTATCCACTGTTACATATAGAGACAGCAGTATTATATAAATATGAGCTAATAACATTCATTATATACATTCTATCACCCAGAGTAATGGCACGGGAGTTGTGCCAGACTTGTGGAGACAGGCAAATGTAGTACCCATATTCAAAAAGGGAGACAGAGCATCAACGTCAAATTACCGGCCGATTAGTTTGACGTCAGTAGTGGGGAAATTTCTTGAATGAATTATAGCAAATAGCATCCGATCGCATTTAGAGAAAATAAATAATCTACAACTCTCAACATGGATTTACAAAGGTAAAATCTTCTCTAACAAATCTGCTGACGTTTTTTTAGGAAAGTCTTCGAGGTTAGTAGATAATGACGAAAAGTACGATGTTATTTACTTAGACTTTAGCAAAGCGTTTGACAGAATACCGCATCAGAGGCTTCTGAGAAAAGTTAAGGCTCATGGTATCGAGGGGATAGTTTTAAATTGAATAAAACCATGGCTCACCGATAGAACACAGAGGGTCAGCGTAGATGGTGTTAAATCTGAATGGGGCTGTGTAACCAGTAGGGTTCCCCAGGGGTCAGTGCTGGGCCCACTCTTGTTCATAATCTACATATGCGATCTAGATACTAAGCAAGTTTGCGGTTGACACCAAAATAGGGCGGCAGATTAATTCAAGGCAGGATGCAAATGCACTACAGGAGGATTTAAATAAACTATAGGAGTGGTCAAGAAATGGCAAATGAAATTCAACACCAGCAAGTGCAGCGTACTTAATATTGGAAGAACAAATACTGTCAATGTATACAGCCTTAACAACATCAACCTTGAAAAGTCGACTTGTGAAAGAGACTTAAGGGTACTTGTAAGCTCTGACCTACGGCTGAGAAAACAGTGCGTTAATGTTCGAAATAAGGCAAACAGTGTGTCAGGTTTTATATTTAGAAATGTAAGTAATAAAGTGCAGAGGTCTTATTGCAACTATATCTTGCGCTAGTCAGGCCGCACCTCGATTATGCGGTTCAGTTCTGGTGCCCTTATTATAGAATGGATATCAATTCACTGGAGTCGGTGCAGCGAAGAATGACGTAAATGATTCCGGGACTTAGAAACCTTCCATATTAAGATAGATTAAATAAACTAAACTTGCATTCCCTAGAAAGACGAAGGGTGCGGGGAGATATGATAGAAGTATTTAAGTGGGTGAAAGGAATCAATAAAGGAGATATAGATAAAGTTCTTATAATATCCGAGCAGGATAGGACTCGTAGCAACAGATTTAAGTTGAATAAGTTTAGGTTTAGGAGGGAGATAGGAAGGAACTGGTTCACTAATAGGGTGGTAGACGAGTGGAACAAGCTTAGCAACTATGTAGTAAGTGCTGGAACACTGGAAAGTTTTAAAAGGAGGCTAGATAGATTCATGGACGATAGAGAGTGGTAGTAACTCTCGACATGAGCTGCCATGCACAGGCCAACCGGCCTATTGCAGACTCCTTATTCTCTTATGTTCTTATGTAACCAGATATTTGCCTGAGTAAAGAGAATTTATAAATAACAATGAACTCAACAAATAAAAACCCTCATTTCATCCATTCCATTTAATAAAAATTATATAGAGAGGTGTGGTACTTATATTAACTGTAGCAGAGTTTATAAGTTATGAAGACAAGTTATATATTATGGGTGAAATATCTGCAAATCCATAAAACAAATTTGAGTATTAAAAAAATATATATATTCCATAGTATACAAATGAGAGTTTGTTGATGTGAAAAACATTTGATGTAATTAACTTTTTGTCATTTGCTATATATTGATGTTAGATATTGTTAATGGGATAATCTTGACCACGATTACTGTATAGTGTAGCACGACGAGAGAGACAGACAGACAGACAGACAATCTTCACGAATCCTGATTTCACTTATTAATCATGTAGTGAGTATTTTATATGAACTTTTCTTATCTCATAGGATTCAGGCGGGAATTTACGTAGCAACAGGTGATGGGATCTTCCTGCAGCAGCATGATCTAGCCTCCTGTATCTTAAACTTTATCATAACACCTCATACTTTGGTTAAAGGCTTCATCCAATAGTTCCACGTGTTGTGTCCACCTTACATGTCTGTGAGTTTAAAACGTTATATAACAGCATCAATATACCATTACTGATGACTGACTATAAATACTCCTTGTAGTGTAAGAAATGAGAAGTCATGATTTTTTTTCTTCAATAAAATAGTAACTGAATATTAGTACACCGACGATATGTTATCATAAGGAGATCTTCCGTCATGGTGTATCGAGGACAGGAAACACGTAATACCTGCCTCTGGTCCGTCATTGTTGTGGAGACTCGCCCCTAATACTTCCCTCGCATCACAGTTACAGTGATTTTTCATTTTTTTTTATTTATTCACTTGATTGTGAGGTTTTTTTTCACCTAAATTGTTATTGTATTAGTGATCACTTAGGAATTTACTCTATAAGATACCTTCAAAATTACTTATTGATTGAAAATTTAACTGCAAGTCAGTCCAGGAACGCATTGCAACGCGCTATCCCTCGTGATGGTGATTGCTTTCCACTTAGGAGATTATTAGGTCCAGCTTGCGGTATATAAGGCTGTCAGGCAGAGAATGACAGTACAGTTCCCTCTAGCGGACGACCAGCACACATCAACCATGACTCTCAGGCTTGTGGTAAGTATCAGGGTGAAGCGAGTAACTATAGCTCAAGAAAGATAGATATTTGACCCGAGTCCTCCATTTTATAGCTTTTGTATATGTAAATTGCCTTATGAAACACTTACAATTACGTTACGATAACTTTAATTCTAATGTGCCTATGATGCGAATTGTTGTTATTTGCAATGCATTAAGAGCTTCACGTAGTGGAACTTTAGTGCGTTTCTAACTTCCCACACCTCGACCTGAGTTGTGTACGGCCTGCAGGCTCAATAAAAAATACATTGCAATATTTTGTCTTCATGACTCTGGTCAATGATAGGCAAATTTTCTCTGTGATGCACTTGTACCTTTCCAGGAACAAAAGTATATTGTATATAATAATAATATGTGTAGCATCATGTTCTTTCTGCACCATCAGGTACTACTAACGGTGGTGACTATCGTGGTTGGTGAAAGTGCTCACGTTACTGGAACCACCCTTTATGGTGCCCATCCTGCCCCAGGCCATCATGGCCACCAAACTCATCATGGCCACCAAGCTCATCGTGGCCACCAAGTTCATCATGGCCACCAAGCTCATCATGGCTACCAAGCTCATCATGGCCACCAAGCTCACCGTGGTCACCAAGCTCATCATGGCCACCAAGCTCACCATAGTACCCACGCTCACACAACCTCCGGTCACCACGAGCCCGCCGTCCCCGCTTGCGCCGCCAACACCACAAAGCCTTGGTGCCTGGAGGACTCCGAGTACCCCATAAAGGACATCCAACACGCCGCTGAGCACCACTATCACTATCTCCTCACCGTCTACGCTGACCTCGTCGATCTCAACACCGAAGTCTCCGTCGAGCGTCCCAACACCTTGCCGGAGGAGACTTACCTCTGTCCCTCAAAGACCTCCTACGTCAAGCCTCTTCGTGCCCAGAACACCGACGGTAAGTGGCGCGTCATCGTCAACAACATCGAAGTTCATTACGAAACATTCACTCAGACCACCCGCATCGAAGAGTGCCTGACATCTGGCAGTGTTTGTCCCAAAGTGCCTGAGTGTTATGAGTCCAAGTGCCTGCAGAAGTCCATCTACCACCGCTTCCTCGTCTACGACTCTTATGATCAGTACTTCCCCTTCGCTATCGAGACCTTCAAGCTGCCCGCCAGCTGTGCCTGTCTGCTGGGCGCCTACACCATCGACCACTAAGACCATCTCACGACCCATACCAAACCAAAAAAATGTAGAATCTGGCTTAAAATTAAGAATGTTTTGTGAATTTGACTTGAGAAATGTCTACCTGTGAAGCCCAATAGCACGAACGAGTGTGTGGCTCCCTGTAACAACAACTGGCTGGTGCAGGATACACTACTGTCATTCTAACATTACTCAGTATTATGGTACGTAAAGAAAGCAGTTCTCTAGTCATCTTACTGTGATAAGTATTGTGTAATGTTAAATATTTACAAGCCAATCTTAATATTTATCTTCTAATATGCTTTATCAATCTGCAAACAAATAAAATAAATAAAAAATAAATACATCAACGAGGAGTTTCATTTATTATATAGCAAAAAATATCAGTGAATAGTCGCCATATACGTGAACGACACTCAGTGATTCTTTGTGCAGAAAATAAACAGTCCACCTTATAGTTTGGTGACCTGGGAGAAGTATTGTTACAGTCCGGGAAAAAAATGCTTACAGAGCACCAACGGCGGTAAAGGCGGAATAGATGACCACCATGGGAACCTAACGACTACACCGGCGGATGAAGGGAATGCATGATGGACAGCCTACTAAGGCGAAACCCAACAAATTGGGCTATCATTAGTCCATTGCAACTCTCCCTCTTCCCAGTCGTAGCAACATTTGACCACTGAACCAGGAAAATGGAGAGCCAAGATGTGTGGTTGCAGCCTGCGCTCCTGCCTCACCACAATAATCAACTCACGCACAGCCATCATCCAGCTCATCATACTCCTCATCATCAACAAAACCCCTATACCCCAAAAAGCCCTATGGCGAGGGGAGGCATACAGAGATGACTGCCGGGAGTCTCTAGTCACAATTCTGCACATGGGCGGCACAGATAAGATGGTCGTTAATGCACTGGGAACTAGGTAGCAGTGTAAAGCAGTCCTTTCTGTTTGACTGAGCAACCCTTTCGAGAAGCCATTCGGCTCACCCCACATAGGGAGGGAGCTAGAAAAGGTGCCCTTAACATAGCCTGGCTAAAGAACCAACTTGATTGGACAACCGCACCCAGTAAGGTCATCCTTATGCGGTCGAAAACGCAATCATAATCCCAGATCAAAACAAAAACAAACTATGCAACCTCTTATGGTCGCTGCATAGAATGTCAGGATCCTTCTGGATACTGGCACAAATGAGCGTTCTTAAGGAAGAACCGCCCGTGTGGTAAAAGAGCTGGCTAGGTATAACATCGACCTAGCAGCCATTATGAGTCCCAGCTCCCAGACGAGGGTTGACTCACAGAATGGGGGTCTGGCTACACCTTCTCGACGCTCCGAGTCCCACTGAATCACTCACGTCATGCTTTTTTCATCAGTGCATACGCCCCAACACTAGATGCAGTGGATGACATCAAGGAGGCCTTTTACACCGACCTCGACACCTAAAAATATTGATTCATATAAAGGGATCCAAACGATCCTAAATGTGATTCATCCTAAAAAGGAGGAGATTCTACTATCGTATCTCCAGAGGTAAAATATCACGGAGTGTGGATACGAGCGATTTTCATTCTTACCTCCACTACGTGACATCCTTGGCAGCGATGATCTATCCTCTCCGAACTACAGACGAATAACAGCTGTGATTATAACCTTGAATGTTGCAGCTTATAAATTCCTCCTGCTTCCGGTTACAAGCAATTAACTGTGTCGCGAGTGTACAGAGCATATCCAAAGTATGCTAGGAATTATAAAATTTCTTGAACAATGAGTGTGTTCAGAAGGAGGAGGAGGAGGAGAAGAAAGAAGAGAAATAATAGGAGGAGGAAGTGCGGTAAGGGAAAAAGATGATGATGATGAGGAGGAGGAGGAGGAGGAAGGGGAGGTAGGGAAAGATAATATAGGAGGGGAGGAAAGAGGAGGAATAAGACGTAGAAAAAGATGAAAGAAGCGGAGGAGTAGGGAGAAAAATGAGACTACTATCCTCACGTGTCACAAAGAAAATCCACAGAATAACGTGAATGAAATATACACCCCCCCCCCCTCCCCCCAAAAAACTACCCTCTCAATCCAACCCAACGCCATTCAATTGACAAACACAGGCGCTACAATCCTCGTCTCTGATAACGCTCACCCCGAAACTTATATAATGTACTGCCTAAACAACACTGTTCACCACCACCACCACTTATCCCCCCACTCCCCGTAGCTTCACACAACATATAACATACAATAGCATACGTTAAGCAGATTTCAACAGTTAGACGCGTAAATTAAAATATTATAATTTAAGATGGTGAAGCAACATGGAATTGTTTTAATTTCTTTGTAACACCATTAATGATAACAATTATCCTAAGCACGATTGTACTAGTAATCAGGGCGAAATTAATTGTCTTGATTGTATTATGAAGAAAAATTATAAATAGAAAATCTAATAAAATTTATTATTATTATTATTATTATTATTATTATTATTATTATTATTATTATTATTATTATTATTATTATTATTATTATTATTATTATTATTATTATTATTATTATTATTATTATTATTATTATTATTATTATTATTATTATTATTATTATTATTATTATTATTATTATATACTACTACTATTACTACTACTATTTTTTAAATGGCCCCCAGCCTCCCCCAATAGCTAATAATAATAATAATAATAATAATAATAATAATAATAATAATAATAATAATAATAATAATAATAATAATAATAATAATAACAATAATAATAATAATAATAACAATAATAATAATGACGACAGGAATATAAGATTAGCCAACCAAGTTATTAATAAAATTTGGGGAGAATAAAGAATAATTACACACACACACACACACACGACCCGAGAGAGTGGCTCGGGTTATTGCTGTGACCTTGTGACTTACTCTACACCTCAGGTCAAAGGTTACGTATAATAGTCACATAATTACTCTGGCACAACTTGACACACCCACTCGGTCGGTTGGAGAAATGAAACGATGGGGGTTGGTGGTGTTGATATTTGTGCATAGTAGTTGTGCTCTCTCTCTCTCTCTCTCTCTCTCTCTCTCTCTCTCTCTCTCTCTCTCTCTTTCTGTGGGTGTCTGTGTGTCTGTCTGTCACAACAAGGTCTATGCACACACACCCAGTTTAGCTGTAGTGCCTGGAGCAAAAGTGGAGACCCGAGTGGCAGTGTATTTAGTGAGGCGTGGCCAGCTGATCACGTCGCCATCATCATGATCAGCTGATTGGCTGGTGAGGAAATTGGTAGTACACGTGACTTCCGGAACAACAAAAAACTGGCAAATGCCACTGGGTATTATTATTTTTTTTTTTTTTTACTTATTCATTCCCTTTTCTTTCACCTTTTCTCTTTGGTATTCATTTTTTCAATTGATCTGTTATGATCTCTTCTTCTTCTTTCTTCTTATTTTTCTTCGTCTTCTTCTCCTCCTCCTCCTCCTCCTCGTGAAAGTAAGTGTAAGATTATAAATAATTAATGCCGTGAATAATATTATATCGTATCATGTAAAAAACAAAAATCAACTTAATAATATTCCTCTTTCTTCAGTAAACTAAATTACACTACTTGACATTATTTTTTTCTTACAATGAGCAAATAAATAATGACTAAACTGATATAAGAGGAAATAAATTAAGAGAGATTATGTCATATTTATAGAGATCTTTTATCGTTAAGTTTAATAAATAAAACCTTTTATTGAAGTGAGTATACTAGTGAGAAGTGTCATGTCTGTGTATCCAGGTAGAGGAAATGTTGGGTTGGCTTGTGTTCACCTGTCTCTCTATGGTGAATCTAAATCATGTAAATTCAAGTGAAGGAATAATTTCTAACCTCTGTATTCAATGGCAGTACCACCTGAGTCTTGACAGGTGAGGGTGATAATGTTGTATCGTGTTTGTTAAGTAGATGGAGTAATTGACAGATTCCTTCAACCTACATTTTCAACGTTGTTGATGTTATATGACGTATAAACCTAACATTCACACAATTGTTGTTTTGAATGATTATAAATAGTAGTTCGGAGGCCACTATGCTCCTCATTGAGCTAAAATAGGTGATTTGTTTTCCCAGTTCATTCTTCTTTCTCTTTATTTTATTTTCTCTTCTCTCTTTACGGTTTCTTTCACTTTTGACATTTATATTCTATTCTCCCTTTCTTTGTTTACGTTTTGTTCATAATCACAAAACCACCTGGCTATCAGTCTGCCAAACTCGTCCGTCATACACTCCGTCACGTCACAACCATTGCAAAACCGAGTAACTCTTGTTCTGGGTATATATTCACTGAGTAATGACAGATTAGCGAACAAATGGGCACAACGATCCTCTGTAAATAAGGTCCAAAAAGACAACCCTGTAACCAGCGACTTTCAATCTTAAAGACCGGGTTGCATTGTCACTCCTCACACCCAGACAAGAGTGGGTCGGGTGCCGCTCTGATCTTGGTATATAAGACAGCAGGAGTGCCACCTGGGTACAGTCTCCCACCTACACCAGTGTTCGACCTACACGAACGATGGCTCTGAAATTTGTGGTGAGAAGGAGTTTTTCTTTACTTGATGTCTTTAGTTTATATTTCAGTTGTGATATAATACTTTTGATTTTTTCCCTGATGTACCAATGAAAAACTTAGCTTATGTATTTTTATATAGCGGTGTGTGTGTGGTGTGTGTTTTACAGCAAACGTTCAGCTTATTGTTTCTCGTTATATGGGTGTCCATGAACTGAAAGCTCTCTGATAGTCACTAGTGCCATTCTTACTCATGTATCCCTCCCCTCAAGGTGTGTGCGGCCGTGATGGCTGTGGTTCTGGCCGACCAGAGTTCCCACATGAGCTTTAGTCTCGGCGGCGCCCCGTCTGTGAGTCACGGGTCCCCCTCTCCACCTGTGACCCCTTACCGCCCACTGTCACCTTCCTACCCCCCTCGCCACTCCTACCGTCCACAGCCACCATACAAACCAGAGCCCTCGTACCACCCAGAGCCCATGTACCACCCGGAGCCTTCCTATCGTCCTAAACCTGCCTACCGTCCAAAACCCACTTATCGCCCAGAACCCGCTTACCGTCCAGAACCTACCTACCGTCCTAAACCTACCTACCGTCCTGAACCAGCCTACCGTCCTGAACCAGCCTACCGTCCTGAACCTGCCTACCGTCCTGAGCCTGCGTACCGTCCTGTACCTCGGTATTCTCCTAAGCCAACCTACCACCCTCAGCCTGCCCCCACACACGAGCCCGCCGTCCCCGCCTGTGCCTCTGACACCTCCAAGCCCTGGTGCCTCGAGGACAACGAATATCCCACCTACGAGATCAAGCATGCCGCTGAACAACACTTTGACAAACTCCTCACTCTCTACGCTGACGTGGCTGACCTCAGCACAGAAAATTCTGTCTACCGTCCCAAGACCCTAGAGGAGGAGACTTACCTGTGTCCATCAGAAACCGCTTACGTTATGCCTCTCCGTGCCCAGAACACCGACGGTATGTGGCGCGTCATCGTCAACAACATAGAAGTCCACTACCAAACCCTTACTCAGACAACACGTATCGAAGAATGCCTGAATGCTGACTATGCCTGTCCTCTGCTTCCTGAGTGTTACGAGTCCAAGTGCCTGCAGAAGTCCATCTACCACCGCTTCCTCGTCTACGACCCCTATGATCAGTACTTCCCCTTCGCCATCGAGACCTTCAAGCTGCCCGCCAGCTGTGCCTGTCTACTGGGTGCCTACACCATCGACCACTAAGGCCAACACACCACAGATATTTGATAACAATAAAGTATTAGATAATTAGATCGTAACCAAAACTTTTGTGAATCCTATTTTTCTACCATGTGTAGTCTAGGGGCACGAGCGGGTGGTTTCCTGTGAGAGCAACACTGCTGCTGCAGGAGCCACCGTCCCTGGCATGATGTACAGTGTCACGAACAAAAGTCCTCTCACCTCTTTCGCTGCTCCTCGAATCCCGAGATTCAGAAGGAGTAGATATTGATGCATTATTCTGTCTACGGATGCTTCGGAATCAAGATTTTGAATCTCGGGGTTCGTGGAACAGCAGAAGAGGTGAAAGGACTTGTTCGTGACCGTACTCAGTGTTATAATACGTGAAGAAAGCAGTTCTCTAGTCATCTCAATGTGATGTTGCCTGGAAAAATATTACCTTTATTTTATGTATATTTATATCGTACAGCAACTTCTTTTCCCGCACGCTCGTGGAAATAATAAACAAATAAACGATGCTATTTTGACTTATTATTGTGAATATCCTGTTTTCTTTTTATCCAACGATTTTTTTAGAGACACATTTTAAAAATATACGTTTCTTAATACCGATGACTCTGCTGCATAAACATTAAATTACCATATAATCCTTTGTTCTTGGTCTTTTATCATCCTTCGCTGTAAACTCCTCTGAGACCTCTGTTTACATAACAAGTATAATGTTGATAGAAATAACGAAAATAACTTGTTGTTCTGTATGATAAACAAAACTAAAATATATTGATTTTTCTTTCAACGTGGCCATCAGTCCTTAGCGAAATTGTTCCAGTAACTAAAGACAGGCAAACCGATCTACCAACTCATCAAAACATTCATACTTAGTCCTATTTAACTTTAGAAGGTTTATATGTATCTATGGCTTCAGACATGCACAAGATGTCTCATCATGTAGTCACAGTATGACGATCATCAGTTCCCGCTTGGTGACGCAAAGTTTTTTCCTCTTACATCACTTTTACCATTCTCTAGTTACACCTATGTTTAACTAGATGCAGGCAACTATGTTGGTCGTCTGGAGGACATGTTAATACTTAATAATGGTTTGTTCTCATATACTTATGCTTGTCGTAATTAGGTTTTATTCTATTCTTATAATACTTTGGTTCATTACACTTATCTTTACATTATCAACATTACTTATATATATATATATATATATATATATATATATATATATATATATATATATATATATATATATATATATATATATATATATATATATATATATATATATATATATATATATATATATATATATATATATATATGCAAGTAAATCACTGTGGGTGCACGTGATCCAGGTATATGCTGATAACCACAAGGAAAGAAGAAAACACGAAGTTCCCAAGCGCTTTCGTGTAATTCACATCTTCAGGGGTGAGTACAGTCTGTACTCACCCCTGGAGATGTGAATTACACGAAAGTGCTTGGGAACTTCGTGTTTCCTTCTTTCCTTGTGGTTATCAGCATATACCTGGATCACGTGCACCCACAGTGATTTACTTGCATATATATATATATATATATATATATATATATATATATATATATATATATATATATATATATATATATATATATATATATATACAGTATATATATATATATATATATATATATATATATATATATATATATATATATATATATATATATATATATATATATATATATATATATATATATATATATATATATATATATATATATAAGTAATGTTGATAATGTAAAGATAAGTGTAATGAACCAAAGTATTATAAGAATAGAATAAAACCTAATTACGACAAGCATAAGTATATGAGAACAAACCATTATTAAGTATTAACATGTCCTCCAGACGACCAACATAGTTGCCTGCATCAGTTACACGGGAGACAGACTTTCAAAATAAACAATTAAATGTTAAGAATAATTCGAGACAAGTCATCATACATTTACATCATCCTTAAAATGTCAACAGACTGCAACAGAAGTCGGTGATGACATAACAGCAGCGAGTAGAGCAGCTGTCTGTGTGTGTGTGTGTGAACAAATACCACGTGTGGGACGAAAGGGGGGTGGGAAGAGAAGGGAAACGAAAGGAAAAAGAGGATAAGTTGAGGGAGAGAGAGAGAGAGAGAGAGAGAGAGAGAGAGAGAGAGAGAGAGAGAGAGAGAGAGAGTTTTAAATGTTAGCTTCATAATATCTTGTGAAAATTTTGAGAGTTTTCTCTAACAGCTCGGTGTCTGAGTCAGAGAAAAGGAAGGAGATGATGATGGCACAGAGAGAAGGAGAGAAATAGAAAAAAGAGAGAGGGGGAAAAAGGAGTGAGAGCTGGAGGGTAAAACGGAAAAGAGAAATTGTATGTGCGTGTGTGAATAGAAGTGAGCCATATGTCTTTTCTCTGTGTCTTAGTCAATAATAATCACTTAAGCTTGATTTTCCCTAACACTGTGAAGCGCCTCATTTGCCACTGAACAGGTTCTTGTAGTACTCACGTTTACGAAAAGGCAGGTTTGTGAAAGTTATTTATACACTGAACGTTACATCTCCATTGTGTGTGTGTGTGTGTGTGTGTGTGTGTGTGCCTGATTGTCTGTGTGTGTGTGTCTATGTATGTCTGGTTGTCTCTGTGTGTGTTTGTGTGTGTGTGTGTGTCCAATTGAACCCCAAAATGCAAGTAAATGAATACTGTATACAAACGAAGAATAGAACGCGTAGATAATTGTACATAAATAAATATAGTAAACAGACGTACTCGTATTTACATCTTTGAAAGCTCCTGGTAAAAATGGGTCATGTATCTTGGCAGTCAACCAGAGACTTGGATTTTTACCTTACGTCATCTGTGTTTCCCTCCTTCAGGCGAGGTTCAGGCACCAACCAGCTCAAGCGACTCAACAGACGACACTTCCTCCCTCAATCTGGTCATTACGTAACCATTCACCACCCATCCCGCCCCCGCCAGCCAGCTGACCATAACTACAGGATGCTCCGGTCGATTCTCCTTTGGATGATTAGCTCTGGGTATTTTGGTCTAGATGTTTTGGTGTGGGATTTTTAGTCTGGATGTTTTGGTCATAATGCTATAGGTCTGGATGTTTTAGGTCTCTGTGCTTTGATCTAGATATTTAGGTCTATATTTTGGTCAGAATGTTTTTGTCTGAAAGCTCAGGTGTGGGTGTTTTGGTCTGGATGCTATGGTCTGGGTGTTTAGGTCTGGTTATTCAGGGATTTATTTATTTTATTTATTTATTTTTTTATTTCTTTAAGTTCGCTGACATTTTTAGTGTGGAAGTATTGGCTTGGACATATACAGTACAGTAGTGTAGATATTCCATGGATACTTTGGGATGGATATTTTGTTTTCGATGTTTTGGCCTCAGCATAACCTGACCTCATGTAACTTATAATCAAGAAGTGGGGTAGATAATATCACTTATCATTACTTTTAAACTCTTGTACAATTTTAAAAGGTGGTGATTAGTACAGAAACTAAGATTCGGTAAACAACTACAGCTGGTAAATACATTAAAACAAAAACAACCTCTGATATATTTGTAACACATAACACACGAGCGCCTGAAGGCTGCCAGCCAGCCTGTCACTTCGATGTAGGATTACATAGGTCGAGAATTTTTAGATTGTGACGTAATATTGCGATACATAGTGTGTGTGTGTGTGTGTGTGTGGTGTGATGCCTGCTGGGCAAGCTGTGGCGATGTGGCGACTGTGACCTCACACAACAACCTAACGTTCAGTAAAAATATGAGAACCGTGAATGCATTTAATCTTTCAAAAACTGTATTTTAAAATGATTGTCAGAGTAAGAGCAGAAGATTGCGGTAATGATCGCTGTTAACTCGAGTCAATATGAAAAAAAAAGATTCTTAAAACAATATTAAAAAAACAACAAATGAACGGCGATCTCTAACTCACGGACAGAGAGATGATAAACAGAGAGTATTGACAGTATTGAGATATCCACTTGCTTGAGCGTGTGATCAGATGGTGACGTAGTGAGGGAGGGAGGAGGGGGGATTAGAGGGTGACGTAATGAGAGAGTAGGTGAGAAGGTGTGGTGGAGGGAAAGGTAAGAGTAGGAAAAGACGGGCGGGGAGATGTTAGTGAATGTGCTGTAGAAGGCGTGAAGGAGTGAATGTGCTGTAGAAGACGTGAAGGAGTGAATGTGCTGTAGAAGGCGTGAAGGAGTGAATGTGCTGTAGAAGGCGTAAAGGAGTGAATGTGCTGTAGAAGACGTGAAGGAGTGAATGTGCTGTAGAAGGCGTGAAGAAGTGAATGTGCTGTAGAAGGCGTGAAGGAGTGAATGTGCTGTAGAAGGCGTGAAGGAGTGAATGTGCTGTAGAAGGCGTGAAGGAGTGAATGTGCTGTAGAAGGCGTGAAGGAGTGAATGTGCAGAAGGCGGAAGGAGTGAATGTGCTGTAGAAGGCGTGAAGAGGAATGTGCTGTAGAAGGCGAAGGAGGAATGTGCTGTGAAGGCGTAAAGGAGTGAATGTACTGTAGAAGGCGTGAAGGAGTGAATGTGCTGTAGAAGGCGTGAAGGAGGAATGTGCTGTAGAATATGAAGGAGTGAATGTGCTGTAGAAGGCGTGAAGGAGGAATGTGCTGAAGAAGGCGTGAAGGAGTGAATGTGCTGTGGTGAAGGCGTGAAGGAGTGAATGTGCTGTAGAAGACGGAAGGAGTGAATGTGCTGTAGAAGGCGTGAAGGGAGTGAATGTGCTGTAGAAGGCGTAAAGGAGTGAATGTGCTGTAGGAAGACGAAGGAGGAATGTGCTGTAGAAGGCGTGAAGAAGTGAATGTGCTGTAGAAGGCGTGAAGGAGTGGAATGTGCTGTAGAAGGCGTGAAGGAGTGAATGTGCTGTAGAAGGCGTGAAGGAGTGAATGTGCTGTAGAAGGCGTGAAGGAGGAATGTGCTGTAGAAGGCGTGAAGGAGAATGTGCTGTAGAAGGCGTGAAGGAGTGTGAATGTGCTGTAGAAGGCGTAAAGGAGGAATGTGCTGTAGAAGGTAAAGGAGTGAATGTGCTGTAGAAGGCGTGAAGGAGTGAATGTGCTGTGGTGAAGGCGTGAAGGAAGGAATGTGCTGTAGAAGGCGTGAAGGAGTGAATGTGCTGAAGCTAGCTGCGAAGGAGTGAATGTGCTGTATAAGGCGTGAAGGAGGAATGTGCTGTGAAGGCGTGAAGGAGTGAATGTGCTGTAGATGGCGTAAAGGAGTGAATGTGCTGTGGTGAAGGCGTGAAGGAGTGAATGTGCTGTAGAAGGCGTGAAGGAGGAATGTGCTGTAGAAGGCGTGAAGGAGGAATGAATGAAGGAGGAATGTGCTGAAGAAGGCGTGAAGGAGTGAATGTGCTGTAGAAGGCGTGAAGGAGTGAATGTGCTGTAGAAGGCGTAAAGGAGTGAATGTGCTGTAGAAAGCGTGACAGAGTGAATGTGCTGTAGAAGGCGTAAAGGAGTGAATGTACTGTAGAAGGCGTGAAGGAGTGAATGTGCTGTAGAAGGCGTAAAGGAGTGAATGTGCTGTAGAAAGCGTAAAGGAGTGAGAGGGAATTCAAAACAAAATAATGACTGAAGATTGGAGTTAGTTGAAATGTTTTATATAAATAGAGGAAAGGTGGTAAGAGAGAGAGAGAGAGAGGAATAAATGGAAAGAAAGAAAAAGATGGAGAGAAGGAAATGGAAAGCGAAAGCTACAGAAAGGGATATGAAGATGAAAAAAAAAAAAAGAGAGAGGAAGAGAAAGGTAAACAAAGAGAGAAAAAAGATGAAGCAAAAGTAATAAAAGCTCAAGCACAGAGAGAGAGAGAGAGAGAGAGAGAGAGAGAGAGAGAGAGAGAGAGAGAGAGAGAGAGAGAGAGAGATGAAGAAAAAGCAAAAAAAATGGAAGAGGGAAAATAAGAGTGTAAGCATATCCATTGACTAAGCAACGTAAACAGGATGAAGGCACAAAAGGCGATGTATAAATTCTTTCAATAAATTCTCAACCCAAACACAAGGTTAAGAGATAATGTTGTTTACCTTGCGAAAAAAAAAACTGAACTATGCATTTAATCACTTGTTCATACACTTATTATACCTTGTTCTTTCCCATTGATTATTATGTTTTTGTTTTGATTCCCAATTGTCTTTTTATGGGTTTATTTACTTAATTTATTACTATTTTTTTGTTCGTTAAACAATTATTTTATGTACAGTGTTTTGTTTTTGACTCTTAGATAATTAGTGGTTTTTTTTTAATATTAAATCATGACTTGTTATTGGTACTCCTTGTTGCACACTTGAGGGCATAACATAATGGGATAACCTAACCTAACCTGACCTTACCTAACCTAACCTAACCTAACCTAACCTAACCTAATCTATCCTAACCCTATAAAAGTGAGATTAAAACAAGAGTGAAAAGATAGAGAAGAAAATGGAAAACACCACAGAAATATTGATTGTAGGAATACTTATATCACCTGTCACGGAGGTACACGGAGACACTTACACGACGTCTTCAATGTCATTCAGGTAAATTAGGATTCCACAAATAGCAACCTTCCTTAGAATAATAACTTGGCCGCAGTAGGACACGGAGCTTAGTCATCCCCTTATGGTTGAGTTTGGGATGACTAGACCGGAACTTTCACCTCTACTGCTCCGTGTTATTGTTCTATATTAAGAACAAGGGCGCTGTGTACATGGGAGTCGGTATATAAGAGCAGTCACGTCTGGGAGAAGCACAGTCGATCCATTCCTCTCTCAAGTTTTTCCATCATGGCTCTGAGATTTGTGGTGAGTAAAGAACATAGGTCGTGTTCTTCATGAGTTTATCTAAGTAATATAGAGACAGATGATCCAAACATAAGATTAGTGTAAACAATGTACTGAATCAGTCCGGTAGTATTGTTTTCAATGTTTTTTCGTTATTACAGGTGTCGTTGGCGGTCGTGGCCATTGTGCTTGCTGACCAGAGCTCCCATGTCAGTATCAGCCACGGCGGCGGCACCCCGGCTGTGAGCCACAGCTCCTCTGTCCCACACAGGGCGGCTCCTAGTCCAGCTCCTCCTCATGGACACCGTCCTTCCTATACACCAAGACCTACCTATCCCCCAAGACCTAGCTATACCCCACGACCTACCTATCCCACAAGGCCTACCTACACCCCAAGGCCTACATACGCCCCACGGCCTAGCTATCATCCCCAACCTTCCTATCACCCAACACCGGCCTACGGACAGCAGCCTTCCTACGATGCTGAGCCCGCTTGTGCTGCTGCCAGTTCCAAGCCCTGGTGCCTCGAGGACAATGAATATCCCACCTATGAAATAGAGAAGGCTGCCGGCGACCATAGCGACAAACTTCTCACCCTGTACGCTGACGTGGCTGACCTGGACACCAAGCTTTCCGTCGAGCGTCCCAACAACCTTTATGAGGAGACTTACCTCTGTCCCTCAGAAACTGCCTACGTCAGGCCTCTCCGTGCCAAGAACACCGACGGCAAGTGGCGCATCATCGTCAACAACATTAAGGTGCACTACCAAACTCTCACCCAGACCACCCGTATCGAGGAGTGCCTGACCTCCGGCGACGCCTGCCCCCTGGTGCCTGTGTGTTATGAGTCCAAGTGCCTGCAGAAGTCCATCTACCACCGCTTCCTCGTCTACGACCCATATGATCAGTACTTCCCCTTCGCCATCGAGACCTTCAAGCTGCCCGCCAGCTGTGCCTGTCTGCTCGGCGCCTACACCATCGACCACTAAGGCCAACACACCACAAATCTCTCGCTAGAAATAATGAATAATCGAACCTAGAACTATTAATGTCTTGTGAGTCTTAGTCTTCCATCTTGTGTAGTCTAGGAGCACGAGCGGGTGGTTCCCTGTGGCGGCAACACAGCTGCTGCAGGAGCCACCGTCCCTGGCATCATTCACTCAATAATATGAAGAAAGCAGTTCTCTAGTCATCTCGATGTGATATGATACATATTCCCATGTTTTATTTTTTATCTATTTATGCATTTCATGAAACTTCAGCTTCTGGCATGGAATAAAACAATAAAGTATTAAGCAATGTTTACCCGTAGTTCATCAATCAGCCTAGTGAGGTGGTGAGAAGTGACGTGTAAACCAGACTGTTGACGCAACTCTTGTTTGTTACGAGTTTTAGACTAACTATAAATAACTGGTAAAATTAAAAACATAAGATAAACAACATACGAAAATAATTCGTACCACGTAACTTGCAATTCTTGTTGAGTAAGGTTTAATATAAATTGGTCCATTCCGTTGCTGGTACCACAGATAATAATTACTACCGACAATACCAAATACTAGAGTAAACTAGACTATGAAAAACTGTGATGTCAGGACCATCACAGACGTGACAGACTACCAGAGATTCACTTTCTGTTACATTTCAAATACTTTACCAGATAACAGCATCACCTCTATTCTGGGGGTACAGGGGATAAATTCTTGTTAGGATTACTGATCAAATACTTTGAAGTATAATTAAAAAAATAATAATTGAACAAACAGATAATTAAAGTTATCAGTTCAAACACAGATTTAGGCAATTAGTAAATATACAGTAACTTCCCTATGATCACAGAGGTATAAACGTTAGAGGTTTTACCCTACTGCTGAACAAACAAGCTGGTAGTATTTAAATCACTATTTATTTCTAGAATTGAGAACATAGATGTGGGTAATATGTATTAGTACAGATAATAAGGAAAACCCGTCATGGTAACATTGTCAAAAGGAAATCAGGCAGGATGATTATACAGCGATTTTCATAACTCATAATCAGAGAAATATAAAAAATCAAAATCTTACACCGAGAAAGCCTTAATACCAGGAACCTTTATCTGATACACAGTGAGAGATGAGGTGTTACCCACAAGTTCTTGATAGCACCCGGGGAGGACATCCATACAGCAGGTGCTCTGTACATTATCGTTCCCAATAACAGTACCAGCTGGCGGGAGGATTGAAATTTTTCCCGTGACTCTCAAAGGTTTCCTCGACTAGGCAGCAGTCACTTACAGCCTCTGTCTTTATTTACGAGTCATGGAGAGAAAGACTGATTTGCATTGATGTCTTCTTTTATTTTGTTCCCATAAACCTTGAAGAGAACGAAATCATTAATTACAAAAGCTGTTTCATAACTTGTTTAATGAATATAAGTTAGATTCACTGAACACTAACTGCTATAGTTTCCTTCAAATGGTTGGGATTTTTAAGCTGCTTGCAGTTGGTGATAATTACATACATACAACTAGGTTCTTCAGCTACACGCAACAGAAGACAGGTTCATAAAATACAGTCCAGTTGTTAAGCTACAAGACACCAATCAACATTCACCCAGCTTGGCTCCATCCCTCAGACCCGTTCACTACACCCAACACAACTCACCCAAGACTATAGTTTGTACTGAACGATAAACAATATTCGTACTAAGCTTTCACACGAGGGAAGTTTTTCTATAATGCTTGGTGATATTTTTTGTTTTTAAAGCTGCGACTTAAGCCTCTCGCCTCATAACCCTCAGAATGTTTTAGCCTTGGTGAACACGTGGGCAGAATATGAACAGTAACTCTCTACTCTTGCGTTATGCTGCTGACATACTTATAGGCTGACGTATTGACATACACTCGACGTAGGCCAAATATTGAGTAAGAATTTGCATATCACAAATATATTCCTTCTGCTCTTGTAACGTGAATTTTCTATAAAGGTATAATATAAAAATAAGTTACCTTCCTTTAATGTCATGCAAATACGTGTCTTCAGTCTATTACAGGTAGTCTTGTTACACCGTCTCATTAGGTAATATAATGAACAATATGATGAGTACAGGTGATGTTGTCGTATCTTTATGCTAATTAAACGATCTTGAATCTTTAAAAAGTAATTTTCTTTTAATTATCTTTTTTTTTTACATACAGTTTATTCATCAAGTTCTTATCCCAGTGACACCTACGGTATCTTACCTATATGACGTCATCTACATCTATTAACCTTTTCTCGCTTCAAAGGTAAATCCACCAAGACTATCGATTTAAAGTTTTATCGTTGACGTCTTCTTCAGCAGCTATCCCTTAATGTGAGTCTATCTTCTCTCTTATTTCTCCTATTTTACTGAGAGTGATAATACTGTTCCCTATTAAACTGTTCACGACTCAGGAAATCACTGACTCTTGGACGGGAGTTTAGTGTTCACTTCAACATGTTGATGGTCGAGGCTGTTGTTCACTGCAGGATTGGAAGAGTGGTAGCAAGTGGTCGTGGTTAGATAGATAGATAGATAGATAGATAGATGATTGGAGGATGCATGGGTGGATGGATGGATAATGGATAGATGGATGGGTATTCCAGTAAAATCACTACACCACTTTACAGAAAAATCAGCATGGACTGTATATAGACAATGCAGGTATATAATACCCAAATACAGGACAGGTATACAAACAATGGTAAATAGTAAGTCAGTTTGACCAAGGATACCCCATGCTAAGCCACCAGTAGGATCCTTTGGTTAAACCGGGGCATTAATGAGTTACTACAAATCTACATAATATACATGTGTAAATTTACTGTACTAGATGAATTGGTTCGTAATATTGATAATCCTTCTACTTGTCTTGTGTAACTGTTGAGGATGTAGAGACTTACATACTCTTGACCTTAATGTTATATTCGCGTTAATGTTGAGGGTCAGTTGTAATGATATCCTAATTATTACTATGATTATTGTTATTATGATTATTAACGTTAGATAAAGTTGTTTTTATTAGTGTTATTATTTATTTCACTGTTTTTGTTGTTTTTTATTGTTCGTATTTTATTGATATTTCATTATTATTATTATTATTATTATTATTATTATTATTATTATTATTATTATTATTATTATTATTATTATTATTATTATTATTATTATTATTATTATTATTATTATTATTATTATTATTTTTATTGGTACATTTCTTTTTCTTATCATTATTACTATATTTTCAATTATTACCATATTTGTTAGTATATGTCATTATGTGGTCCATATTTCAGATAAGCATTTTAATAGTTGTCGCCATCAGTTTCAAATTTTGGTTTAACAATCTCTTGTTGATCATGTTTGATAATGTACTACGTCGCGTGTTTGTGTAAATGATCTACAACTAAGAATATTTGATGTTTTTGTAGTGATTATCTTGTTGGATAAAAAATTATAATGAAAAAGACTATATTGCTGCACAGTTTATTTGTTTCATGTCAGAAGCTGAAGTTTCAGTAATTCATGAATATAAATATTTATATATTAATTAATTATCATACATCATATCACATCGAGATGACTAGAGAACTGCTTTCTTCATATAGTTGAGTGAATGATGCCAGGGACGGTGGCTCCTGCAGCAGCTGTGTTGCCGCCACAGGGAACCACCCGCTCATGCTCCTAGACTACACAAGATGGAAGACTAAGACTCACAAGACATTAATAGTTCTAGGTCCGATTATTCATTATTTCTAGCGAGAGATTTGTGGTGTGTTGGCCTTAGTGGTCGATGGTGTAGGCGCCGAGCAGACAGGCACAGCTGGCGGGCAGCTTGAAGGTCTCGATGGCGAAGGGGAAGTACTGATCATAGGGGTCGTAGACGAGGAAGCGGTGGTAGATGGACTTCTGCAGGCACTTGGACTCATAACACACAGGCACCAGGGGGCAGGCGTCGCCGGAGGTCAGGCACTCCTCGATACGGGTGGTCTGGGTGAGAGTTTGGTAGTGCACCTTAATGTTGTTGACGATGATGCGCCACTTGCCGTCGGTGTTCTTGGCACGGAGAGGCCTGACGTAGGCAGTTTCTGAGGGACAGAGGTAAGTCTCCTCATAAAGGTTGTTGGGACGCTCGAGGGAAAGCTTGGTGTCCAGGTCAGCCACGTCAGCGTACAGGGTGAGAAGTTTGTCGCTATGGTCGCCGGCAGCCTTCTCTATTTCATAGGTGGGATATTCATTGTCCTCGAGGCACCAGGGCTTGGAACTGGCAGCAGCACAAGCGGGCTCAGCATCGTAGGAAGGTTGCTGTCCGTAGGCCGGTGTTGGGTGATAGGAAGGTTGGGGATGATAGCTAGGCCGTGGGGTGTAGGTAGGCCGTGGGGCGTATGTAGGCCTTGGGGTGTAGGTAGGCCTTGTGGGATAGGTAGGTCGTGGGGTGTAGCTAGGCCTTGGGGGATAGGTAGGTCTTGGTGTATAGGAAGGACGGTGTCCATGAGGAGGAGCTGGACTAGGAGCCGCCCTGTGTGGGACAGAGGAGCTGTGGCTCACAGCCGGGGTGCCGCCGCCGTGGCTGATACTGACATGGGAGCTCTGGTCAGCAAACACAATGGCCACGACCGCCAACGACACCTGTAATAACGAAATCTTATTAGTTAATGATATTGTGCATTCACATTAATTTTTTTTACAATGTGTCTGCTGGTTAGACCTATCTCTGTTTATACGGTTTATATATAAAGCAGTTCACAAAGGCCATGCTAGGTGCTTACCACAAATCTGAGAGACATGTTGGTGTAACTTCAGCGAGGGATGAAACAACTGTGCCTCTCCCAGACCTGACTTCTCTTATATACTAGCTTCCAAGCCCACGACGCCCTTGTTCTTAAAATAGAACAATAACACACTCAGTAGTAGAGGTGAAAGTTTTGCTCTGGTCGTCCCAAGTTCAACCATACGTGGATGACGAAGCACTGTGTTCTGTTGTAGCTTGGTGCTTTAAGGGGAAACTAATATTGACATAAATGATGAGTGGAGACTGTGCTGCATAGCTCTTCATGCATAACAAATCGTAATGTGCATTTGCTGCTCAAGCGGAACTTTTGTTCCTGCTTACTTACTTCTTAAGTTTTAACAGTGTAGATGAGGATGCTGGGGATTACATGTGTGTTGGTGTACTAATCCACCGACCTGCCTTCAACCTTTGATTACAATGATTTAACCCCTTAATTACGGTGATTTAACCCCATAAGTACGATGACAACCCCTTGAGTACAATGATTTAACACCTTGATTACGATGACTTAATCCTTTGATTACGATGATTAAACCCCGTTAGTCCGGTGACTTTACTCCTTGATTACGATGATTTAATCCCCTTGATTACGATGATTGAACCCCTTCAATACGATGGTTTAACCCCTTGAGTGCGATGATTTTACCCCTTAATTACGATTACTTAATCCTCGAGTACTATGATTTAACCCCTTGATTCCGATGACTTACCCCTTGATTATGATAATTGAACCCCCTTCAATACGATGACTTAACCCTTTAAGTACAATAATTTACCCCCTTGATTACCATGATTTACTCCCTTGAATACAATGATTTAACCCCTTGATTATGATGATTTAATCCCTTAATTAAGATAATTTAACCCCTTGAGTACGATGACCTTACCCATGAGTACAATAACTTAAGGAGACCAGGATAAAAAGAGCTGAATTATTAGCAGGTCAATAGTGCTCACAGGGCAAAGTATAAGTAACGTGAAAATGGAAGCAATAACAATGGGATAAAAGACGAAAACAAATTTCGAGGAAGACAAAAAAACAAAAATAAAAGAAGAAATAACAGTTTATTTGTATGAGTAAAGTGGCATAAAAATATATAAATTCGAAACTCTTCTCTAGCCTGGATAAAACTAAGTAAAGCTCAGAAAACATGAAAGAATTGTTTAAAACAAAATTCCTGCATAAGTTGCGTTGGGCCTCCCTGCACAACCCATCCCAAATGTTTGTTTACGGTAGAGATAAGGTATCCGCCAGCCATGACTGGGACATGTAGGGGGGGCAGGCCAGTGGAGACAGTGGTGTACTGTTCATCACTACGCCTCAAAAACCAATTCTAGCTAGTGGGCTTTTAGACCTTGGGTTAGAGAAGACTCCCTGCCCGTGACTTAAGTCCTGGTCAGTTACGGTCTGTGTGTGCAAATCCCTCGATATTTTTTTTTTTGTTAAGTCCAGCGACAAGTTAACACATCCTGTAAAGGAAGTGATCACGGTGAGGGCCTGTTTGCTACAAGAGCAATTCCAGGCCGGGCCTTAATAGATCTAAACGATTAATTCACCAGGTTGACAAATCCTCCCCTTATAACTTACGGCATTGTGGCGTGAATGTGAGTGACCGACCTATCCATGCAAATTATAAGTCCAGTGGCGGAATTGTGCCAAATAACGTAAGTGCAATCATCTGCCTGTATCTGTGATCCTCTATTATCATTATTACCATGGGTACGACCACTGGTTATGACAAAGTATAACCAATAACTTAGATGGATGTTGGAAGTTAGTGGAATTCACTAAATCATCATTTATCAAGTACATACCCATTGAGTGCCGGAAGCAGA
>NW_024749779.1:6911792-6924292 GCF_018991925.1 Homarus americanus
TAAAGCAAGAATTGCCCTCCAAAGTTTTACAATAATACGGGAAAGACCACATGGAAATCTACCTTGATAATTAACCAATCCTGAAGTGAGTAATAAGAAATAAAGTTGTTTATGGCACATTAAACCCGTGTTCATAATATGGCACATTAAACCCGTGTTCATAATATGGCACATTAAACCCGTGTTCATAATATGGCACATTAAACCCGTGTTCATATTATGGCACAGTAAACCCGTGTTCATAATATGGCACATTAAACCCGTGTTCATAATATGGCACATTAAACCCGTGTTCATAATATGGCACATTAAACCCGTGTTCATAATATGGCACATTAAAACCATGTTCATAAGCTGGCACAGTAAACCCGTGCTCATAATATGGCACAGTAAACCCGTGTTCATAATATGGCACAGTAAACCCGTGTTCATAATATGGCACAGTAAACCCGTGTTTCTAAGATGGCCAACGAAGAGATAAAATAGCAACATGGTTTCTAGTGAGCCGGGACTTTAAAATGACAGTGTATGAAGGGTGTTTACTTGAAGATATCAGCTGAAGTGCAAAGACCCGGCTTGGCCTCATCCAGAACACCCGAAAGTGTAACACATCCATCACACCCACCAACTACACCCACCACATCCACCACATCCACCACACATATAGCATCCACCACATCCACTACATCCACCACACACACAGCATCCACCACACCCACCACATCTACCACACCCACCACATCTACCACACCCACCACATCTACCACACCCACCACATCCACCACACCCACCACATCCACCACACCCTCCATACCCACAGCATCCACCACATCGACCACACTCACCCGACCCACCAGATCTATCACTCCAACAGTTACTACATCCACCTCACCCACCGCATCCAACACAGCTGTCTCTTCCTGACTCGACTGTGTGTTTTCCTTGTCAACCATCTGGCTTGCCCACTATTTGCGTGTTTGTATTATGTGTAACGAGTCTACAACTATGATCATAATAAAAGTTAATTGTAGCTTGTAATAATAAACATTTACTCAACAACTTCCTACAACATTAGATACAGAAGAACTACAGACCTATGATAGTTGTACTTGTTGTAGAAAATGGCATTATTGATACATTGTGGGTTTTGTATTTTGACATTAATTATTATGAAGTGGTGTCACAATACATTTGCGGATATTTCCTTCAAACGTTACAAATATTTACAACATTTAATGCACATAAAATTCTGGTAATGTTAATGAGAATGGTGTGAAAATGCGAGGAAATTATGTGTTTTTGTACTAAATATTAGTTGTATAGTAACGGTGTGTAATATAAAAAATGCAAATTTGATATATAAGCTGGGTTGTTAATCTTAAGGTGAAATAAGCTGGGGTGTCAATCTTGAGGTGAAATAAGCTGGGGTGTCAATCTTGAGGTGAAGTAAGCTGGGGTGTCTATCTTGAGGTGAAATAAGCTGGGGTGTCTATCTTGAGGTGAAATAAGCTGGGGTGTTTATCTTGAGGTGAAATAAACTGGGGTGTTTATCATGAGGTAAAATAAGCTGGGGTGTCTATCTTCAGGTGAAATAAGCTGGGGTGTCAATCTTCAGGTGAAATAAGCTGGGGTGTCTATCTTGAGGTGAAATAAGCTGGGGTGTTTATCTTGAGGTGAAATAAACTGGGGTGTCTATCATGAGGTAAAATAAGCTGGGGTGTCTATCTTCAGGTGAAATAAGCTGGGGTGTCTATCTTCAGGTGAAATAAGCCGGGGTGTCAATCTTCAGGTGAAATAAGCTGGGGTGTCTATCTTGAGGTGAAATAAACTGGGATGTCTACCTTGAGGTGAAATAAGTTGGGGTGGCTAATATTCAGGTGATACAATGAATTATATGTATACAGAGATGTGAACAAGACAACCAACAGTACAGACAAGACACAGACACTGGCGGGCGACTATTGTGTAAACCTTATCTGTATTAACGTGTACGATTTTACGTGTGCATATACTTATACCTACTCGTATAGTTGTACCTATATCTATACTGTCTTAATCTGTTTTCAAAAGAAATATAACGTGATTAGATTTCTCGTCAGTATCTTTGACTCTTTTTAAGTGAATACTAGTATTAGAGTGTTAGATCTAAGAACATTATATAAAGACGTTATATCAGCTGCTAGAAACAGTCCTCTGAGCTCTCAGTACTGGGCTTCAGGTGAGGAGCAACACGTCAGGTACACAGGGTATAACTACAGCTGGACACTAAATCATTGCAGCTAATTCTTTGGTAATTTATAGTTAGGGTTAACACGTGGCTGTATGTAAGATGAAGGAAAACTTTCTGTTTAAACAATGGAGGGAAAAAATGATATAGGTGATGCATTAGAAATGAAAAGATATAAAAATGAGCTGAGTTGGATGTTGTGTTAAACATATGCTGTTAATTAAAAATATTTTCTTCTCATTAAAAGCAACAATTCTACCCAAATTTGGTTTTTGAAAGGAGTAAGTTAATAAAAGTTACATACAATGTTCATATTTTTATTTGTACCGCGCAAGTGCAAGAGCTGAAGTTACACAAGAAATATTTATATATTATATTCTATATATATTTATAGTTATAAATAATGTTAGAGGTCTTCTGATGGATATCACAGGGAGATGACTAGAGAACTGCTTTCTTCACGTACCGCGATGTTTGAGAAGTCATGCCAGGGACGGTGGTTCCTGCAGCAACAGTGCTGTCGCCACAGGGAAACCACCCGCTCGTGCTCCTAGACTACAAAGGTTGCAAGACTAAGATTCACAAGGTGTTCTTCAAAATCGTTCGTTTTCCATTTCTTGATTGGCTAGAGATTTTTGGTGTGTTTGTTGGCTTTAGTGGTCGATGGTGTAGGCGCCCAGCAGACAGGCACAGCTGGCGGGCAGCTTGAAGGTCTCAATGGCGAAGGGGAAGTACTGATCATAGGGGTCGTAGACGAGGAAGCGGTGGTAGATGGA
Organism: Homarus americanus; assembly: GCF_018991925.1. NCBI lineage: Eukaryota > Metazoa > Arthropoda > Malacostraca > Decapoda > Nephropidae > Homarus > Homarus americanus. The sequence continues at coordinate 6,914,796 of NW_024749779.1, forward strand.
CTTCTGCAGGCACTTGGACTCGTAACACTCAGGCACCAGGGGGCAGGCGTCGCCGGAGGTCAGGCACTCTTCGATGCGGGTGGTCTGGGTGAGAGTTTGATAATGAGCATCAACATTGTTGACAATGACCCGCCACTTGCCATCGGTGTTCTGGGCACGGAGAGGCCTGACGTAAGCGGTCTCTGAGGGACAGAGGTAAGTCTCCTCCTCGAGGACCTTAGGACGGTTGACGGAGAGCTCAGTGTTGAGGTCAGCGACGTCAGCGTAGAGGGAGAGGACCTTCTCGTAGTGTTGCTCAGCGGCGTGCTTGATCTCGTAGGTGGGGTACTCGGCGTCCTCGAGGCACCAAGGCTTAGTGGTGTTGGTGGCGCACGCGGGGACAGCGGGCTCATGGTGATTGTAGTTTGGTTGTGGGTGGTATTTTGGTTGTGGGTGGTAGGAAGGTTGTGGGTGGTAGGAAGGCTGTGGATGGTAGGAAGGTTGTGGGTGGTGGGAAGGTCTTGAGTGGTGAGGGGAGCTGTGGTGGCTCACAGCTGGGGCGCCACCAAGACTGAAGCTCACATGTGATCTCTGGTCGGCGAATGTAACGGCTATAACCGCCAGCGACACCTGTGAGGATAATGATAAATATGTGTAAAATTCGTGAACATCTAGACAATGTAGGGAGATATCTCTATCTCAATCTCAGTATAACTAATCCTTACAGGTAAGTAAAAATCCTAAGCCTAACTGGTTCACACGCATGCAGAAAGCAACAGATAGGATTATATAACTATACAATGTCCTGTATATCCTGTGTCTGATACGTGACTTCAGTCTCACGTAATTGTCCTGGCCTCATGATCTAGCACGCAGGTACAGTACTTGGAAAGTTTTAATGGTCAAACTTTAATTAACCAACAGAAAACGAATTAGCTTCTGTTTTTATTTGGTTTTGAATTACAATAATTACTTATCAGAGATTCATACTCGAGTAATTGAGATATGGTTCGCTGCCTTTAAATCAATATAAAATTAATTAAACGGTAAAAGCGAAAGTGGGTCCCATAAGCATGACTGCTCAATAAGGACAGTGTGTATACAACCTTCGGTACACAAGGAGGCAGCGTGGCCGGCACTGCTCTCCACCGTCTTCACTTCCCCAACTAAAAACTTACTGTAGATAACCATGTCCAGCTGTGTTAACTAGGAGTGTCCTAAGATCGAACCAGTTAAGATAGATGGTACTGGATAACTTATATCTTATAAATACTGTCTAGGAAACCGCGTAGATGCTTTTTCCTGGCTTTCCATAATGTTTGTAAAAGTCAGCATCCCGTATTCGTCTTAAGACTCACCACAAATCTCATTGCCATGTTTTTTGACTGTGTAACCTCAGCTCTCGACTTGGTTGAACTGTGCCTACGAGACTCACACCACCAGCTTATATACCAAAACCTCTGGCCCTCGCCCACCCTACGTGTTGCAAGGCTGAGGTGACCACCGTTACCTGAACGCTCTCTTACAGTACGTTCCGCCTCCATAAGGGTTCACCCCGCCCACTATATAGTAGAAGCACAGCACCTCCTCATTATAGCATCCATCTACTTTGAAGTACCATCGCCTTTTACCGTGTCCTCGACTTCTCAAGTACACTTAACGCCCACTAAAGTGCATCCTGGTTCCTTTGAGTACTCCCCGTCCCCTCCCCATACACTAGCCCCTCTCCATACAATCCCCCATTTCCATATACTCACCCCCCTTTTTACACTCGCCCCTTCCCTTACACTTATCCCTCCCTTTACACTCTCCCCTCCCCTTACATTTGCCACTCCCCATTACCTTTGCCCATCCCCCTACACTTCCCCCTCCCCATACACTTGCTCCTCCCCTTTCACTCACCCCTCCTCTCTATAATCCTTCCACCCCTTAGATTTACAGTGCTCCCTGGACCCTTTTTATCCACTCTGATAGACGATAAGAATTTAATGGATGTGTCTGTGTAAAGAAAAATATCGTCATTATATTATGTCTCCTAAGATAAATGTTATAATATTAATCACAAAAAGTTAACATTGTAGCTATTGTGCCTCAGAGTAGCATAATTGGACCCGCTCCTGTAGTTGTAAGGAACTAACTATTATGTCTCTTATTATAATTAAGAGGATCGAAAAACGTGCACACAAGGTAATAACATTATGTAATGTTGTATAATGCACCGCGTGAGAGGGTGAGTCCGTCTGGTCCTGTAGAAACGTACTCAGTGCGAAGAATGTTGGTAGCGTGAGGGCTGCCAACATCCCCAACACTGGAGGCTGGAGGGAGGTGGAGGGTGATGCAACACGCTTGATTGAACAAAGATGAAGCTTTATATTCGTACATCAGCGTAAACCCTACGGAAGTAAAGCCAGGATTTGGTCTTCATTCCGACTATATATGCTGTGCGCCATGATATTGTGTGGGTTGTTAGACAAAATATATGAAGGTCAAACTGAACGACGAACAGACGTATTTTTTGTAGTTTATACAAATTTTGAACGTTAAGTCTATTTGTTCCTATCGGTATTAAGAGTATATAATATGAGAGAGAGAGAGAGAGAGAGAGAGAGAGAGAGAGAGAGAGAGAGAGGACGAAAAGGCAGGCAGTCAGGCACATAAAGATTTCACCTAAACCAGTTCTAAATATACTCAGTACATAATGAGGGAGGGTAGGTGTCTGTTGTCGCCTTCACCAGAAATAATGTTAATAACAGTGATGTAAGCTTCCAGTTGCCTGAGTTACCAATGTGGTAATACAGTAAACCACATGTCACCTGTGTGGCCATTTATTAATGACTCCACGTACTGCGATATACTTTATGCAAAAATAAAGTCATTGACATTTTCAGGGTCTGGTTATCGATCTATTTTATGTGTACTTGTAAATGAACTTGTTCTGGTTGTACCCATATCTATATATGTACACGTAGTTGAACCAATGTCTATAATTGTGCTCATACCCATACGTATACAGTATATGTAATAGTGGGTACATGTACTTATCATTATACCTACTAATATGCGTAGAGTAAACTTGTACACACGCACACACACACACACACACACACACACACACACACACACACACATATATATATATATATATATATATATATATATATATATATATATATATATATATATATATATATATATATATATATATATATTTATATATATTGTTTTGATTGGTTTCATAAGTAATTTAAGGTGATAAGAATTGTCCTCAGTATCTTTGACTCGTTTTAAGTGAATACTAGTATAAGAGTGTTAGATCTAAGAACATTATATAAAGACGTTATATCAGCTGCTAGAAACAGTCCAATGAGCTGTCAGTCCTGGGATTCATGTGAGGAGCAACACGTCAGGTATACATGTATGACTACAGCTTTAGAGTAACTTTTTTTAACGGGGTAGCCCACTCAGGCACAGGTCACCAACAAAAATGGAAACAAAATAAATAAATTAAGAGTGAGAAATGATATATATGTTGTGTTGTCACAGAAAGAGAAACAATTGGTACCCTGCAATTGTGTGTAAATAAGTCAGAAAGTCAGATCAGCAGCCTTGGACTTGGTCACCATTTTTGTGATGCCATATGGCAGCAGGGTCTACCATTAGACAACACATTATGCTTCCAATATCTTCCCAGGTGAAAGTACCTCCCTGTTTGATAGCTGCCTACTATCTACGTGGCTGTATGTAAGGTGGAGGAAAACTTTCTGTGAATACACTGGAGTGAAGAAAAGATGCAGGTGATGACTTAGTAATGAATAGATCTAAAAATGAGCTGAGTTGGATTTTGTGTTGAAGATACGGTATGTTGTGAATTATGTCTTCTTTTTTCTTAATTAAAGCAAGAATTGTACCCAAGTTTTGCTTTGGACAAGGAGTAAGTTATTAAAAGTTACATACAATGTTCATAATTTTATTTGTACCGCGCAAGTACAGGAGCTGAAGTTACACAAACGATATATATATATATATATATATATATATATATATATATATATATATATATATATATATATATATATATATATATATATTTATATATAAATATATATTTATAGTAATAAATAGTGTTTTAAATTTTCTGGTGGTTATCACAGTGAGATGACTAGAGAACTGCTTTCTTCACGTACCGCGATGTTTGAGAAGTCATGCCAACGACGGTGGCTCCTGCAGCAGTAGTGTTACCGCCACAGGGAACCACCCGCTTGTGCTCCTAGACTACAAAGACTAAGATTCACAAGGTGTTTTTATAAAAAGGTTCGTTTTCCATTTCTTCAGTGGCGAGAGATTTGTGGTGTATTGGTCTTAGTGGTCGATGGTGTAGGCGCCCAGCAGACAGGCACAGCTGGCGGGCAGCTTGAAGGTCTCGATGGCGAAGGGGAAGTACTGATCATAGGGGTCGTAGACGAGGAAGCGGTGGTAGATGGACTTCTGCAGGCACTTGGACTCGTAACACTCAGGCACCAGGGGGCAGGCGTCGCCGGAGGTCAGGCACTCCTCGATGCGGGTGGTCTGGGTGAGAGTTTGATAATGAGCATCAACATTGTTGACAATGACCCGCCACTTGCCATCGGTGTTCTGGGCACGGAGAGGCCTGACGTAAGCGGTCTCTGAGGGACAGAGGTAAGTCTCCTCCTCGAGGACCTTAGGACGATTGACGGAGAGCTCAGTGTTGAGGTCAGCGACGTCAGCGTAGAGGGAGAGGACCTTCTCGTAGTGTTGCTCAGCGGCGTGCTTGATCTCGTAGGTGGGGTACTCGGCGTCCTCGAGGCACCAAGGCTTAGTGGTGTTGGTGGCGCACGCGGGGACAGCGGGCTCATGGTGATTGTAGTTTGGTTGTGGGTGGTAGTTTGGTTGTGGGTGGTAGGAAGGTTGTGGGTGGTAGGAAGGCTGTGGATGGTAGGAAGGTTGTGGGTGGTGGGAAGGTCTTGAGTGGTGAGGGGAGCTGTGGTGGCTCACAGCTGGGGCGCCACCAAGACTGAAGCTCACATGTGATCTCTGGTCGGCGAATGTAACGGCTATAACCGCCAGCGACACCTGTGAGGATAATGATAAATATGTGTAAAATTCGTGAACATCTAGACAATGTAGGGAGATATCTCTATCTCAATCTCAGTATAACTAATCCTTACAGGTAAGTAAAAATCCTAAGCCTAACTGGTTCACACGCATGCAGAAAGCAACAGATAGGATTATATAACTATACAATGTCCTGTATATCCTGTGTCTGATACGTGACTTCAGTCTCACGTAATTGTCCTGGCCTCATGATCTAGCACGCAGGTACAGTACTTGGAAAGTTTTAATGGTCAAACTTTAATTAACCAACAGAAAACGAATTAGCTTATGTTTTTATTTGGTTTTGAATTACAATAATTACTTATCAGAGATTCATACTCGAGTAATTGAGATATGGTTCGCTGCCTTTAAATCAATATAAAATTAATTAAACGGTAAAAGCGAAAGTGGGTCCCATAAGCATGACTGCTCAATAAGGACAGTGTGTATAGTGTATACAACCTTCGGTACACAAGGAGGCAGCGTGGCCTGCACTGCTCTCCACCGTCTTCACTTCCCCAACTAAAAACTTACTGTAGATAACCATGTCCAGCTGTGTTAACTAGGAGTGTCCTAAGATCGAACCAGTTAAGATAGATGGTACTGGATAACTTATATCTTATAAATACTGTCTAGGAAACCGCGTAGATGCTTTTTCCTGGCTTTCCATATTGTTTGTAAAAGTCAGCATCCCGTATTCGTCTTAAGACTCACCACAAATCTCATTGCCATGTTTTTTGACTGTGTAACCTCAGCTCTCGACTTGGTTGAACTGTGCCTACGAGACTCACACCACCAGCTTATATACCAAAACCTCTGGCCCTCGCCCACCCTACGTGTTGCAAGGCTGAGGTGACCACCGTTACCTGAACGCTCTCTTACAGTACGTTCCGCCTCCATAAGGGTTCACCCCGCCCACTTTCCAGTAGAAGCACAGCACCTCCTCAGTATAGCATCCATCTACTTTGAAGTACCATCGCCTTTTACCGTGTCCTCGACTTCTCAAGTACACTTAACGCCCACTAAAGTGCATCCTGGTTCCTTTGAGTACTCCCCGTCCCCTCCCCATACACTAGCCCCTCTCCATACAATCCCCCATTTCCATATACTCACCCCCCGTTTTACACTCGCCCCTTCCCTTACACTTATCCCTCCCTTTACACTCTCCCCTCCCCTTACATTTGCCACTCCCCATTACCTTTGCCCATCCCCCTACACTTCCCCCTCCCCATACACTTGCTCCTCCCCTTTCACTCACACCCCTCCTCTCTATAATCCTTCCACCCCTTAGATTTACAGTTCTCCCTGGACCCTTTTTATCCACTCTGATAGACGATAAGAATTTAATGGATGTGTCTGTGTAAAGAAAAATATCGTCATTATATTATGTCTCCTAAGATAAATGTTATAATATTAATCACAAAAAGTTAACATTGTAGCTATTGTGCTTCAGGGTAGCATAATTGGACCCACTCCGGTAGTTATAAGGAACTAACTATTATGTCTCATATAATAATTAAGAGGATCGTAAAACGTGCACACAAGGTAATAACATTATGTAATGTTGTATAATGCACCGCGTGAGAGGGTGAGTCCGTCTGGTCCTGTAGAAACGTACTCAGTGCGAAGAATGTTGGTAGCGTGAGGGCTGCCAACATCCCCAACACTGGAGGCTGGAGGGAGGTGGAGGGTGATGCAACACGCTTGATTGAACAAAGATGAAGCTTTATATTCGTACATCAGCGTAAACCCTACGGAAGTAAAGCCAGGATTTGGTCTTCATTCCGACTATATATGCTGTGCGCCATGATATTGTGAGGGTTGTTAGACAAAATATATAAAGGTCAAACTGAACGACGAACAGACGTATTTTTTGTAGTTTATACAAATTTTGAACGTTAAGTCTATTTGTTCCTATCGGTATTAAGAGTATATAATGAGAGAGAGAGGACGAAAAGGCAGGCAGTCAGGCACATAAAGATTTCACCTAAACCAGTTCTAAATATACTCAGTACATAATGAGGGAGGGTAGGTGTCTGTTGTCGCCTTCACCAGAAATAATGTTAATAACAGTGATGTAAGCTTCCAGTTGCCTGAGTTACCAATGTGGTAATACAGTAAACCACATGTCACCTGTGTGGCCATTTATTAATGACTCCACGTACTGCGATATATTTTATGCAAAAATAAAGTCAGTGACATTTTCAGGGTCTGGTTATCGATCTATTTTATGTGTACTTGTAAATGAACTTGTTCTGGTTGTACCCATATCTATATATGTACACGTAGTTGAACCAATGTCTATAATTGTGCTCATACCCATACGTATACAGTATATGTAATAGTGGGTACATGTACTTATCATTATACCTACTAATATGCGTAGAGTAAACTTGTACACACGCACACACACACACACACACACACACACACACACACACACACACACACACATATATATATATATATATATATATATATATATATATATATATATATATATATATATATATATATATATATATATATATATTGTTTTGATTGGTTTCATAAGTAATTTAAGGTGATAAGAATTGTCCTCAGTATCTTTGACTCGTTTTAAGTGAATACTAGTATAAGAGTGTTAGATCTAAGAACATTATATAAAGACGTTATATCAGCTGCTAGAAACAGTCCAATGAGCTGTCAGTCCTTGGATTCATGTGAGGAGCAACACGTCAGGTATACATGTATGACTACAGCTTTAGAGTAACTTTTTTTAACGGGGTAGCCCACTCAGGCACAGGTCACCAACAAAAATGGAAACAAAATAAATAAATTAAGAGTGAGAAATGATATATATGTTGTGTTGTCAAAGAAAGAGAAACAATTGGTACCCTGCAATTGTGTGTAAATAAGTCAGAAAGTCAGATCAGCAGCCTTGGACTTGGTCACCATTTTTGTGATGCCATATGGCAGCAGGGTCTACCATTAGACAACACATTATGCTTCCAATATCTTCCCAGGTGAAAGTACCTCCCTGTTTGATAGCTGCCTACTATCTACGTGGCTGTATGTAAGGTGGAGGAAAACTTTCTGTGAATACACTGGAGTGAAGAAAAGATGCAGGTGATGACTTAGTAATGAATAGATCTAAAAATGAGCTGAGTTGGATTTTGTGTTGAAGATACGGTATGTTGTGAATTATGTCTTCTTTTTTCTTAATTAAAGCAAGAATTGTACCCAAGTTTTGCTTTGGACAAGGAGTAAGTTATTAAAAGTTACATACAATGTTCATAATTTTATTTGTACCGCGCAAGTACAGGAGCTGAAGTTACACAAACGATATATATATATATATATATATATATATATATATATATATATATATATATATATATATATATATATTTATATATAAATATATGTTTATAGTAATAAATACTGTTTTAAATTTTCTGGTGGTTATCACAGTGAGATGACTAGAGAACTGCTTTCTTCACGTACCGCGATGTTTGGGAAGTCACGCCAACGAAGGTGGCTCCTGCAGCAGCAGTGTTACCGCCACAGGGAACCACCCGCTCGTGCTCCTAGACTACAAAGACTAAGATTCACAAGGTGTTTTTATAAAAAGGTTCGTTTTCCATTTCTTCAGTGGCGAGAGATTTGTGGTGTGTTGGTCTTAGTGGTCGATGGTGTAGGCGCCCAGCAGACAGGCACAGCTGGCGGGCAGCTTGAAGGTCTCGATGGCAAAGGGGAAGTACTGATCATAGGGGTCGTAGACGAGGAAGCGGTGGTAGATGGACTTCTGCAGGCACTTGGACTCGTAACACTCAGGCACCAGGGGGCAGGCGTCGCCGGAGGTCAGGCACTCCTCGATGCGGGTGGTCTGGGTGAGAGTTTGATAATGAGCATCAACATTGTTGACAATGACGCGCCACTTGCCATCGGTGTTCTGGGCACGCAGAGGCCTGACGTAAGCGGTCTCTGAGGGACAGAGGTAAGTCTCCTCCTCGAGGACCTTAGGACGGTTGACTGAGAGCTCAGTGTTGAGGTCAGCGACGTCAGCGTAGAGGGAGAGGACCTTCTCGTAGTGTTGCTCAGCGGCGTGCTTGATCTCGTAGGTGGGGTACTCGGCGTCTTCGAGGCACCAAGGCTTAGTGGTGTTGGCGGCGCAAGCGGGGACGGCGGGCTCATGGTGACTGTAGCTTGGCTGTGGGTGGTAGGAAGGTTGTGGTTGATAGGATGGTTGTGGGTGGTAGGATGATTGTGGGTGGTAAGAAGGTTGTGGGTAGTAGGAAGGTTGTGGATGGTAGGAAGGTTGTGGGTGGTAGGAAGGTCGTGAGTGATGAGGGGATCTGTGGTGACTCACAGCTGCGGCGCCACCAAGACTGATGCTCACATGAGAGCTCTGGTCGGCTAGAGTA
>NW_024749779.1:6929292-6951416 GCF_018991925.1 Homarus americanus
CTTATTTCACCTGAAGATTAGATATTCTAGCTTATTTCACCTGAAGATTATACATTCTAGCTTATTTCTCCTGAAGATTAGACATTCGAGCTTATTTCACCTGAAGATTGAACATTCTAGCTTATTGCACCTGGGAGGGTTAAGTTAGATCAGCATTTAGTGTGGTTACTCTTCAGTTTATGTAAATTAGGTAGGTAGGGGGGTGGGTGAATCTTAAGGTGATCCATACCAGCCACATCACTACCAGGAGATTTCAACAGCGGGGCAGAAGGTGGAGGCGGTCAGTAGTAACATACGTAGTCATCCAGCAGAGGAAGATGATTCGTCTAGCAATAGACTGAAAACAAATCCAAAAGATAAACGCAATCATGTATCTATCAGTACTCACACCACCAGAAGAGGAGGAAGCAGCCAATAGTAACAATTACAACAGCTACCAGCAACAACAGTAGTAACAGCAATAACAGGTAACAGCAGCAACAACGAGAACAGACAGCAACAGCAGCAGTAGCCATCTTCAGCAAAAAAAATACCAATAGAAGCAGAAGCAGGAATAACACAGCAGCAACATCTGTAACAGCAGCAGTCAACACCAGCAGCCACAACAACAGCAGGAGAAGCAAAAGCAGCAACAACAGCCAGCAGCAGCAGCAACTATAACAACAAAAGTAACAACAGCAGCCACAACAATAACAACAGCCATCAGCAGCTGCCACGACAACAGCAACAGAGGCAGCAGTAACAACACCCACCACCATTACCACCACACTGAGTATTACCGTAAAGAAACTCGAGGCGTATATGTGTTAGCTAAACTACACCACAACCACCACCTATGATGAAACACTACACTCTGCTACTCCCTCACTGGTCTCCCACACAGTACGGTACGTATGCGTCTCTCCCTGTAATAAATCTAAGTCATAAATCATGTTCAGTAGTGTCTGGAAACTCCTAACAACAACACAGGTACAATCACGAGCACAGGTAGTTTCTAGATGTTAAAATAATACGGTGACTCAGTCTAGATATTGTATATACTCTTAACATATGAGGAAAGTAGTTAGTTAATGATATAATAAACAAATCAATATCTTCTTTTCCAATATATCTTCCTTGATGTGTCTATAATTCTCGTCAAATTATTGGATTTCCTCTCACTTTCCTTTCAGATCTTTATTAGTTCGTATTATGAATCTGTCAAGCACCTCACCTCCACACTTAACGAAATACTGCGTGTCCAAGAGAGTCACCATTTGGAGTACCAGACACAAGAGACAACACCAGAAAACGTGTCACCTGCAGTGTACCTCGCTAACGTGTCATTCACAAGATATCCCTCAAAAGACTCAACATCAGGAGAACCACTACCAAGAGACAGTGTACGTACATGCACAGTGTCTACAAGGAGGGTTGTTCGTAAAGATTTACAGCCTATAGGATAAAGAGAGGCTCTAGAAGCAAGTCACCAAGAATCTCATCGCCAGGAGTGTTCCCACATAAAGATTCACCCACTGGAGGCGTCCCCCAAGAGGTCCAGCGACCATCAGGCAGGTAATCACGTGGACGAACAACACCCGAGGCGTGGGTTTGCCTTGGCCCACCCACGGCAAGAGGAGGAGGAACTCGTGACTAATTACTGGTGGAGAGTAATATGTCACCACGCCATGAAAACAGCGCAAGCGTTCTCCTCCATTCCTCAGTGACAGGTTTTGTAAACTGCGTCAGAAAATATTCGCCCCTATTATGCATGCATAATTATGCATGCAGTGGCTCTCTCTTAGATTAAAAAAATATGTCAAGGCAGTAGGTAAGCGTCCAAAATGTTATAGTCTTGATTGCTCTCTCTCTCTCTCTCTCTCTCTCTCTCTCTCTCTCTCTCTCTCTCTCTCTCTCTCTCTCTCTCTCTCTCTCTCTCTCACGTGCTTTGAGGTGCCTCCTGTATGTGACCCATGTCTCGCTACCATATAGCAGGGTGGGGAGGACCACTGCGAAATATACGTGCAACTTTGCAGATAATTTCAGGTTCCTACAGCTGAAGACACGGGGATGGAGTCTGCCAAAGTCTTGAGATGCACATATGATCCGATGTTGAATCGCTTCATCGATATCCGCGGTGGTGGACAGGTGGTAGCCGGGATACTGAAAGTGGGAAACATTAAAGAGGGTAGTGCTGTTATGCTGGATGGATGGTGGAGGTGTGGCTGAACCAAGGGCAGGCTAAGCTGAAAGAGAATCTGACTCTTACGTACGTTCAACTCTAGGCCGAAGTGTGCATGCGCATCTGCATAGGTGTTCAGGATCTCCTGTAAGTCGCGTTCCACGTGAGCGACAAGGGTGACGTCGTGTGCATACTGAAGTTCAGTAATGGAAGCGCCCGACACTTTTGTTCCTGCCTGCAGCCGTCTTAGTCTTATGTAGAAAAGACCCTTCCATCCGGTATTGGATGTCCACCCCGCCAGCTAAGCTGTCACTGGCGCAAGTAAGGAAGGCAGCCAAGAAAACGGAAAAGAGAGCTGGTACCAATACGCATCCTTGTTTTACCCCTATTTGGATGGGGAAGAACTCAGGCTGGGTGCCATTGTGCAGGACACTGCCGTTCATGCCATCGTGAAGTTGCCTCACAATGGCAATGAATTTTGGTGGGCAGCCAAACCGACTGAGGGTCCACCAGAGGGCTTCTCTGTTGACCGAGTCGAAGGCCTTGGTTAGGTCGATGAAGGCCATGTACAGGTCACGACGATGTTCTCTGCACTTTTCCTGTATCTGATGGGCAGCAAATATCATGTCAGTGGTGCCACGTGATGGTCTAAAGCCACATTAAGATTTTGGGAGGAAGTTTTTGCCTCAAAAAAATGTCTGTTGAGAGGACTCAAAGCGATAATCTTGCCAACATTGGAAAGAAGCGAGATCCCACGGTAGTTGCCACAGTCTGACCGGCTTCCCTTGTTTTTATAAATAATGATGATGGAGGCGTCTTTAAGAGCTTGGGGAATTTCCTTCTATTCCCATATATTTTCGAGGAGAGAGTGGAGACGGCTGATAAGCAGAGGTCTTCCTGCATTATACACCTCTGCTGGGATTCCTTCAGGCCCTGAGGCTTTGTTATTTTTCATTTGTTTGATGGCAGTAGCTACCTCATTCTGGGATGGAGGATAACTGAGATGGGTCAGCTCTGGATGCTGAGGGACCTGTTGGGTAGTCAGAACATCCACATCGGTGTTTCGGTTGACCAGTGAATGGGAGTGCTCTTTCCAGCACTGAAGGATGCCTTCTTCGCCTTTAATTAGGGAGTTACCGTCGGATGAACGGAGGGGAGCTGCGATATGAGTGGTTGGCCCATAAAATGTTTTTATGGAATTGAAAAATTCTCGCATCTTGTGTTGATCTGCAAGTTTTTGCATTTCACATGCTTTATTTTTAAACCAATCGTTCTTTAGATTGTGAAGTTCGCGTTGGACCGTCGCTTTCTTCTTGCGGAAGGTATCAGCTTTGGTACAAGACTGAGGGTTGTTCTGAAAATCAGTTAAAGCAGCACGTTTATCATCGACTAGTACATTGATTTCCGGGTCATTTTCATCAAACAAGTCATTGTGTATTCTTTCGATCTGGCCAAGGCTCTCTCTGCAGATATTTGTCATGACAGTGTCGAGAATATCCCATTAGGCACTGGGATTTGGGTTGCTTGTTGCCGGATTGCTTATCAGTCCCTGTTCGAGCTGCTCTCTAAAAACCTTCGCCGTTTTGGGGCAACGTGAAGTGGGAACCTGTCCTTAACGAGTCGATGATCAGTGTCCCAATGGTCTGAGCCACGCATGGCTCGGGTGATGAGGACATCTCGGCGATCTCTTTCTTTGTCAATAATGTAGTTAATGAGATGCCAGTGTTTGAATCGTGGGTGTTGCCACGAACTCTTGAACTTATTGGCCTGCCTAAACAAGGTATTGGTGATAGTGAGGTTGTGTGCAGCACACTTGCTGAGGAGGAGTAGGCCGTCGGGATTACACTTGCCAAGTCCTTTTCCCCTCTATGATTCCCTGCCAAATGTCAGCGTCTCTGCCAACTCTGGCATTGAAGTCACCTTGGAGCACAACCTTGTCTTCTCTGGGAATAGAGGTTAGCACTCCAAAGTCGTCGTAACAGGCACTGATGAAGAAGGCATGACGTGAGTGATTCAGTGGCACTCAGAACGTCATGAGGCGTTCGTTGATCCCAATAGGCATTTCAGTTAGCGGATGGCAAAGCCAACTCCATAAATGCGGTTTCTCTCATAAGCAGGCTTACCCTTCCAGAAAAAGGTGTAGCCAAACCCTCGTTCTGTGAGTTGGCCCTCTTCTGGGAGCCGGGACTCAGTGATGGCTGTTATGTCGATGTTTATACCTAGCGAGCTCTTTTGCCACAAGGGCAGTTCTTCTTTCAGGACGCTCATTTGTGGCTGTATCCAGAAGGGTCCTGACATTACATTTAGCGACCACACACACACACACACACACATTCTTTTCGCTACATTACCATAACTATAAACGTCATTGCAAATTTTCAACCAGAAACCAGACGTCTCATGACATTACGTTAATGAGAAGTGTTAGGTGAGAGAGAGATACCACAGGTGGGATTAATGATTACTCATTATGTTCCTTGCTGTTGTAACTATCATGAATTATTACTTATTATTCTCCATCTGCTGCTGCTGCTGCTGCTGCTGCTGCTGCTGCTGCTGTTACAGCTTATTTGTGATTTATAAAGCAAGTGACACTTAAAGAAGGGTATGTAATTGTCAGCAAGTAGTTGTTACGTCAGTTTAATATGAGTGACGTGTAATTCTTATAATGAAGGTGGTTGATGTGTGCTAACTGGGGTTCACCTGTGTACAATGTCTTCATGATCTGAGCCCGGTATCCACACACACACACACACACACACACACACACCCACCGTCTCCACAAACCACATTACCGCGGGTTTAAACCGGAAATATCTCTGCGAACTTTTACATCTCTCAAGTGAAAGTAAATCTTCATTAGCTCTTTGTAAGGTAAAGCAGATATGTATATTACTATATTTGTTTTTTATTTCATGTATTTAAAAAATTAAATAATTAAATTTACTAGTATAGTATTTAATCATAATCTAATCATCTACTTAGCAATACATTTTATTAAAGTCAATCGTGTGCATATTTTCACTCAATATATATATATATATATATATATATATATATATATATATATATATATATATATATATATATATATATATATATATATATATATATATATATATATATATATATATATATATATATATCCTTCTAGGTATACATGCGTTTGAGTGACTGAAATTTTAAATCATCAAAATGCCTTCGAAGAAAAAGTTGATAGAAGAAAAATTTATTTAATAATTTTGGCTTTATTCTACAGATTTGGAAGAAGGTCACAGTTTCAATATTATGACATAACTCGCTGTAAACTGACGTCTCTGACAGCTGACAGTGACGTTTATGATCCACAATTCATCTTTATCGTTGATAAGTGTAGCGAATAATGACCGTACAATGTTCTTCATGACCTAGCATAGCCTGGCTCAGAAACGTAATAAGACGATTGAACAAATAATGGGCAGCAGATACAACATCACAGTAACCCTTAGAAATTATTACTCCTAGTGAAAATTATGCCACCTGCACTAGTCCTTTATTTTTTATTTGATGTACCTAATAATTGACCATGTCAGGGGAGGGAGGGTGGTGTGTGTGTGTGTGTGTGTGTGTGTGTTGTGTATTTTAGTATGTTGACTTGTTTCTTAGTTTTTATTATAAAGATCTTCATTATTGGATTTCGTGCCGTTATTTTACTAATTAAGTAAATTATATTTCTCGAAGTTTTTATAATAATGAAGATATTAAGAAATAAATGTTCGTGTTGTTATAGTTATTTATTGATACATTATTACTTTCGTGAATATTGATGAGTGAAAAGGCGACACAGTGGTAAAATAAGTTGTAAGTCAGACAACAGATTCGGGGCTTCAACCTTCAGTCTGACAGTTGTTTCAGTGTCAGCAGCTACTGTATATGGAGCTTCATGGATGGGCAGCTGTTATGAACGACTTACTGTTAATGTGTAGGTTTCTGTTGCTTTGTGTTGATGACGTGTTAGAGTTTTGTTTAGCATATGTGAGTACGTGTGTGAAGGTATACAGAGTCTGGTCGGTTGTATTGTACTCTTGGAGGTTACAACAGGCAATTTATCTTGACGTCTTGCATATTGGTGATCTCCCAACTATGATGTGAAGCAGTTCAATAGTTCAGAAGTTCAGAAGGTTAGCAGTTTAATACTTCAGCAATTCAGCAGTTTTTTTTATATAGTATACATCATCAAAACAAGGCATTCGGGTGAGCTGTCAGTAGCTTGTGATATTTTAAAATGGAGAAAAAGTGTCAACACCACCACGCCCTTAACAGTGTATCACTCCGTCCCTCCCTCCCTTATATCTCCTTCTGTTAAAGCCTCACGTCTGTTCCCCCCCTCCTTTCCTCCCTCTCTCCCTCCCTCTTCTCCTACATCCTCCCCTCACTATTTTGCTACTTTCTTCACTCCCTCCCTCCTTTGCTATCTCCCTCCCCCCTCTCTCACTCCCATCCAACCTCCATCTCTATTTCCCTCCCACCCTTTCTCCCTCCCTCCCACTTACCTCCTCCCTCCCCCCTCCTAACCTACGTTCATGTCTCTTTCTCTCTCCCTCTCTCCCTTCTCCAGTGATGAGGCAACAACCAGACCTCCCGACGTCGAGAGCCCCACTCACTCACACCCTCCTATGTCAGCTCTCAGGTTGTTTGGTGGACTCAGAGTAACGCCAGAGATACAAAAAAAACAATCTTTTCCTTATAAATCAAACAATTTGTTATAGAAGCTTCTCGAAATGATGTTTGAATCAGATGTCAGTTTTTCGGACAGTTGTATTGGCATGAAGGGTCACTTGTATGTCTTCATCCTAAAATAATTCCATCATAATATAACATTGGAAATTTAATTCTCGTATTTATGAGTGGATCAGTAAATATAAAAATATTATTATTTACTAATGTTTGAGATTGTAATGTATTTTACTTTTTCATGGGGTTGATGTACAGGTAAAAAAGTCGAAATTTTTCTGATACTTCAGGGATGAAGGTCACCGATGCTCGAGATGTACATGTTAATGGTATTAGTAACTTGATTAAATTGGGATTTTTCTTTATTCAAATTTTCCATTTTTGTGAGTGTGTGTGTGTGTGTGTGTGTGTGTGTGTCGCCTACAGGACCCCCACAAACAAATGATACACGTGGCCATTTATAAACTCACAGGGTCACACACTTCACGATCTCCCGCCCTAGCCACACCCTCTTGCATCCTATTACACCCTACCACACTCTCCAGCACCCCCCACACCCTACCACACCCTCTTGCAACCTCCTCTACCCTGCCACACCCTCTTACTCCCTATCACACCCTCTTACACCCTACCACTCCCTACCACACTCTCCTTCACCCTCCTGCACCCTACCACACCCTAACACACTCTCCTGCACCCTCCACACCCTACCACACCCTCTTGTAACCTCCTCCAACCTACCACACCTTCTTGCTTCCTCCATCACCTTTCTACACCCTCAATTATCCCCCAACACCTTACCACACTTTCTTCACTCCAACATCCTGCCACACACACCCTCCAACACAATCTCTTCACCTCCAACATCCTATAATGAAAAAATGAGGGAATGCGTGAATTTTGTTAATAATTATGCTACCACCATATGTAATGAGCTGGTTAATTGGGTAGTTCGCTGCCACCAATATAATGATTAAACTTGAGAAGGGTGAGATAATATAAGAGTTATTTGGACGACTGCAAAGTTAGAAAGTTGGTAGCGTGGGTGAGCTGAAGGCTAATTATTCACTGCAATTTTTTGAGGTAAAAATACAATTATATATAATTAATACTTCGTGTGTGAAAACATATATAGAGAGATAAGTCTATGTAATTCATTGCAAGTGGTTTAAAGTCTGGCCAATAAACATTAACTCATTAACTCACAATGACGATTCGTTAAATTGGCACAAAATATTTTACCTAAGCACAAGCAACAAAGGGCACTACCAACTATTAACTCTCTTACAGAAAACTTCCACCACCATACCAAGGACCGACACTCACTGATCTACAGTGGCTCGAGGCTAGACTGTCTTTGAGTCTCTGAAGTTTGACCTTTGGCCCCTGCCGTAGGCCATTGGCCATCGGCTTCTCACTTGGGTTAATGCCCCTGGGCCTTTCTCTCTCTCTACTGCACCCATGGAGGTATTTATTAGGATTTTCAAGACACTCAACCTCGTGATGCATTCGAAGTACATAGGCATCATAGTCATGTGAGTGGCCAGGCTAGGAGTTATGTGTTGTGAGCCTCTGTTTATCTTATGAGGTACATATACTGTACTCTTGTGTTCTATTACATGGTTTACCTTTCTCTTTAGATAATAGTCTTATCATGTCAGGCCAACGTTAATTTGCTTCCACTTGTGATTTTTTTCATTGATGAGAACTTGGTATAACTAATATAATTGTGGCCATTACACTCCTCATTCACCCTTCAATACACTCTCTTCACCTCCAACACCCTCCCACACCCCCCAGCACACTCCTTTCACCACCAACATCTTTCCACACCCTTCAACACTCTCTCTTCACCTCCAACGCCCTCCCACACCCTCCAACACGCTCTCTTCACCTCCAACGCCCTCATACACCCTTCAACACCTTTCCAAATATTTTTTCACCCTTTCTCAACCATTACATATTCTCCTACACTCTTCCTACTCACTCCACACCCTCTTCTACACCACTTCATGCCCTCTTAAACCCATCTACATCTTTTCCCACCCTCCGTCACACTCTTATAACACCCTAAACTCTCTCCCACTCCCTTCTCGCACTCTCCTACACCCCCAACATCCTCCTACACCCTCCATACACCTGCCTACACCCTGATAAACCTTCCACACACCCTTCTTTACCCTCCTAGACCCCTACATCCTCTTACGCCCTCCATACACCATCCTACACCCTCCATTCACCATCCCACACCCTGATAAGCCTTCCATACACCCCTTTACACCCTCCTACACCCCTATACACCTTCTTACACCCTCTTGATGAACCTTCCATACACCCTTCTTACACCCTCTCACACCCCATTCCAGCTTCCTACACCCCCCACACCCTCTTACACTACCCAACACTCTCCTACACCTTGATAAACCTTCCATACACCCTCCTACACCCTACTCACACCACCCTACACCCTCCTTACACCACCCTACAGCCTCCTTACACCACCCTACACCCTCCTTACACCACTCTATACCCCATTACACCCTCCTACACCCTGTTACACCCTCCTGTCTTACCTCCCTACACTCGTCCTACATCTTGAACGATGTATTAAGCTCCGCCCCGGTCACTTTCACTTTAGTTATGACAAAATGCTTTTAAAAATCTTTGTTCACTGCCATATTCAGTAGTCATGGGCACTTTATTGTGTGTGTGTGTGTGTATGTGTGTGTAATAATAATAATAATAATAATAATAATAATAATAATAATAATAATAATAATAATAATAATAATAATAATAATAATAATAATAATAATAATAATAATAATAAACGGTTTATTAATAAAGTTGCAGCCGGTGGCTGAAAATATACAGACTTACATTTGATTTAGACATGATGATATAATATGCATTGAATACATTTACAGGGCTGTACAGTACATAAATCAGGAGTTGTTTATTATTTTAACAATAGATGGGATGGTGCTCTTCTTATATCTATCGGTGTGGACTCTTATGGGCTGAATTTTGTTGTAGTGGCGGACTGCGCGAGTTGGTGGGGGGCTGCAGGTGGCAGGAGGTGGCGATGACGAGGGTGGTGCAGTAGTCCACTGCCAAACCTTTCCAGTGCTTGGTGGTGGAGGTTACTGAGGGATGGCATTTCCAGGGTGGAGAGAGTGTTGGTGTAGCCGGAGTATTCTGCGCCGAGCATGATTCTACAGGCCCTTTTCTGTACCTTCTCTAGCTGATGTTGTTGGGTGGAGTTGAGAGAAGACGACCAGGCAGGTGACGCATACGTTAGTTTGGGGAGAATAAAGGCATTGTAGATGGTCCTCAGCTCTGGCGTGGGTGTCCCAAGTGACCTAAGTCGTCATAGCATGTAGAGACGGTACATGCGTATGTGTGTGTGTGTGTGTGTGTGTGTGTGTGTGTGTGTATACCTTTTTGTGTGTGTATGTCATTTTTATGTGTATGTGTGTGTGGTGTGTGTGTCATTTTTATGTGTGTGTGTGTGTGTGTGTGTGTGTGTGTGTGTGTGTGTGTGTGTGTACCTTTTTGTGTGGCTAAATTAGAAGGAAACAGATGATTGGCGGTGAATGGTGAAGGGAGGTGAAGGAAGGGTGATTGAGAAGTGAGGGAGAGATAAGGGGGGTGAGGGGAGATAATGGAGGGGTGAGGTAGAAGTGAGGAGAGGGAGAGAGAGGTGAGGGTGATGGAGAAGTGGGGGAGAGAGAAGGGAAGGGTGAGGGAGAGATAAGGAGGTGAGGAGAGATAAGGGAGGGGGTGAGAGAGAGGTGGGGTAGGGGTGAGAGAGAGGTGAGGGAGGGGTGAGGGAGAGGTGAGGGAGGGGAGTGATGAAGGAAGGGCTAGGGAAAATATAGGATGAGGGAGTGAGTGAGTGGGGGTGGGAAACGGTGAGGGAGGGTAGAAGTGAGGGAACGAGGGAGAGAACTGAACTGGGGAATGGGGGTTGAGGAGGAGTGAGATATTGAAGGAGAAAGAGATGGGTGGTGAGAAACATGAGGTAGTGAGTGAGGGGGGGAGGAGTTGAGGGGGAGAAACGAGGAAGTGAAGGGAAGAATTAGGGAAAAGAGAGAGGTGTAAGAGGAGTGAGGGAGGAAGGGAGGGAGAGAGGTGACAGTAAGGGCAATTGAGAAGGGCATGAAATCATTCTACTTTTTACTTTTCTTTTTACCAAGCGGATGTGGATACTTATACGTGGCCACACATTATAGGTAAACCTTCCTTCCTTCCTTCCTTCCTCCCCCCACATTCTTAAGAGATCACCATAATTGTTCCTTATATTGACAATAACTATGATTATGATAATTTATGTAAAGTCTTATAATCCCGAGAATATTCATTATATATGTCAATAAAGCCTTTTGTTTTTTTCCTGAGTTATGCTTCAAGTAATCTTTAGAGTATAATGTGTATGTGTTTAAACTCAGGTAGTCGTCATGTGGAGTAATTTCAGTGCAATTTCCACTCAGCCACAACTTAGTGAAACTTGTTGATGATGGTAGGTGGCGGTGATGGTCGAGGCCTTGGCGTGAACCCTAATTATGTTACCTGATCAAGTCGCCAGAGTGACACTACTTGTACAACTACGGTATCTGCCTCCCTGGACGCTGATGTGTAACCTGCCCCTACCATCTACGCTACATAACACTGACTTACTCACTAACTTGACTCCTGAAAGAGGAAAAAATGATTCCACGTTCTTGGTCATTATTCACTGGATAATTCTCTCGACTGACGTGTGACCAACCGCAGGCGACTCACCCATCCTCCCCACACCCCCCACCCCTCACCCTCACATCCACCCCCCCCCCCCACCCCCCACCCCTCTCCCCCTCTTGAGCTAGCCTTGGTATTATTAACTTCTGGTATTTGGTAATAATATTGCTAAGGGAACTTACTGAATAATAAAATGAGTGAAAATCTAAATCTAGCAAACATTTGATTTCTTAATACAAACATGTTATATATAGATGAAGAAAGTGTTTATGTATTATTGTGGTCAGGATCTTACCAAAGGTATTCCTGAAGGCGGTGGTGCAGAGGCTAGGTTCAGAAAGTTGTAGTTGCTGTAATCAATCCTTATAATTTTTTTCCAATAACTGTTCATTTATCTTTTTGTGTGTCTAGTTAGGGTATGCGGTTAACTCCTAAAGCTACTCATTACTTTTATGTCTAAGAGTAAACTTGTGTCCGCCCAGAATACAGTTTCAGACGTTGCGAGACGAAAGATTTGTTTGTGTTGTCATCATGCTTCCTCCCGTGACGTCCTCTCCCGTTTGTTCTCAGATTCCAGGGTATCCTCCTCTGAACACCCCATTGGCTGCTGAGCCGGTGGGTAACCAGCAGGGATCAATATATGCATCGATGTCGGTGATTCGACATGATTAACTTACCAAAAATCAACATCGCGGGGCTGGATCCCCAGACGCTCGCCACATCTCGTGTCGGAGTATAATCGACCACAACAGCAGTCGTCAGTTGTTACAGGCGCCAATGCTATACCCTGGGACATGCCTTGGAGTTATATGGCCCACAGTGTTGTTGTATATGTTTGGGGATAATTAACTGGAAATAATTATCCCATGTTGGGTAGTGGACCCATGTATTTGTTGGTTTCAGTATTAACGTGTTGTGTGTAGTATCATAAGTAAGTTTGTCTTGTAACTGTACGGTAATGCCACGTAACACCAGTAGGTTGTGAGAAGTAAAGTAATCTGCAAGGAGTTGTCATGTAACTATGTATTGTGAGTAGGGTCAAAGATCTGGTCCTGCTATGTAATGTAATGTAACACCAGTAAGGTTGTGTGCAATAAGAAAATACTGAGTCTGCAATAAGCGAGGAGTTACACCTTGAAGTTATATGTTAATATCTCTTTTTCCCTTTGATTTCATATTAATAAACCTGTTCTTAGAGTATTTTAGGAGTATTCATTTTTCCCCACAGTATTTCATCTTTATTTCCGTCCAAGTGACTTGATATCAGAATTACAATACCCATGTGCCTAGACCCTCGACATGCTACCAAAAGAACTAAGGTTATGCAGTAACCATTGAAGTATGTAGAAAGAACAATTGAAGGAACTAAGACAAGAGAAGTAAGAGTAAGATAAGGGTGGCAGAGTGAGTAGAGAGAAACCGCCGCTGTTACATTGGTGGCAGCGGTGGGATGTAATTCACATGGTATCAGGTCAGGAGGAATAAATGTGATACTGTGTTTTTTTTTTTTAAGTGTGATTTGTAATAACCATTTCTCCGTACAGGTACCTAATCATTTCACTGTAACTAATGAATATTCCAGATTACAATTAATTTTGTTCTGTAATTTTTCCAGGATACAGTAGAGTATGTAATTCTGTGCAAAAAAATTTTTTCTGTGGTTTTACGGAGAATTTGAAAACAGTTCATGGTAAATACTCTACTTGAAGTTAGGTTGGAATAATTGCTTCAAGGAAATTTGAAATCTGTTGTAAAGTAAAGTGTACAGTAAAGTGTGGAAACCTGTAATGTTCAGAGTATTGAAGTGTCTGAAAAACAGAGGTTAGCTACCTAACTATTTTTTTTTGCATTCTTTTTGTGAAAACTCAGGAAAGTGTTGGTTGTATGCCAAGGTAACATGTTTTTTTTATTTTTTGGGTGCCTTCTACACTGGTAACAGAGCAATTGTTGTGATCACTCGAGTGTAATACTTTGATATTTACAGACAATGAGCAAACAGTGAACATCTGCCGTGTTAAGAGTGGTGTGGGCAGTGTTTGTTTCCGAGTAGCACCAGAAGGCCATAATTGTACTTAGGTTATGTAACTGAGTGTTATTTGAAATTATGACATATTTTGGATGTATTTGTTTTGATTTCAATTGGAAGTGTTTTCGTTCTCAGTTGACGTCAGTTTTGACAAGTGAATTTATTTGTATAACACGAGTTGTGTTATATATTTCCGAGTATATGGTATTTTTGTGTTGGTTCTATTAGAATATGATTTTAATGCCAAGGGCATTAGTTCTAGCAGTGTAGACTGACAGGCATTGTCAGTAAGTGTGTTTTATGTTTATTTGAGATCTAATACATGTATAATTTCAGCAATTGCATTGGTGGTTTGAAGACTCTGTGGTGATATGGACATCTGTAAAGAACGCAACTTGAAAATTGATTGGTGAAAGTACATGTAAGGACCCCCATTTGTAAGTACAACAGAGTACATTGTGAAGTGATAACAGTGTTAAAATCATTGCAATTGAAAAAACAGTGAATACTTGTTGAGTACCGAGGGGACAGTCTCGTAAAGTATTACCAATTTTTTTGTGAGCGCGACTCAGTAATGGAAATGCCTTTGGTTCTTTTTTATGTAGTTTGATTTTCTAGAGTACAGAGTAATTCCGGAAGAGTTCCTACAGTGTTGCACCCTACATAGATTGACAATAACAAGTACCATTGCTTTGAGTGTGCACAGTGAGTCTTGAAAAGTGACAAAAGAGTACAGTGATGTTTTCCTTGTGTATTGTTCAGTGAAGCAGTAAAGTAAAAGTTTACATTCCAGTATTATCACTAGGCGAGTGAGTAATATTTTGAGCAGTATTTTTGAGCCAGTATTTCAAGAGTTTTTTGTGTACTAGATGGACAGTTAGGCAGTAATCCGTTTGTGTTTGAAGGTGTGCACTGTGCCCGTGTTGTGTAGTTACAGTGAGTTGTTGTGACCTCCAGGCATGATGGCTGTCACAAGGGAGCAGTTCAGGGTAGCCAGCTCAGAACCTGTGTCCAGTAAGTTGATGTGTAGAGTTGAGAAGTATGTGTGTGGAGACATATTCATTCACAAGAATGACACCCAGGTCTCACCACCCATTGCTTCATCAGGTGAGTGGCCTGATGGACAGGGAAATGTAGAAGAGAAGAGTGTGGAATGCCTCTCTTGCTAGTTATGTGAGAGACTGGCACCAGTGTTGCCGAGATTTCTTTAGTATGGGTTGTGTAGACCTTGACTGGGAATGCATTGGTTGCTGAGTATGGTGAAGAGTGATGTTTTGCATACATGTATTGCAATTGAGAGAAGTTGCCAACTGGTGAGAGAGAATGTGCTGTTGCCTTGCATCAGTAAGTTGTGGAAGTGAGCATGTGGTCGCCCACGAGTGGAATGGGCAATGGGGAATGTTTGTGAGTGTAGTTTGTGAATTTTTTTTGATTTTTTTTCAGAGAGGGATTGTCAATCGGTAAAGACACGCACAGAGATTGGAAGATGCATTTTTTATGCATATGCGCCATCATTATCGTCATCATTCATTATTTATCATCATCGTCGTCATCCGAATGCAGGTAAAAGTCACAGGTAAAGTCACGGAAAAAGTCACAGGAAAAAGTCACAGGAAAAAAAAGTTAACTATCGAATTCATTTTTAGGTTAATATGTCAACCTTCTACCTAACCTAACCTACCTAACCTAACCTAACTATTACTAGCCTTTATTAACGGCCACCATAAATTAATTGTGACTTTTCCTAGCCAAATTGTGACTATTTTCTGTGACTTTTTCCTGTGACTTTCCGGCCACCGTCATCACATATGCGCCATCATTATCGTCATCATTATCGTCATCATTCATCATCATCATCATCATCATCATCACACACCACACATTACCACCCCTGAGCTCTCTCCCCCGCCCGCCTTCACTACCAGCAGTGTCAGTTGGTACAAATTAGTGGTTATTTCTGTTCGTTTACGCCATTTTGTAGATTTTCTCTTAAAAATAAATATATCGTAATATACCAAAAAAAAATCTTTGTTTGGCATATGCAATAAATTCTGATTATCTACATGACATTACGTGTAATTTATTCAGAATGTATTCATCATGCAGAACCTCTACCTATGGGAATATGTCAACCTGTCGTTTGTATCATGAGTTCTGAGTGGCTGGTCACCACAAAGGAAGCGCTGAATCTGTATCGAGAGTTCTGAGTGGCTGGGCACCACAAACGAAGCGCTGAATCAGGAGTCGAGCTTGGAGCCACATTTCTCTGAACAATCTGTGATTTTTGTTGATCAACTGAATAAAAAAGGTTTCCCATTATTTCCTGCAGAAGCAACTCATTTTTTCTGTTAGTTAGCATTTACATGTAATATCCGGTCCTTATCATTACAAGAGCGTCGGTTAGATAGAAGTTTCGATCGGGTGGTTCAGTGTCTGGGAGTCGAGCTCTCAGTTGTCACTTTGGAAGGTATCAGTACTTTCTTGTGGTGTCAAATTAAGCAAAACAAATATGGCCACGCCAGCCATCCGATTAAGTGTTATTACTAAGGTTCGCAAGTGACGCTTTATATCATGTGCTTCAACACCACAAGAGCGTATGTTCGTACTGGAGATGGTTCAGTGTGTGGTGGAGATGTGGATGAACTTTAGACCAGGGACAGCCAGACGTGGAGGGAGGGAGCCGGCCAGTAGTGAGACGGTCGAGGCGATTAGTGGATGTGTGACGGAAGTTAACGTTTACAAAATGCTCCTAAATTAATACATCCAGTTGTCAAGGATTATAAAATACAGACGCCATCATGTGTGTGTTGGTGTTGAAAAATATAAGGTATGTCGCTGTGTATATTTCCCTTACAACTTATTTCTCTCTCCAATCTACGTCAATTCGATAGCCCATTAATTGTATAGAAATGTTGATGACTGGGACTTAATTATACTGAATGATCTTGACAGCTTCACTGGGGTAGAAATCCATTTCAATGTGATTTGGTTGTAGGAGTTTAAGGTTAGGTACCAGAACAAGGCGACCACCCACGCTGATTAACCCGACCTCCTCCCGGTTACAGGACAAAATCCCAGCGGACAAAATCCCAGTCTCTTATCCCAAAAGTGGACAAAATCCCAGTCTTATAAATAAAAGTCTCATATTTAAAAAAAACGAATTTAACATTCAAAATTCGAGTCTCATAAATAAAATAAAATAAATAAAATAAAATAAAATTCAGTTTCATAAATAAAATTCTTATATATATAAAAAGAAAAACTTTAAAAAAAAATTTAAAGTCAAATTGATACAATAAACAATATTCAATATATAAATTTATTTCATAGACACCCTTAAGGAAATTCAAAGAGATTACATCCCTATGAAACAATTTAGGTCAACCAAGAACGAACCAAAATGGATGAACAGTAGGAATAAGCAACTTACGTTCTTATGCTGTTATGGAACAACGATCATAGGTGTTATTATTTTGTCGTGTTTTTTTTTGTTTTTTTTTTGCCACACACAAGAATTGTATACGATACCTTTATACAATATAATATAATTTCATATTATTAATATGATAACAGGCGAATGGTCTTTACACCTAATCTTATTAATTAATCTTATATGAGACTGGGTTTTTGTCCACTTTTAGGATAAGAGGCTGGGATTTTGTCCGCTGGGATTTTGTCCGCTGGGATTTTGTCCACTGGGATTTTGTCCACTGGGTTTTTGTCATGGAATCCCTTCTCCCCTAGACCATTAACCGGTTTAGCATTTATACGGAGTCCTTTAACACGGCTTTAGAGGATTATGAACATTAGATTAACACCTAATCGTGTCCATGATCAAACTTTATAAGTGGTTGTTCCCAGTCGGCGTAATAGAGATGTCTCAACTGTGTACATTATG
Organism: Homarus americanus; assembly: GCF_018991925.1. Taxonomy (NCBI): domain Eukaryota; kingdom Metazoa; phylum Arthropoda; class Malacostraca; order Decapoda; family Nephropidae; genus Homarus; species Homarus americanus. The sequence continues at coordinate 6,946,831 of NW_024749779.1, forward strand.
CCTTCAGTCTTCATTGGTGTATTCATAAGTGTTCTAAGTGGTCTATGATTGTCGGGAGCAAAATGTAAACAGCACTTTTAGGCTAAAACGTATGTAACAATATAAGCAACTAACCACTCAGCGCAGCCAAACTCAGCTCGACATTAGCCATCACGTGAAGATTAGGCACCCAATCAGATTTTACTTGTTATACACAGAAGTGCCACTTTTGGTGGGGTGTGTGTTAGGGTAGTTAATCTTCAGGTGATATAAGATGGGCTCCTGCCATATCTTCGTGATTTCATAATTTTATCTTGTTTAAACCAAACACGAAGTGTTTATAGTGAATAGTGGCGAGGAAGTGTTTATAGTGGTGGTGGCGGTGTTTATAGTGGTGGTGGCAGGGGAAGTGTTTATAGTGGTGGTGTAGGAAGTGTTTATAGTGGTGGTGGCGGGAGTGTTTATAGTGGTAGTGGCAGTGCTATAGTGGTGGTGGTAGAAGTGTTTATAGTGGTGAGAGTGCTCTGCTGTTGGTTGCGGTTAGGAAGTGTACCTTGGTGGTAGGTAGGTAACTCCTTTTAACCTCCAATCACCAGTGTAAAGATGATATTTTCGACAAGTAGATAATATCTTTTGTACTTTCTAGAACATACCAGTCAAATTGATATATTAGTCAAATAAAACCGTTTATTTTCCATTATCACCGTATTTACTGTGTTGGGAAAAAATATTTGTGACCTTCGCAAGATACTCACTGATATTTAGGGAAATGAAGAAGAGAAATTAAAGAATATCACTATCAGAACAGAGGATGTTCTTAAGAAGATAAATAAATTAAATAAGACAAAATCCCCAGGGCCGGATGAAATTTTGCCTCGAGTTTTGAAAGTGTAAGGAACAGATTAGCGGACCCCTCGTAAATTTATTTACAAAATCATTAGACACGGGAGTTGTGCCAGACTTGTGGAAACAGGCAAATGTAGTACCCATATTCAAAAAGGGTGACAGAACATCAGTGTCAAATTACTGGCCGATTAGTTTGACGTCAGTAGTGGGGAAATTTCTTGAATCAATTATAGCAAATAACATCCGATCGCATTTAGAGAAAAACAAATTAATCTACGATTCTCAACAAGGGTTTACAAAGGGAAAATCTTGTCTAAAAATCAGCTGACGTTTTTTTTAGGAAAGTCTTCGAGGTAGTAGATAATGACGAAAATTACGATGTTATTTACTTAGACTTTAGCAAAGCGTTTGACAGAGTACCGCATCAGAGGCTTCTGAGAAAAGTTAAGGCTCATGGTATCGAGGGGAAAGTTTTAAATTGGATAAAATCATGGCTTACCGATAGAACACAGAGGGTCAGCGTAGATGGTGTTAAATCTGAGTGGGGCTGTGTAACCAGTGGGGTTCCCCAGGGGTCAGTACTGGGCCCACTCTTGTTCATAATCTACATAAACGATCTAGATACTGGGATCAGCAGTGACATAAGTAAGTTTGCGGATGACACCAAAATAGGGCGGCAGATTAATTCAGGGAAGGATGCAAATGCACTACAGGAGGATTTAAATAAACTGCAGGAGTGGTCAGTAAAATGGCAAATGAAATTCAACACCAGCAAGTGCAGCGTACTTAATATTGGAAGAACAAATATTGTCAATATATACAGCCTTAACAACATCAACCTAGAGAAGTCGACTTGTGAAAGAGACTTAGGGGGGTACTTGTAAGCCCGGACCTACGGCCTAGAAAACAGTGCGTTAATGTTCGAAATAAGGCAAACAGAGTATTAGGTTTTATATCTAGACGTGTAAGTAATAAGAGTGCAGAGGTCTTATTGCAACTATATCTTGCGCTAGTCAGGCCGCACCTCCATTATGCGGTTCAGTTCTAGTGCCCTTATTATAGAATGGATATCAATTCACTGAAGTCGGTGCAGCGAAGAATAACGAAAATGATTCCGGGACTTAGAAACCTTCCATATCAAGATAGGTTAAATAAACTAAACTTGCATTCCCTAGAAAGCCGAAGAGTGCGGGGAGATATGATAGAAGTATTTAAGTGGGTGAAAGGAATCAATAAAGGAGATATAGATATAGTTCTTATAGTATCCGAGCAGGATAGGACTTGTAGCAACGGATTAAGTTGGATAAGTTTAGGTTTAGGAGGGAGATAGGAAGGAACTGATTCACAAATAGGGTGGTTGACGAGTGGAACAAGCTTAGCAACTTTGTAGTAAGTGCTGGAACGCTGGAAAGTTTTAAAAGGTGGCTAGATAGATTCATGGATGATAGAGAGTAGTAGTAACTCTCGACAGGAGCTGCCATGCACAGGCCAACCGGCCTATTGCAGACTCCTTATGTTCTTATCACTTTGTAATACCTGTTGTGTATCACATTAATTATTTTAAATAAGTTCTGGAACTCTTAAGTGGCAGGGCTGAGGTAAACACTTCTTTGGGTTTTTTCTTTATTGTTGAAGTAATTATATACACAGTACTTAGTTTGGGAGAGAATGTATTGTGAATTATCTCCAGGAAAGTGTTTTGAGTACTTATATAATGAACACTTAAGTTACATGTTCACCCCTTAACTGCTGGTAAGACTCTGGCCCCTCTCCCCCGAGCGTGTGAGCGAAGCGGGCGTCAAGCCGTGTTTTGATTAGTCAGGTGACCTCGCTCGACTTCTGAGAGAGTTTGAGCCGCGTATAACGTGAACAACTACCAAGTCATTGTTTAATAACTTTGTGAATAATTTGGTGTTATTCATTTGGGTGATTATTTATTTAATGCAAAAGGTGCTGTTACAACTTTCTCATCACCACCGCCACAATCATTTCACCACCACAATCACTTAACCACAATCACTCTACCACTATAATTTCACCACTATAATTTCACCACAACTGCTTCACCACCTCCACCACAATCACTTCACCAGAATCACTTCACCAGAAACACTCACCAATATCACCAGAATCAGTTCACCCCTTCACCAGAATCACTAAACCACCATCACCACAAACACTTCACCACCATCACCACAAACATCACCACCATAAGAACATAAGAAAATAAGGAGTCTGCCATAGGCCGGTTGACCTGTGCATGGCAGCTCCTGTCGAGTTACTACCACTCTCTATCATCCATGAATCGATCTCGCCTTCTTTTAAAACTTTTCAGTGTTCCAGCACTTACTACAAAGTTGCTAAGCTTGCTCCATTCGTCCATCACCCTGTTTGTGAACCAGTTCCTTCCTATCTCCCTCCTAAACCTAAACTTATCCAATTTAAATCCGTTGCTACGAGTCCTATCCTGCTCGGATATTATAAGAACTTTATCTATATCTCCTCTATCAATTCCTTTCACCCACTTAAATCTTAAATACTTCACCACAATCACTTCACCATAATTATTTTGCCACAATCACTTCACCATCACCACAATCACTTAACCATCACCAAAATCACTTCGCCACAATCGCTTCACCACCATCACCGCAATCATTTCACCATCACCACAATCTTCATCATCACCAAAATCACTAAACTATCACCACAATCACAATCACTTCAATTGTGTCTTATAAAAACAAACCCACATTTTAGAAATATTGCCCAGGCGTTTAGTATCTTAACCGCGGCTCATAGGCTAGTTACCGTGGGTGATGTAATTATATAAACATGTTTGTAGCCCACATTAATATAAGTATTACGGTCTGTCTGACGGGCTAATACATTATTATAATGTACCATCCATTTCCATATTTTTCATTTTTTTAAGTTGTTGTTCAGGTTTTAATAACTAGTAATTAGATATTTATAATAACGTAGATATGAGGATAAATATTGAAAACTACGAGGGTGGAAATCACATTTACTTTTAATATTTACCAACACAGGTCATACAGAATATCAATAGCCTATCCAATGGCCTCCCTTTTATATAACCCCCCTGGAGCCTTCTTGGGACTGAGACACAAGGTTATATAGATGGTTGGTTCCTCACAAACTGCTCACACTCGTCCTGGGTGTGTAGGAGGAGTCGGGACCAGTGTTTAGCTTGTCTTCAGGTTCCCACGCGTTCACTATCTGGGTCCAAATGGTCTCTATAGGGTTGAGGTCTGGGTAGCACTCACAAACAGTCATAGTAATCTCTTAACACAAGCAATGGCCTTATACAATATTATTTGTGGTATTAAATGTTTCATTAAAAATACAACATTATTATTCTATTGGGTAAAGGAAAAGTTGTATTGTTTAACTGAAAGAAACTTATTGAATATGGACCTGGAGATTTAGATGGCCAGTCCAAAAGGTCAATTTCATTCGACCTTTTCTCTGACCAGCGCTTCATCTCTCGTTCCGTGTGAACAGGGCAGTTATCAAAGAAGTGAACAATATTCATCAAACATAATTTGATAATTCACTTATATCATGAATTGGCTCCTTGATATAGGTGAAAATGCGCGACTTAGAAAAATAAAATAGGCGAGTGTGGAGGCACGGATGGTGAGCAGCCTCCAGCAGCTCGAGGCAAAGGTCAGAGATGATGATGGGTAATGTAAACTGTTGTACACTGAAGAGGAAAAATAAGAGATAACTGTATT
>NW_024749779.1:6951516-6982789 GCF_018991925.1 Homarus americanus
AAGACCTGATGGTCATATATGCATTGGCACTTGGCAATAAATAGCAATACTGAGAACAAATCTGAGGAATTAAAGATTAAATTTATTTTGTTACGAGTCCCAGGTTCTCCCTTGGACTGTCAGACACATTTTGTTCATTACTCTATACTTGAGAACGTAACAGGTTGTCACAATAGATGGCGAAGACATAATTGCTTCTTCCATAAAGAACATTAGAGAAGTTTGAAAGCCCAGTGAATGTCACCCTGCGGAAAGTTACCTCGACGTCAAAGACGAAGGCTAACTCTGGCTGTTGAGGGTAGGATTATAATTCAGGTTTGAGATGAGCTTCCAGCTCAATGTTGAATTGGCTTTTCATAAGCTTTCTAATAATCCAACTTCATCAACCAGGAGAGATGACACATTATCGTGTTTCAGAATTTCGTTGGAGGTGAGGCCTCGGTCGTGGGCAATTTCATTTAACTTCTCTGTCATGTTCATTTCTTTCACCACCTTTTTGGTTGTCTTCTGTGGCATAATTCTGATTGTGCTCGTATTCCTGAGGTTTGTTCTATGAATGGTGTGACACAGTTTTGATGTTTTCTTCATGATTCTATTTCGGCGAAAGGCCAGGTATGTCTCCTCGCCCTTTGCAGTAGCATTCCGGACATCGTTTCTATTTTTTTTTGTGGCCTCTTTAGTCACGAGATTATGGAAGAATGGGGGACGTTACAGAAAATGAAAACGCTGTGGTCAACAACAAAGAGACACCGTTATCAACATTATATGAGGAAAATCTGCGAAATCATGTTAAAATTCCTGTTCCATGGTGAGTTTGGCGGCCATCTTGAATTTATGAGCTTTAAATGACCTCTGATCATAAAAGCGATGCCGCCATGGTCAAAAAACCTAATTTAGACAACATGATGATGTTTTCAGAGAATATAATGCATATTTAATTATTTACATAATTGTGCAAATATAGTAGTAGCGGGAAATGTTTGAGAGGAGCTGTAGGGCACCCAGATTTTTTTCAAATGCAAATAGAACAAGAAAATAATGGGTAACGCTGCACATGCAGAATGGACACACCCCCCCCTCCCAGGCACCTAGGCTATTATAGAAAGAGGCATCATGACCGCATTGACACTCGACCGCTTTCACTTCCATAATTTTTTAGTTAGGTACCCACTGATAGCTGGGTGAATTGGGGGTGTCCTGGGGTAGAACCATCGATCCTTCGGATAAGAAACGAACATTTTAAAGTCACCACTCGGCAGCTGCAGCATTTGTCTTAACAATAGATTCATATAAAAATAAATACGAAATCGTAATAAATATTATGAGTGGGAAGTTGGTAACAAGTATACGAGATATTCCACACAGAACAAAGCTCGTCAGTATTTATCAAACTGTAAAACGTTGTTATGTTTTTATCACTTCTGGTTATCTCCCACATTGAGATAACAAATATACTCGTATATCTGATGGTTACATAGATGTCAGGTATCTTTGTGGTCACGATAACCTCTACATCTGATCAAACAATGTGTTATAATTTAGTTACTCTGATGGTCGTTATTAACATGTAAATCATCCTCATTACAACACCAAGTGTCTAATCACCCATTCAGTGAGACAAATAGTAATTACCCTTGATGTAAATGTTAATTATTTTGGGACTAGTTTCCACACTGCTCGTACATTATGGGACAGTGCTGACTAGAGGACTCTCACAGTGATGAAATTGTATTGCTTTATACGCTGAGAGATACCAGTGTGTTGGGAGGGAGGCGTGCCATGAGTGCCATTGTGTCATGTTTTAGTGTCAGTAGTGCTTTATACGTTCATAACCACAGGAAGCTCACTACGATTGAACATATTTATACAGTATAGTAAGAGTGGGGATCAAGTACACTGTGTAATAAATTTTCAGCATACAAGGAGGCAGGTCTTGATGGACTTCACTTCCCTACCCTAAAGTAAGGTACCGATTAAGAACGGTGGTGCTCTAGGTGTGAACCAACGACCCTTCGAACAAGAGTCAAGTACTGTATCCACTCAGCCGCTGCGCCACGACAATAGGCACTTACAGTGACACAAAGGAGAATCTCAAAAAAATGATCTGCTACAAGGTGCTGTCTTTGTTCCTTCTCTACCACCAAGGTATGCTATCATCAATGCTATTAGATTTTCATGATCATCATTTTCGTCATTTTAGTAACTGCCCGGTGCCTCTCGGCAATATTCATAGGCAAGTCCTACTCACTACCATCCCTTTAGTATTTCTTTACCAGTTTTAATATTCTACAATAAGCGACTCACGAATAGATTGAGTTCGAAAGGCGCATGTGATGTGTGTATTACTTTGTCAATACAGATTTGTAGAACTTTTATTGTGTGAGACTTGACCCTGATACCAAATTATGAGGTAAATTTTTAGTTCATTCTGCCTGATCTTAAAGGTAATACAGTGAATGGGCGATTTTCTATGATTTTTTAAGAAAAAAAAATTACTCTCACAAACTATTTTCTCTCTCTTTTACACACACACACACACACACACACACACACACACACACATATATACACACACCTTCCTACTATTTGAATTTGTAATTTTGCATCATGGTGACGATGGTGATCAGCATGTGGAGTGTTGTTGGCGCAGTGTCCTGATGGATGGCAGCTCTGGGAGGGTACAAATCAATGCTACATTCTCCTCACCCGCCCTGACACGAATACTTTTGATGACTCTATCACCCTTTGTCGTGTCCGTGGTGGTGACCTGCTGTCTATACCTGATAAAGCTACCAAGGTACTTCATACGACTTTCTTTGGTTATGTTTTCTAGTAGTTTATTTTTATCTATAAATCATATAAACAAATGACTATTGCACCAAGGAGTATATCACTCCTGGTGATTACACTAGATTAAGTTGAAGGTTGTTACTTTCTTGTGATTGATAGGTATTCCGGTATTTCTGTTACGTGATGAGGAGTTGTGGTCAACTGGATATGCTCTCGCTCTCTGTCCTGTAACTGGTTCGTACCCAGGGGTCTACCCAACGTGTGAAAGGGTATAGACTACCTATTTGTAGCTGAGGCACGGCAGTGGAATGCTCCAATACCCACACTGTTTCCAGTTGCACCTAAAAACAGATTAGGTTTACTGTGTGTTGTATACTCACTCTTCCAGATATGCCGGTAATTAGGCCTATTGGATCCACTTTCATTATTTTGACTATTTCGTATACTTAGTTTCATAGGCGAGACGGTAATACTTACTATTCACATCTAAAAAAAAAATAGTGTATCTTCTTGTACTGTAAGCAAAAATTCGTCTAACTCTGTCATGATAACTTTCCTTTTCTCCTGTAAACTTGGAAGAACTGGCTACGGAAAATTCTCTCGGCGACACAGCTTGAGGGGCAAGACGCGTATACATGGGTAGGTGCCAGGCTAGTGAACGACTCGTGGGTGTGGGTGGATACGGAGGAACCTGTCGACAACGAAATGCTGTGAGTAGTACCTGACTGTACTTGTATGGGTTCCAATACGTAAAATTAAAAAACAAATATGTCAATCTCTTGTTATCTAAATCCGATGGATGCCTTTGAAAATGTTATGTCACATTAAATTGCTCATTAGCCGTCAGTTTTGTGTATACAGGTAAATCCCCAAAATTATTATCAATTTTCATTCAAAGAATTAAAGGCATTCTAAGTTGAAGTTCAATAAATTTCATTATCGTTTGCATTACAGGCTTTTTATGTATGTGTGCAAACTAAATATTTATTTACAAAATACTATCAGAAGAAGATCTACTGCATGACTTACACGGTAATGGCGTCTGATGCTCATCCCTCCCATCAGTGTCCAAATACTGCTCCCAATTGAAGCTCACAAATAATAATAATTTACACAGTTTCAGTTCACTTATGTTAAATATTTCACTATGATTCTCCACTTTATAATATCTACAATTTATATCAATGTTTATAACTCTTAAAAGCTCTTCCTAGATATGTCACATTTATAATGACTCACGCATCCCAACACCACCATGTTACATGTGATCTACAAGAACAAATTTGTTTACACCCCCATAATATTTTCTCAAACTTTCTTCTCAGTAACTCACAATTTATAGAGTAGTCTCAATTATTTATAGATAGATATATCATCACGATCTACAATCATTAGGCTATTTTGCAATTAACTTTTAAAAATATAACGTTACAAATTTACTGAGATAACTGCATATGTATCTAGGTCTGTGAGTAACAGAACTGCTGACGTTATCTTGAAACTTTACCTAGCATTAGTGAGGCCACACATGGATTATGCGGTTCAGTTCTGGTGTCCTTATTATAGAATGGACATAGATTCTTTGGAGAGAGTACAAAGAAGAATGACAAAAATGATCCATAATATTAGAAACCTTCCATATGAAGAAAGACTGAAAAGCTTAGGCTTACATTCATTAGAGAGGCGTAGAGTTAGGGGAGATATGATAGAGGTGTACAAGTAAGTGGGATTAACAAGGGTAAAATGGAAGATGTTCTGAAGCTCAGTAATAACGAAATAACTAGAACAAATGGCTTTAAATTAGATAAATTCCGATTCAGAAAGGATATAGGCAAGCACTGGTTTGGTAATAGAGTTGTGGATATGTGGAATAGGCTACCGAGTGCTATAGTAGGATCGGGGACGCTAGGGAGCTTCAAGACGAAGTTGGATAGGCACATGGAAGTGCTGGGATGGGTGTGAAAGGGATCTGCCCTGCATGGGCCAGTCGGCCTCCTGCAGTATCCCACTTTCTTATGTTCTTATGTTCTAATAATACACAAAGTTTCCACAAGATATTATTCACTTACTTTAATTAACATACACTGAGCCACAATATACCAGGACTCAGCACTACTGATCTTCAATCACTACTCTTCTCCATACAATACATTAGATTACTTTACCAAGATAACATCACTATTCAATGATTTCTCACAAACTGAGATATTAAAAATTACCATGTTCTTATCTGTCCTATTCTCTTTCATCTTTCATAGGGATGACTAAACTATTTCTGCTACACATAAGAACATAAGAACATAAGAAAATAAGGAGTCTGCAATAGGCCGGTTGGCCTGTGCTTGGCAGCTCCTGTCGAGAGTTACTACCACTCTCTATCATCCATGAATATATCTAGCCTCCTTTTGAAACTTTCCAGCGTTCCAGCACTTACTACAAAGTTGCTAAGCTTGTTCCACTCGTCCACCACCCTATTTGTAAACCAGTTCCTTCCTATCTCCCTCCTAAACCTAAACTTATCCAACTTAAATCCGTTGTTCCGAGTCCTATCCTGCTCGGGTATTATAAGAACTTTATCTATATCACCTTTATTGATTCCTTTCACCCACTGGAATACTTCTATCATATCTCCCCGCACTCTTCGTCTTTCTAGGGAATGCAATTTTAGTTTCTTTAACCTATCCTGATATGGAAGGTTTCTAAGTCCCGGAATCATTTTCGTCATTCTTCGCTGCACCGACTCTAGTGAATTGATATCCATTCTATAATAAGGGCACCAGAACTGAACCACATAATCGAGGTGCGGCCTGACTAGCGCAAGATATAGTTGCAATAAGACCTCTGCACTCTTATTACTTACACTTCTAGATATAAAATCCAATACTCTGTTTGCCTTATTTCGAACATTAACGCACTGTTTTCTAGGCCGTAGGTCCGGGCTTACTAGTACCTAGGTCTCTTTCATAAGTCGACTTCTCAAGGCTGATGTTGTTAAGGCTGTATACATTGACAGTATTTGTTCTTCCAATATTAAGTACGCTGCACTTGCTGGTGTTGAATTTAATTTGCCATTTTTCAGACCACCCCTGCAGTTTATTTAGATCCTCCTGTAATGAATTTGCATCCTGCCCTGAATTAATCTGCCGCCCTATTTTGGTGTCATCCGCAAACTTGCTTATGTCACTGCTGATCCCAGTATCTAGATCGTTTATGTAGATTATGAACAAGAGTGGGCCTAGTACTGACCCCTGGGGAACCCCACTGGTTACACGACCCCACTCAGATTTAACACCATCTACGCTGACCCTCTGCATTTTATCGATGAGCCATGATTTTATCCAATTTAAAACTTTCCCCTCGATACCATGAGCCTTAATTTTTCTGAGAAGCCTCTGATGCGGTACTCTGTCAAATGCTTTGCTAAAGTCTAAGTAAATAACATCGTAATTTTCGTTATTATCTACTACCTCGAAGACTTTCCTAAAAATGTCAGCAGATTTGTTAGACAAGATTTTCCCTTTGTAAACCCATGTTGAGAGGCGTAGATTAATTTGCTTTTCTCTAAATGCGATCGGATGTTATCTGCTATAATTGATTCAAGAAATTTCCCCACTACTGACGTCAAACTGATCGGCCGATAATTTGACGCTGATGCTCTGTCTCCCTTTTTGAATATGGGTACTACATTTGCCTGTTTCCACAAGTCTGACACAACTCCGGTGTCTAATGATTTTGTAAATAAGTTTACGAGGGGTCCGCTAATCTGTTCCCTACACTCTTTTAAAACAGAGCCGTATTGTTCAAGCTTTGAAAGGAGGATGGCATGGTCGACAGTATTGAAGGCTTTAGAGAGGTCCAAGAATATACCGACTGTGAACTGACTGTCATCAGAGGAATTTAAGATGTCATTAGTAAAGGATAGCAGAGCACTCTAAGTCGACCTTCTAGCTCTAAATCCAAACTGGGAGTCTGTAAAGATGTTATTGGCATTGCAGAAGGAATTTAGTCTATTACATGCTAGCTTTTCCAGTATCTTACTCAAGGCTGGGAGGACTGATATGGGGCGGTAGTTCTTGAAGAGACCTTTGTCCCCAGATTTTTTATATGCCGGGTGGACTTTAGCAATTTTCAGTTTATCAGGAAAGACACCACTAGTGAAGGAGGAGTTACAAATGTGTAGGAGAACAGGTAGTAATAAGTGGGCCACTTTCTTAATGATGCTCATTGGTATATTGTCTTCGCCTGCTGCTTCATCTTTGGACATTTTTATGATGGACAGTAATTCATCTGCTGTGACAGGGGATAAGAATAGTTCATTTTGCTTCTGTTTTGCAGGTAGGCTCTAAATTCCTCATGGTGATTAGGGATGCTCTCTGCAAGATTTTTGCCAACATTAATAAAATATTCATTGAAGTGGTTGGCAATGAGGGAGGGTTCCGTTATAACCGAATCGTTTATCATAAAAGCTGAGTGGGGGGCCGAAGGCTGAGTGTTCCTGTTCTGAATAGAATTTATGACATTCCAGGTTTTCTTACTGTCGCCTGATGCTGACTGGAGCTTATTTGTATAATAGTTACGTCTGGCATTTCTAACTGCTTGAGTTACTCTATTTCTGATACTTCGGTAAGCATCACCGAAAGTTATGGGTCTTTTTGCAAATTTCCTTTGGAGTTTGTGTTTTTCCTTTATCATTATCTTAATTTCGCTTGTGATATAGGGTTTGGAAATGGATACAGTTTTCACTGACTTAGTCTTGAGCGGGAATCATTTATCAAAGCAAGCATTGAAGATGCAAGAGAAGTTACTGCTGTTCACGTTAGGGTTGTTGGAGGCATAGACAAGATTCCAGTTAGCATTCATTAGGTTGTTTTAAAAAAGGAGTATGCTGTCGGTGCAGTAGTCTCTGTATTGAATTGAGACTGTACTAGACCTTTCAGGTCTTGTGGCTGTTTTATACATGGCAAAAACTGGGAAGTGATCTGAGATATTGTTATAAATAATTCCACTGGCAGAGGTGGCAGTTACTCTAGTGGGTTTGGTTATAGTGATGAAGAAGAGTTTAGAATGACAGGTAGCAAGAAGGTCTAATACTGAGGTGTCGGTTTTTTATTTTAATAGATCAAGGTTGAAATCTCCTGTGATGTAGCAGTCTTTCCTCTCTGAACTTATGATAGAGATCAGCTTCGAAAATTTACCATGAAAATTCCTTACATTAGTGTGGGGTCTTCTGTAGATTATCCCTACTAGGATATTTCGTGTGTCGTTACGTAATTCAATGAAAACACTCTCCATGAACTCCTCCTGAACCTTTAAATCACCTCTTACAGAAGTGTTATACTTGATATCAACATATAGGGCGACACCACCACTGTGTCGTGACGTGTTGACGCAGTGTCTATTATAATTAGGAATGTTATACAAATGGTCAATATCGTTAGTGAGTTTGGTCTCACAGAATCCAAGTACATCAAATTTGTGGGCAATAGAAGATAAACACTGATCTAAAAAGGTATCTAGATGAAGAGGAATACTGCTGATGTTATGGCTAATCAAGGAGAAGGAATGAGGTAGTAGGAGACTAGAACTAAACTCGGGGGAATCAGGAAAGTAATAGTTACAGTTTGGGTTGGTGTAACCCAGTGAGTTTTGTAGAAAGACATCAGGATCGATATGAGGGAGTATTGTGTCGACACCATGGGTAAATGGGGTGTAACACATACGATCTAGCACATCTAAGGGAATGACACTAGTATCATTATTGTGGGGTCATTGATACTGATTAAGGAACAGTAAAACTCAGGGTCACTGAGGTGTGAAAAAGGAAGATCTAAGAACATTATAATAGTGGGGGGGTAACGTACTCACAAGTGCTACAACTAACAGAATTAGGATGACTGTTGAGGGTGATTCCCAGATGGAGTGGGAGGTGCTCCTGTCACCCGGGTTTGAGGGTTGCTGGTTTCCACCACAGAGGGTAGACGTGTAATACTTGAGTTGGCCGACAGGGGGGGGAACTCCGCAAGTGATAGCGACAGTGGCTGGTTCCCCCTCGGTAGGGAGGGGGTTCTCGAGCGGCTTGGGGGTGTTGGTACAGCGGGTGGGTGAGTGGGCGGGTGTCTACTTGCCCAATCCCTCACAACAAGAGTTTTATGATTGAACGTCACGTGTTTCCCTTGTTTCCTGGCTTCTTTAAACTGGTCCATTTGCTGTAGGCGGGCTTTAGTCGTACCTGGGCAGAGATCCTCATTGACGCAGATAGTAATGCCTTTCAGTTTACTGCGTTGATAAAACACTTTGTCCCGGTCAGAGGGGGGCGAGAATTTTGTTATGATGTCGCGGGGGCGGGAGGAGTTGGGTTTCCCGACGCGTTGAACACGGTCAAACTTTACTTCAGGAAGTTGAAAATGTTCATTAAGCAAGCGTGAAATTTTGCGTTGGGATGACTCCCAGTTCTCGTGGGTGTCTTCAGGGATACCGGCAATCCTGAGGTTGTTTCGCCGCCCCATGTCATCCACATAATCCACCCGGTCTGCTGTTGTCGTTAGTTCCGCTTGGAGCTTGGAATTTTCCTCACTCAGCTGTTGAACTTGGGTCTTGAGTGTTTGGTTCTCTTTAGCTTCAACGTTCAACTTTGCTTGTAAGTCACTTATTTCCTTTTGCGAGAACTCCAAGCTTTTTTAATCTCACTTAGCTCGTCAGTGAGACGCCGGTCAGCCTCTTCTAGCTTCCTGGTGGTCTCGTTATTCATTTGTTGTATGATGTCCTGTATGAGAGTCCGTTGGACTCCCATTATCACATAAGTCAGCTGTTGTTTCGTGAAATTGGAATTTTTGATACTAGCAGCCAAGTTAGACACATTGGAGCTAGTAAGGGCTGAATAGCTGGCAGTGTGGAGACGGCTGAGTTGTGGTCAGCTGGGTGGCCTGGTGGGACGGTGGGGGAGAGTGTGAGGGGGTGGACAGGGCTCAGATTACAAGCCCTGGCACTGAAGGGAGTTTGGTGGGCCTACACCTCTCTTGGTAGTCACAGATTCACCAGTAAATTGACAAATATATCTACTTAAGGGGATCACAGATAGATATTGTACTGGTCACGACACTCACTAGTCACTCACGAATCAGATTTCCTAGAAATGAGACTGGGTACTCCTGGAAAGACCCTGTTTTTCGACGAAAACACGGAGCTCCCACACACACGTTCCACCTCCACGCTATTGTTGACGGTGTAAATGGATGCGGTTGACGTGTCCAGGATGTGTTGGGAATAATGGAAGGGATATTGACGTAGTTGTCGCCGCAGGCCGTGGGATGATGGCAGCGATGGTAAGTGTGCTGCCTTCACCACCTCCTCCACGCTCATCAAACTGTCTTGCTCCCTTCGTCTTAACCTGGTCTGCCATCGTCCTCTTGGTAAGTAAAGTAATTTTAAAATCATATAGCAAATCCAAACTTAGTTATATTTTAAGTCACTCATATTAATTACCGATATATCAAATAGCTATCAACTACATTAGGAGAATATATTATACATGACACAAATACAGTATTAAATTAAGTAGTTTATCACTGAAATACAATGCCATAATATTGGTGCATCACACTATGACTCTTATATTTCCCTACAGTGATATTGTTCAACTTTAGGGGATAAGGATAAGATATATATTTGTAAATAAACGAAAACAATAAATTTTTTGCCTGAATGAAGAGAATTAGATTTAAGACCGAACAAATGTCTCGGGGTTGATGAGGATGGTGTGGAGTAATTATTCTCTCACCAGGTGTACCAGAGGCGTGTGACCACAGTAAAGGCTGGAATCAGATCGGTGACTTCTGCTACAAGGTATCTTGACATGTTGTAGAATTAATCTAAATATTTGTCGATATTCATTATGTAGTCTTTGACTAGTCAGCACTGTGTGTGTGTGTGTGTGTAGAAATTAACATGAGTCATGAGTTAAAAATTATTAACATTGTTCTTATTGGGAGCGAATACTGGTATAGTGTCTCACTGATATCTGGTGTCCGCAGAGTTCGGGAGACACTGCGTCATGGGCCGTGGGTAGAAGGGGGTGTGTGGAGCAGGAGGCCAACCTCTTGACGATCACGGGCGGACAGGAACAGCAACATGCCTACGACTTCGCCCTCTCTCTCCATGACAAAGTCTGGATTGGCCTTGCCGAGACGGTAAGGTCAATGAACATCTAGACCTGTAAAAAAGAAAGAAAATTCTTTTATTTTGTTATTTGAAAATGTCATCTAGAGAAGGTATACATGTATTGTGTGGGAATACAGTATATGAGTTGTATGCGTTAGTGGAGGGGGGAGAGGGTACTTATATCTATTCCTTATCAGAATTGTTCTTCATACTGGACAGAAACACCCAGGAGAGTGGAGATGGAGTGACGGCACAAAGGTTAACTTCACACACTGGAGCCACGCACAGCCAGTGTAAGTATTTGTTACTTTTACGAGGGAGGACCGCTGGTGACTTGTTTCATCTCCTCATTGTTTCTGGTGAATTTTTTTTTCATGGGTCCAGTGTTAGTATGGTAGGACACAGGAGTACCTGAAGAAAACCTGCATTGATTACTAGTGTCACACCTGATAACACCTTTTCAATGTCCTACCCGGTATGGACCCTATGACGCAACAGTGATAGACAGACACGTTACCTCTCTACACCCAACATATTCAGCCATCATCAATATTCTCTAACCAAAGGAATGTGGCGGTAGAGGTGAACCAAATTTACACAAAGTTTCTTAATATTCACCAGAAGATATAATTAAATTTTCAGTAGGAGTCATAGTGAAATAAAATAATATATACACACAGGTGAAACACTAACTATATAATTATTAAAATCACACAACCTTTTATGCATAACAGTCTGAACCTTGTAGGATGTGAGATCGGATGAAAAGACGTTGTTTAGGTTAGGTTAATGAGGAATATAAGTATTAATTAGTTAAGTAATTATTATTATTTTATTTATTTATTATTATTATTATTATTATTATTATTATTATTATTATTATTATTATTATTATTATTATTATTATTATTATTATTATATTTTCACCCCCAGGCCCTGATGTGGGTCATTGACCTGTGCCTGTGGGCTAATCCCGTAAAAAAAAAATTCATGTAACATCTACTGTACCGTACAAACTGTTTAAAAGAGGCTTGCACCTGTGGAATCCACTCATTCCATACGATACAATAAGGACTAACAAGAGAACGGAGGGATTCAAGAACCTTGCGATTTTGTCGCTCATCGATCTCGCACTTCAGCAAAATAAGCCATAAGGAAAAATGCATCGCCGATACCGACGCTGACGATGACTAGATGACTTCTGGAGTTATCGTTGGAAGTAGCACGAAAATTATGAACCGGGACAGTAATAGATGACTGGAACACAGGTTTAGATAAGTCGTTGAGTCGTTGTAGACACATAGATAGCTACCAGTGATTGATGGCAGGAACTAGTTCCCGTGAACTGATTATTGAGGTCAGTGAACACGTAATTGAAAAACTTAGGTAGCATTGTCGGAGATCAGTTGTCACGTAGTATTATCGGGGTGATAGAGTAACATGTGGCAGACCGGGAGGCAAGGTTGGTTGAGGCGGCAGGCAGAGACCAGTGCACGGTTGACAAGACGTTTTTAGCAGGGAAGCGAAGGTCACGCCATAGAATTTAGATTTCAGATGTCAGATTTGCCCCGCGAGGGAACTAGTTTATTGAGCACCCACTTGCAACACGCCACACACTTGTCTTACAACACTTGCGAATTCTTGAGGTCAGCTTCGTCCGCACCTGTCGTGAGGCTGGTCCACACACCCCTGTTGGGATTATGGGTTATTGTAATAAATAACTGGATGTATACTGTAGAGGTGTAAACTGTCTGGTAGCCCAAAGCTTTCTGGTCGGTGTTGTAGATGCTGGTCTCTTAGCTTGCCTCTATATTATACACTTAAGTATAAAAAGAGGGCGTTTCCACGCCGTCAATCCGTCGCTTAAGTAATCCACGATCGGAAGTGATGTGTGCTGAGACTATGACGTAGTTAAGGATACGTGATTTAAGGTCTGTGATTACGTCTGGCTGTCATCAGCAGATGGAGAGAAGTCGATTCCTGAAATTAAAGTAAACTGACACAACAGCTGTTTAAACAATATGTACTGTACATGTTACATGATGAAGCTTATAAAACATTTAAAGTCTACTTTGTGGAATGAAAGTGTATCACTCTATGAGAGATAGTTGACTATATATATATATATATATATATATATATATATATATATATATATATATATATATATATATATATATATATATATATATATATATATATATATAGTGATATATATATATATATATATATATATATATATATATATATATATATATGTGTGTGTGTGTGTGTGTGTGTGTGTGTGTGCAAGTAAATCACTGTAGGTGCAGGTGATCGGTAGTATGCTGATAAGGAAGAAATGCTTGTATTCACTCAGTGAGTACAGACTGTCTGTACTCACCCCTGAAGATGTGAATTACACGAAAGCGCTTGGGAACTTTCGTGTTTTTCCTTGTATCAGCATATATATATATATATATATATATATATATATATATATATATATATATATATATATATATATATATATATATATATATATATATATATATATATATATATATATATATATATATATATATATATATATATATATATATATATATATATATATATATATATATATATATATATATATATATATGGGTGTGTGTGTGTGTGTATTTTCCAGTTCCCTAGGTGGCTTTGGAGCAGCCGTGGTGAACAATGTTGATATTGACGGAAGATGGGAAGTAGAGAGAGTCACAGACAACTATCACTACATCTGTAAGAAGAAAACAGGTGAGAAAGTGAAAAGAGATAATGAGAGACTAACAGGTGGGGTCAGAAAAAGAAAACAAAAGAGACAAGGTGCCGAAAAATCAAACACAGCCGATATTAATTAAACTGTATTGAAATTCAGTACTGGAGGCTCTCTTCCTCACCCAATTCATACGAAATCCACCTTTCTTCTGCAGACTGCTAAATACCGAGCTGTGTTTCGCAACAAGGGGTATGTATCTTTAATGAAGTTCTCTTGAGGCTTCAGGCAGTGTTGAGTTGCAACTACGTTGCTTCTTCTTAATTTTAACGTAATAACAAAACTATGTTCCTTGTGTTTTTAGTCTGTCTTGTCGCGATGGTTGTGTAAGCAGCTTTGGGTAACTGGAGGTTGAAGAGCAATAGCTTTCTTTGCCTAAATGTCTGACAAAAATGACTCCACTATGATACGTTGTCACTCAAATTATTAAGTTTATGCTTTACTTTGACAAAGTCAGTGTTACATAAAATTAATTGTCATAATACAATGTAATATAATCTTAGTTTAGATAAATTAGTTCACCAGGTGAAATAATCCGATGGCAATCAACACTCACGAGACTAATTTAGTTGTACTAGTAATAATGCAACACCTCTACTTATATTTTTATACAAGTGAATCATGATTTATATAATTTACAGAGAAATCCATGACATACCCAGGTAAACAAGCGCATTCAACAATAAATTAGTACACAAGCCCACCATTGGCATCTACGAGGGTGCTATAACGTTCCCGGTGGGCAGTCGCTCAGGCAAGATTTACAAATAACTAATCATCCGTGGAATTATATAAAATAATATCCACGTCAGGGAACTTAGTCCAATTCCATTTTTATGCTTCTCAAGGAGGGTGTGTGGCTGGATGGGAGGAGTTCGCAGGAGCCTGCTACTACTTCATTACGGGAAACGACGACTTCCTTGTCTGGGAGGATGCGAAGGCTTCTTGTGAAGACATAGGAGCATCCCTCGTTGTCCTCGAAACCCAGGACGAGGATATATTCATTCGAGGCCACATTCCCGAGACTGAAAGCATCTGGCTAGGTCTTTATAGTAAGTTCCTTAAGTAGTTGCTTTGTTCCCGATGAATGTGAATTTTTGCTGCGTTGTGAGATGGTAATTGCTTAGTGAGATGTAAGCTATGAGTGACTTGGTTATATCTCACGGCCTCACCTTTACCCAGTTCACAACTAAGAATAAACCACACGACTATTGTGACGAGGCTAACTTAACTACCGAACTACCATAACTACCAAACTACCATAACTACCAAACTACCAAGATACCATAACTACCATACTACCATAACTGCCAGGCTACTATAATGTCTTCAGCTATCCCGACAACAATTCCACTTAGAAGTAATAACCACCACCTCTACTAGCCTTTCTTACTATAACAGGCAAACCCAAAGAGGAATTCTACTGGATGAACGGTGCCACCATCGCTAGCTACAATTTTTCCTTCATGAAACAGGAAGACACCCGCATCGCCCTCAGCTCTAACTCCTCCAAGTGTGTCTTCTTCCAAGTTTCAGGTGAGTGCTAGTTATTCCAAGAAGAGTGGTTAAAGATGAAATGTACAAATGCTACTAGGTCAAAGAATAACTGGCTAGGGTCCTCAAATCACGCTTGAGAAGTAAAAGGGTGTACAGATTCATAAACATTTGGTATAGAGATAAAATACCATACATGACAGGTAAGAGGGCAGAGGCTGAAGATGAGGGCAGAAGATGATAATAGACGAGATTAATTTTTTTAATGAGAGGTCATTGGTCACTGTTCATATAGGTCAAAATCTACATATACGGCTGGTTAATGAGTACTTGATGCAGCATATTTTTAAAAGACCCTTAATTGTCCACTAAATCTAAGAGATGTCTTATTATACTGTTCCGGCAGTATGGGACAAAGGACTCCAGAAGAATTCCTCTTGGGTACCTGTTGACTGTCAGGAGGCCAAATTCTACGCTTGTGAGGTGCCTGCTGGAACTTCTCTCTCGCTCGCTCCTCCTTCTGGTTAGTTGTTTAATCTGACCTTTTTCACTAGTTAATATTGATTTATGAATATTTTTTTTCTAATGTACATAATTTATCATTTGCAAAGATTCTACAGGGTGGTCCATTAGTTGTACCCTCTATACTGCCTGTGAATGTTTTTGTTTTGTTTTTTGGGGCGGCAACTAAATATCTCAATACAGGCAGAAGGAAATGTTGTAATATTCTCAGGGGGGAGAATAATTTGAATTTCAAGGGTCAAGAAGCTGTTCTCTCTAACCAAATCGGGGATAAAAGTCTGGTGTTACTTTAAAATAACAATTCAGCTGATATTATAGACACCCCGAGACACAATTAAAACATTCATAAAGTATAGACAATTGGAAATACACTTCAAAAAGTATCTTCACCGTTATGTCAGATGAAATTCAAAATTAACACTGCCACTCCCGTTGTCTCGGTAGGGTTGTCAATATCTTTCGTCCATTGTGTCATAATGTCTAACACAAACTTGAAAAAATACTTTTTTGGAGCGTGTTTATATTTCCAGTTATCAACCCAGTATCTAGAGCTAATATGCAGTACTCACTGAAGAACACCACCAAGTCAATGTACTGTACAGCACGGCAAGGCACGCAATATATAGATTCACTGCACTGAAGTTAAACAACCCATGACGGTACACTGTAATTTCCGTCCAGGAGCATTTACCACCTGTTCCAGAGAAGCCGTTAGATGTCATCACATTTAATATATTTTGAACGTGGATATCCTACTTGCAGGTGAACATGTAGGAAACCTAAACTAAAAGTGTTACTCTTCATATGTTGTCATTTTTACCGTATATTCTTATGACCCTAAGCCTATTACACTAGCCATATTATAGCAAGAATTTTACAAATTATATAAAAGTTTTAGGCAATTAAAATATAGGCGATGAAACTTCTGCTGTAATAAGTTGTGGTTCATACTATACACTGTGTAGATGGAGTACTCACCCCACTCACCCTACCAGAAGACGTATATTGTTCCACTCACCCTACCAGAAGACGTATATTGTTCCACTCACCCTACCAGAAGACGTATATTGTTCCACTCACCCTACCAGAAGACGTATATTGTTCCACTCACCCTACCAGAAGACGTATATTGTCCCACTCGCCCTACTCATCCCCCCCCCCGTAGACGTGTACTGTCAAACTCACCTCATCCCCCCCCTCAGTAGACGTGTATTGTGCCACTCACCCCATTCATCTTCAGAATAGATATGCACTGCCCTATTCACCCCACTCATCCTCCCAGAAGACGTGCATTGTCCCACTCACCCCACTCACTGTCATAGTAGATATGCACTCTACGACTCACCCCACTCACCATCTCAGTAGATATGCACTCTACTACTCACCCTCCCAGTAGACATGCACTGTCCCATTCCTCACACTCACCCTCCTAGAAGAAGTGTACTGTCCCACTCGCCCTCCCAGCAGACATGCACTGCCCCACTCATCCCACTCATCCTCACAGTAGACGTGCACTGTCCCCGGGGATGGCTCAAATATCAGGGCCACTGTTACCTGCCTAGCTACCAGCAGGTGACTTGGTCTGAGGCCCGGGAGTCCTGTGAGGAATTTGGAGCTGATCTCACGTCCGTCTTGACTTGGCAGGAGCAAGACTTTATTCACAGTACGTATCGTATGGACATACAGTAGCTTATCTTAACTACAGAAAGAGAGAGATTACCACATGTCGATGATAACCATTTACAGTATACGGCCTAACTGTATACTGTATATCATACAACTATATAATTTAAAAGTATAATTCCACTTTATGATTCTTTCTCTCTTGTTAATTGTTAACGCCCGGACTTTTGGACCATGGTTTCCTAAGCATATATATATATATATATATATATATATATATATATATATATATATATATATATATATATATATATATATATATATATATATATATATATATATATATATATATTGGTACATAATGATTTTTCCTTGTAAATTAAATAATAGGAATATTTTATGGACACTTGTCTTGGATGACGGAAAAACATTTCCGTACCCGTAGACCAGCAGGCGGCGAGTGGATGGATAGGGCTGCAACAAAAACTGAGTGACAGAAACTGGGAGTGGAGTGACAGTTCGCCTGTGAGCATAACTAATTGGGAAAACGGTAAGTAACTCGTGTATATAGAGGCATCTTAAGAACCCACTTGTAAAAAACGTCAGAAAGAAGTCAATTTAAACAAGTCTAAGAGGTTAATAAAAAAAATTATTTGGAACGAAAAGAAGGAAGTTAAAATATAAATTGTGATTATTTGTGTAGTTACAGTAATACTCTCGTGACGAGCCTAAGTCTTGAGGCTTACTGAGCTGAGTCAAGAGTTTGTTAAATATTGATATAAGCCTTTTCATTAGGCACATGATAATTAATTTTTTTTTTAATTTTCCTTTAATAGATATAATGTTAATCCTTACGTCTTTAGGAAAACACGACAGAATGCTTCGTCACTTAGTAGCATCAGATATTAAATTGTATAAACATTTCTTATTCCAAAGTCTATTAGGATAAATAATTATCAAAAGCTCAACGTTTTTGCCATAGATCCTTAATTGGGTTAGTTTAAAAATAATGGGAAAGTATGACGAATATGGGTTAACAGTTAATGCTGTAAAGACGAAAGTAATGGTTGTTTCAAATTTTTAAATAAATAATAAATAAAAATTCTGGGAGGCAATTGGGAACTTAAACACGTGAGAAACTATGTGTTTTGGGGAAGTGACATTAGCTGTGATGTGCGAAAGAAATATTAACAAGAATAGGTCAAACAAACACTACATTTACTAATTAATTTAAAGCACCTAATGAAAAGGACAATAACTTCATTTTGAAAAAAATAAATGTTGCTTAAATGCTTTATATGGGAAGAACTACTGTATGGGTCAAAAGCGTGGACACTTTCAGCAGACACCTGAAGGAAATTGAATACCTTTGAAATGTGGTGTTACAGGTGAATGCAAGAATAAGCCATACTGATAGGAAAAAAGAGAACTATTTAAAATGCACAGAGAAACACAAATGAGATACTTTGATCATATAATTAAAAATGAGGGGATAAAAACAGAAATATTAATGGGCAAAGTTGAAAGTAAGAGGGCCAGTAAAGGCAGAGACTGGGTTGGGTGAGTGAATGTATGTTGTGTTGTCAAAGTAAGAGAAACAATTGAAACCCTACAATTGTGTGTAAATGAGACAGAAAGTCAGATCAGCAACCTGGGACTTGATCAAAGGTTTTGTAATGCCATATGGCAGCAGGGTCTACCATTAGAGGACACATTATGCTTCCAATATCTTCCCAAGCGGTAGTACCTCCCTGTTTGATAGCTGCCCACTACCTACTACCTAATAGAAGTTTAATATTGCTGTTAACTCGTACAGGAGACCATGGCGGCTCGGAGGGGTGTGCTGAGTTACGGAAGGCGAATGGAAAGTGGAGAGCAGCGCCTTGCCAGCTCCACAAGGCATTTACCTGTAAGAGACGGGCCTCGAAGTTTCCATTTGATCCCATCACACACCCAAGACCACACGTCCCTGAAGGTAATGGCTTTTGTGTGCTTGTGCTCTATCTAATCTGTAAGGGAAAGAAAGAAAGAAAGAAAGAAAGAAAGAAAGAAAGAGAAATTGAGACTGGTAATGTCCTGGCCATCTGCACCTAAGCGTTGTTGCGTTTGGTCAAATCAAGACAGTGATATGTCACTCAGATATAGGCCAGGACTCGTAGCAACGGATTTAAGTGGGATAAGTTTAGGTTTAGGAGGGAGATAGGAAGGAACTGGTTCACAAATAGGGTGGTGGACGACTGGAACAAGCTTAGCAACTTTGTAGTAAGTGCTGGAACGCTGGAAAGTTTTAAAAAGAGGCTAGATAGATTCATGGATGATAGAGAGTGGTAGTAAATCTTGACAGGAGCTGCCATGCACAGGTCAACCGGCCTATTGCAGACTCCTTATTTTCTTATGTTCTTATAAGTGATATTGAGCTCACTCCCATACAGGCGTCTGTACTTCAGTAAGGTGTTGGGAAAACAAAGATTCCTTGTACAAGCTTCGGTTATCGGCCACAGAATACAACAACTGGACTCTGACAGTTATTGTTATATTGTTATTACGGCGCTTCAACAACTAAGGTCTTTAAGCGAGTAACAATTACACTAATTATACTATTACATCAACAATTAAAAATTATGAGATCTAAATCTATCTGTGTGTGATAGACAACCATCCTTCAACATATATTGACTTTATTTGACCCATTTGACCCTCATGCATGAAGGGGGGGGGGAACTAAATAAGCAGCTGATAAATAACGCCGATTGTTAGGTTTTAACTAACATCTACACCACTACACCCAAAAGTGGTTAATACAGATGAGTCCTTTAATTTTGATTTAAAAATAAGTCTTCCAGTAAAGAGTTTAGAATATGAAACACCAAGAAGATTGATATATCACAATCGACGACTTAAATCATTTTCTATTTACCTAAGAAATTCATTTTATTCTTAAAAAAAATATATAAATATTCTCCTTCCCATAGAATTACCGTGTGGGCCAGGCTGGACGGAGAACCCTCTAACAGGAGAATGTTACTATCTTGTGCTGGAGGAGCTCACATTTCACGACGCTAGCCAACACTGTCGCCACCACCTGCAGCAGCAAGAAATAGAGAAGGGGAGTGATGATATACCACACCTCGTATCTCTCACCACAATACAGGAACAACTTTTTGTTAGCTGTGAGTAATAATATATATATATATATATATATATATATATATATATATATATATATATATATATTTACCTTAGAAGTGCATATTGTTCTCTGTACCTTCTTGTAATCTGATAGAGCCAAGGCGTCTTGATTTATCCTTTAAACATGTCTAATATTAAAGTTTCCTCAGCAGTGTTGTGACTCATGTACGAGAACAATTAACACTCAGTGGTAAAAATTTATAACAGTGTATAGGTATAATATGAGTAGGGATGATCAGGTAGAATAGTAACTCAAACTGGAAAATAAATGGAATCATTACTAACCTAAACTAACCTGACATAATCTAGCTTAACCAAATCTAAACTAACCTAGCTAAACTTTATCGACCCGAATCTAACCTAAACTAACCTGCCCTAACCTAATAGAATATAACCGGCTTGAACTAACCTAACCAACCTGACTAACATAACAAACATTGAACTAACCAAACTTAAACTAAACTAACCTAAATTACCCTAACATAACCTACCCCACCCTGACCTAGCCTAACCTAACCCCACCCTGACCTAGCCTAACCTAATCAAAACTAACATACACTACCGTATCCTACCCTACATTAACCTAAACTAATCTAACCTAACAAACTCTAAATTAACCTAATCAAACTTAACCTACCCAGCCCTAACCTAGCCAAACCAACCGTAACTTAACCAAGCCTGCCCTAATATAACCAAGCCTACCATAACCTAACCTAACCTGCTCTAACCTAACCTCCCCTAACCTAACATAACTTTACCTAACTTAGAGTAACCTAACCTACTCTACCTTAACTTGAACTAACATAACCAAACCTAACGTGCATCTAAACTAACCTAACCTAATCTAACCTATCCTAACCTCTCATAATTTAGTGATAGTTTGTTTATGTGATGATAGCAAATAACGTCTTACGTGAGAGAGAAGGAATTTAATGATCAATATTTCAATTAGTCAGTGTAATAAAAGTATAAGTTATCTGTTTGGTAAAAATATTGATTGATCAGTGACGTTTAAGGGACTAGGTATGTGGATAATCGATTTAGCGTAACACTCACCTAACCTTGGAGATGTTCGGGGTACTTGGTTCCAACTACAGGAGCGAACATAAACACCTGTAGAGTTCTGTAGGTTCTTATTAACGGAAATATACAGGGGTGCTCTTACAAGCGCAGGTATTCTTTACACTCCTATAGGGTCAACTGACCTCACTCTGACCTCTCCGGCGACATGTGGTAAGTGCTATACTAGCAGCTTCCAGATGTCGCCAGGCACATTTATCTAAGCGTGTGGTGACATGAAACAGGGGCATTGCCACACGCTACTGACTAGAGAAATAATGTGTATATATAGAGTACATACATGGTATACATACAACATACATAATATACATACAAACCTAACCTAACCATGCACTACTACTACTTTATCGTGGCCTCCAGCCTCCCACAATAGCCACACCTTCGCCACCATTTTATTACCTTAATATTAAATATCCTAATACATAAGGAGCTATCCTATCTGTGTTGAATTAGTTGAGCCACAGATCTATGCGGCATTCAGTGACTGTAGCCTCATAGTCAATATCTGCAGCAGTTGTCGGGATTGGGGCAGAAACTCTCGTTCCCCTGAGGCAGAGCAAAACCGACCGAAGGAGAGAGAAAGACAGTCGATATCTCAACCAGGCTGTAATGTAACTTCTGGGCTGCTGCTTCTGTTCGGAGATCACCTCCGCGAGTCTGGCGTAGAAACATCTTGCACTTGGTCCCATCCCACCAGAGGTTGTGAACACTACAGGAGTGAAGCTGCCTTGATCAACGTTTTGAATTCTCTCCCCATATGCCCTTCTCTTGTCGTTCTCGTTCCTCCTATGTGCAGCATCGAGAGCTAGGTTACGGTGACATGCGGTCATGGGATAAAAAATCCTGATGTCGAAGAAAGCTTGCTGTCCCCGCGTCCAGAATCCTCGAGCACTGACGTCCACACGGGCTTCGTTAGATGTGTTTGAAGATCTCACCATCCAATGGAAGGAGGGTCGGTTCTACCATGACATCCCGGCAGATTTCCTTCAACATATTTGCGGTGAGGTCCCTTACCTCGTCATGCCTCATGCATATGAAGCCCCCTTTCTTGCACACCATGGCGTGATCGCCATCATAGGAAGAGCCACACACGCATTGGGAGGGCAAACCTTCTACTGGCCGACCGTACCTTAGAGCAATGGCATCTGTAAATTCTTGTTTATTAAGACTGAAACCATTTGCCCTTATCGGTAACGTAGTTAACCAGTTCGAGGCGCCCACCTCTTGACTACTACTACTACTTTGTTGTCACTCGGAATCGAGTATGACACTACATCCTTGACCACCGAAGGGTCAAGACGTACCTGGCGCTCCTCTCGGAGCAGCCAGGTCAACTGTTATGTTGGCCCATACCAACTCCCTCCCCTGAACCCTCCTCCCCACCGGAATATCAACAAGTTCACGCCAGAAGTTACTATTTCATTTAGGAAAGAAATGGAACCAGTGTTAAACAGAGGTGAACAGTGGTGAACAGTGCTTAAGTCAGTGAGAACAACTCAACAGTAACAGTGGTACCCGTTGACCTTTCACACAGTGAGGTCCCAGGTACCCAGTGATAACGGCCCTGAGACCCAACTACCAGCGATGTGTTAATCCGTCTACGATAGGAAGGCCTGGAACCACACTCACCATATAACACCATCTGTAGGAATTACACCACGAGGCCCTCATAACACCATATGTGAAGGAGTTTACTACACCACGTGAGGCCCCTCATAACACCATCTGTGAGGAATTACTACACCACGTGAGGCCCTCATAACACCATCTGTGAGGGAATTACTACACCACGTGAGGCCCTCATACACCATCTGTGAGGGACTACACCAGTGAGGCCCCTCATAACACCATCTTGAGGAATTACACACACCACGAGGCCCTCATAACACCATCTGTGAGGAATTACTACACC
Organism: Homarus americanus; assembly: GCF_018991925.1. Taxonomy (NCBI): domain Eukaryota; kingdom Metazoa; phylum Arthropoda; class Malacostraca; order Decapoda; family Nephropidae; genus Homarus; species Homarus americanus. The sequence continues at coordinate 6,975,066 of NW_024749779.1, forward strand.
ACGTGAGGCCCTCATAACACCATCTGTGAGGGAATACACCACGTGGGGCCCCTCATAACACCATCTGAGGGAACTACTACACCACGTGAGGTCCCTCCTAACACCATCTGGGAGGGAGTTACTACACTGTTTTGCTGTTCAACACCTACATTAATCTGTATGTTCACTGTATGTTCCTTTACCTTTCTCTAATGAAGGCTTTTGTTAAACCACCAATGTATGTAATAAGTCATTTATGTCCAATGTATATTTTCAGCCTTCGGGCTGCAGAACTTTTTCAATAAACCGTTAATTATTATTATTATTATTATTATGACGATCATCCAGCTATGATAAAATGATATGAGTTATTAAGGATGTCACCTTCGATGGTGAGTCTTGAGGCGACTAGAGAGACCGATAAGGACCTGCAGCGTCTTTCTGGCGTTGGCACTTGTCTGCCTCGGTTTGCAGTCGGGCTAACCTGAAAGTATTGACACCTTCTCGTGTGGTGATCCTCCAAGCGTTACGGTGTGGAGTGATCGTCTCCTAGGTGACGGGGTCGATTTGGCATTTTTTCAGGTTTGTCTTAAGACTATTCTCATACCTTTTCAGTTGCCCGCCGGCGTTACATTTACTATTCGTTAGATGACTGTAAAGTAGCTGCTTTGACAGTTTACTGTCGTCCATGCTGGTAACATGGCCAGTTCAGCGTAGTTGTTCATGTATATGGTAGCCAACCACACACACACACACACACACACACACACTCGAAAATTCAATGGGCATTAGTGTCACTGCACCTCACTTTACAGCCCAGGTGGTCAATCAGCATATAGGCCAGACATCCCTCTGGTTGGGGTTAAGAAACGACTATATGGATGGCAACAGGTGGCTGGATGGCTCACCTGTCGTCTACTTCAACTGGGACTCCCGAGCACCTATAGGCCCCCTCACTGACTTCTGTATTGGTACGATCTCGTCCTGCTTTCTTCCCATCTCCAATTTTTTTGTGTTGAGTAAAGAACAAAGCTTTGTAAACAAGATCTTCATCATAGTAATCTTTTTTACTTAAGCAAATGTCTTCCAATTTACAAAAACAAGCTGCTGTTGTTTCTTTAACTCTGTGGAGTATATATATATATATATATATATATATATATATATATATATATATGCAAGTAAATCACAGTAGTTGCATGTTGGTCAAATATACTGATTCTGTGTGTCCTAACACTATGTCCTAACACTATCTTGTAACTAGACTTAAACAACATAAATATAGTGTTAGGACAGGCCAGGAATCCAATGCTCTGTTTGTTCATTTGAGGGATAACAAGTATTGCATTGACTGGGATAATGCCTCCTCAATATTACCTTGTAATTCATTTGATAGTAGGAACATCATAGAATCTAGTCTCATTAAACATACCGAAGCATTCAATATGAATTTGAGTAATGGCATGTACAAACTGGACAATTTTGTAATTAAGAAGATTTGTAACCAGGTGAGAAGGTTGGGTCACCTTACCCTCTGACCTGACTACCGACCGTTGCGGTGCTATTTAAAGATTAGTAGGGTCATTACCTAATACCTGACCATTGTGGACCTGATCTCACCCTCCTCTGTATATATATACACCTTGTTTTGTACTTCTCCTTAGTCTGTACTCACCCCTGAAGATGTGAATTACACGAAAGCGCTTGGGAACTTCGTGTTTTCTTCCTTCCTTGTGGTTATCAGCATATACCTAGATCACGTGCAACTACTGTGATTTACTTGCATATAATATATATATATATATATATATATATATATATATATATATATATATATATATATATATATATATATATATATATATATATATATATATATATATATATACATATATATATATATATAATTATATATCTAGTTAAATATCCCTATATATTTTAGTATATTTTCATTGAGTATAGTCAAGTCACAGACATTCAGGAATCATGGAATTACTTGAGAGTGATTAAGATACGTATTGATTATGTGACTTTGATGTTACTGCCACAGTACTCTATTCTGCCAATAATTATAGCTCTTCTATATTTTCTTGTTCGATGTATCTCTCCTCTGTTCTGGTATTAGCAATATTTATCTTATATTTTGGTATCAGCGACATTTCTCTTACATCCGGCTATTAGCGATATTTCTCATACATTCGGCTATTAGCGATATTTTTCTTACATCCGGCTATTAGCGATATTTCTCTTACATCCGGCTATCAGCGATATTTCTCTTGCATCGGGTTAGAACATAAGAAAATAAGGAGTCTGCAATAGGCCGGTTGGCCTGTGCATGGCAGCTCCTGTCGAGAGTTACTACCACTCTATCATCCATGAATCTATCCAGCCTCCCTTTGAAACTTTCCAGCGTTCCCAGCACTTACTACAAAGTTGCTAAGCTTGTTCCACGCGTCCACCACCCTATTTGTAAACCAGTTCCTTCCTATCTCCCTCCTAAACCTAAACTTATTCAACATAAATCCGTTGTTCCGAGTCCTATCCTGCTCGGATATTATAAGAACTTTATCTATATCACCTTTATTGATTCCTTTCACTCACTTGAATACTTCTATTATATCTCCCCGCACTCTTCGTCTTTCTAGGGAATGCAAGTTTAGTTTCTTTAACGTATCCTGATATGGAAGGTTTCTAAGTCCCGGTTATCATTTTCGTCATTCTTCGCTGCACCGACTCTAGTAAATTGATATCCATTCTATAATAAGGGCACCAGAACTGAACCGCATAATTTTTTGCTGATAATCTCCGCCCGGTAATTAGTAATTGTTGATGTTCAACCTTTTTTCATTGACCATTTATCTACCTTGCTATATTCAGTTACCAGCGATATCTCTCCAATCTTAGGCTATCAGCGACTTACTGTTGACTCGGTTATGAATGATATCAGTAAAATTTCTTCCTTTGTTTGTTATGTGTGAAGAACTTTGTCCCATTACCTTGGATACGCGTTTGTTATCTCACAATTAATTGTGTCTAAGTGATTTTCTGCGTCACGCTGTTATATGTATTTGTGTTAATATCTAAAAACCTCATAAACTCCAAGACTTTTTATGTGACATTGCCCTGAGTGTTACAGAGATGTACACAGGCAGCGGGAAATGGAACGACGTCTCTTGTGAGCAGCGCCTAATCTTCATCTGTGAGAAGAAAGGTGAATTTCACTTGTCTATTTTGTGAGACTTTGAAAGAGAGAGAAAAAAAACTGATATATTGAGAAAATGAAGAAAATGCACAAAAGAGCAGAGAGGGGAGGCGAAAAGGAAACAGGAAGAGAGAGACATCAAATAGAAAGATGAAAGATGGTAGAGAGAGAAAAGGAGAAACAGAGAGAATGATAAATGTCAAAGCAGCCAAAGATATACAAGTATAGATGATAAAAACAGACACCTATGCAAAAAAATTTAACCCATAATATTTTTTTTCCAGCCAAGAAGTATACTCCTCCACAGACACTTCCACCCCCTCCTGAAGGTGAGTGTATGACTTTGAAATCCTCTTGGTATCTCACCTCTCACTTTAATAATATGCCAAAGAAAATCAGTTAGTTCTTTCATGTGTTAAACTCGAACGTATCAAAGAGTAATAATAATAGATAGTTTTCTTAAGAACTTAAACCTAATTATTCTTTCTAAATTCTTATTACAAGAACCTTCATATTTTTAACTGATACACATTAGTTTAAGGTACGATATGATAATTTTCATTAAATTTCATCAGCAAAATTTTTTTATAATATCCATACTGCAAAAACTGGTAACTGCAGGCAGAAGACATAGGAAGCTTTTCCAGTATAGCTTCTATAATCTTGTCACTTGTTCAACCATTCTACAGCTCAGTGTCCTGGTGGGTGGAGGTCCTGGAACCACCACTGTTACTATTTCTCAAGTGACCCAGTCTCGTGGCACCAAGCTCGGGCATGGTGCCAAGATTATCTGGGCAGCGACCTCGTCTCCGTCACTAGTAAAGCCGAGAACTCCTTCATCTTAGGTCAGTAATCATCAATTTTATGCCACTTTTCGTGTGACATGGATGAAATTTTGAGGGTCATATGTTAAGGGCCATTTGTTATAGGCATCACGTGAGGGTTTAGTATCACGGATGTTGAATAATAATGTTATGTGCTATGGTGTAAGGACAGGAGTCATGTGGAATGCGTGGGTAGTCATGAGTCGTCTTTCATGTGGTTATAAGATTACCAAACATCGACAGTACTCCAAGAGTCTATAAAGTCCATTATCAAACTTTATTTTACATTAGCGGAACACCATGGAAGAGGGGGGAAAGGAGGAGAAGGAGGAGGAAGAAGAGGAGAATGAAAAGTAGGAAGAAGAGAAGGAGGGGGAAGAGGATGAAGAAGAAGAAAAAGCTATGCTGACACTCTATGCTAGTAAGGCTGTGTTGACCTATGAATTGACGTGGCACTGTCTTTCCTTTTACAGGAGAAGTGTTCCGCGCCAAGCAAGATGTGTGGCTGGGTCTGTACGCTGACGGAAACACTAGGAGCTGGTCTTGGGTGGATGGATCGAATATTAATAGGTACCACAACTGGCTGGGGAGTCATTCTGCTACTCATGGTCAATGTGGTGAGGTATGTGTGCATGTACAATAGCCATGTATTCCTGATGGCTGACTTCGGGACTTATTATTAAATGTGTAAACGTGTTGGATGTGTAGAATGAAAATGAATGTCAGATAAGGGAGCTCTCTAATAGGAGAGAGAGATTATATGGTCAAGTGCTAAATGTGTTTTTAGGTGTAACTAGAAGGCCCCTTTCTTTTTCCACTTTATTTTTTAAATTTGTTTAAATAGCTCAGAGCAGACGGTACCTTGCTGGAAGGTTTTTGGGTCCCGGCCTCATGTAACACGGAGAAAGTCTTCATATGCAAGACGACTACCGGTAAGTACTCGAGCACAAACAACACTTAGGTATCTTTGTATAAGTATTAACCACTTTTTGTCTAGATTGAGCAAAATATAGAAGTCGAAGACTCGATGAAAAAATATATTAGAATTTTTGTTTTTACAATTTAATCCTTTTATCATTGATTTGTTTATCTTCAAGGATGTTTTATAATTTAGAGTTTATATTTTCTTATCATAGTCTATTTTTAAATCCTCAAATAGAGTCTAATTACAGTGTATCCCTTGTTGTCAGAGGCGTGTCCCCAGGGTTGGACTCACTATAAGGGTAAATGTTACTTCGCCAGTGGTTTGGAGGCCACCTGGCGAGTGGCACAGGACAGTTGTGTGAGTTACAACGCCCGCGCCAGCCTCGTCAGCGTCAGTTCCCAAGAAGAGAACTCCTTCCTTGTTGGTAGGTTGAAAACAAGGAGACGTGTGTGTGTGTGTCATTTTAATCAAATCATACACAAACACACGCACACACACACATTGATACATAATAATATTCCAAGTAATCAAAATAGATCTTCTTGTTCCCAACAGTAAAGATTAGTTCTCTATTTTTAGATTTCTTTCATTCTTGACAGACTCGCTGATTCCCAAGATCGGTGGTAACACGTGGCTCGGCCTCACTTACGACCTGCTAACTAGTACCTGGGTTTGGGTGGACGGCCGGAAAAACGATTACACCAACTGGAATATTGGTGAGCCCCTCCACGAGGGTGAGGACCGTTGTGTCGAGCTCCTCTCGGCTCAGGGCAAGTGGACCTCCCTCCTCTGTGACAACAGTAGGACCTTCGTCTGTCAGTTGCGTGCAGGTATTTAGCATAAACGTGGATCACAGGGCGTGTGTGAATGGTTGTGGATGTTTCAGTGTGATGACATGTTTTTCAAGAGAAGAATGTTTTGGTGGCTTATATAGCAACTAGTAAAATGAGATGGATGCACTTGTTCCCCTGTCCTTTTAGATTTGTTGTATATGTATACATTTACTGCCTCGATGTTGGCCCTCCCGTGCAATTCTTCGTTTGTGATCATTTTTTCATATATATATATATATATATATATATATATATATATATATATATATATATATATATATATATATATATATATATATATATATATATATATATATATATAAATATATATATATAGTATATATATATATATATATATATATATATATATATATATATAATATATATATATATATATATATATATATATATATATATATATATATATATATATATATATATATATATATATATATATATATATATATATATATATACAGTATATATATATATATATATATATATATATATATATATATATATATATATATATATATATATATATATATATATATATATATATATATATATATATATATATATATATATATAAGAACATAAGAAAATAAGGAGTCTGAGAAAGTGTCATAAGAAAAATAAGGAGTCTGCAATAGCTAGTTATTCTGTGCATGGTAGCTCCTGAGACACACACCACCTCTATCATCCATGAATCGTATCTAGCCTCCTTTTTTTAAACCCCAGAGTTCCAGCATTCCTGCCATAAAGTTGATAAGCTTGTTCTAATTTGTCTACCACCCTCGGCTTATAGAACCAGTTTTCCTATTCCTCCTAAACCCAAAACTTATCCAACTTAAATCCGTTAGTCTTGAGTCCATCTCTGCTCCTATACATAAGAACTCAATTTATATCCCTTTATTGGATTCCTTTCAACGACTTCTAAACACTTCTTATCATATCTCCCTTGGCCACCTTTCGTCTTTTCTACGGAATGCAGTTGTTTCTTTAACCCATCTCTGATATGGAAGGTTTCCCTTTAAGTCCTATTTCATTTCATTTCATTCTTCGCTGCACCGACTCAGTGAATTTATATCCATTCTATAATAAAGCACCAGAACTGAAATATAATCGAGGTGCGCCCGAATTAGCGCAAGATATGAAGCTGCAATAAGACTTCAATTTGTTACTTGTAAAATTATAACCAATACTTCCTGTTTGGCCTTGCTTCTCAAACACAGGCATTGCTTAGGCTGTAGGTCCGGCTTACAAGCAATCAGGCCCTTTTACAAGCGGACTGGTTGATGTTGTTAAGGCTGCATACATTGCTGTATTTGTTCTTCCATTATTATGGTACCGCCAACTTAAGGTGCTGAATTTCATTTGGCCATTTTTCGCATTCACCCTGCAGTTTATTTAGAGATCCTCCTGTAATGCGTGTTGCAGATCTGCCCTGAATTAATCTTTTACGCCCTATTTTAAAAGTCATCCTAAAACTTGCTATGTCACCCGCTGATCCCAGTATTCAGATTTATGGATGGCGGCAGAGCGAAGCTGGCAATAGACTTAGGGAACTGCACCGTTTAATGGGCCCACCCAGATTTAACAATGATCAACGCCAATTTAATGTATCATATCGGTGAGCCATGATTTTATCCAATTCAAATCCTCGACCGATATATCATGGTTTTAATTTTCTGAAGCCCTGATGCGGCATTTCGTCAAAGTTCGCCGACAAAAGTCCGTTAGCACTATCAATTTCGTCATTATCTACTATCCCCGAAGACTTGCAAATGCCAAAGAAAGATTTGGTGACAAGATTTTCCCTTTGTAAACCCATGTTGCGAGTCGTAGACAATGATTGATGCGATCGATGCTACAACTTGATTCAGAAATTTACCTTACTGACGTGTGTCAACGGGCATGCATGAACTGATCGTCGTTAAACAGATAAAAGCAGCTTGATG
>NW_024749779.1:6982888-7011343 GCF_018991925.1 Homarus americanus
TATGTTTATTGAATACAATAAATAAGTCTGTGTTACAACAGATGGACAATGAAAAAGAACATTGACGATTGGTTTTGACTCGAATTATAGCAGCTATACAATATTTAGCTGAGCACAACTGTGCTTTTCGTGGAAGTAATTCCAGACTGTTTGAGCCTAACAACGGTAATTTTCTGGGATTAATTGAAATGATGGCCGACGCATCAAAAATGAAGAAATACATGATCACTATCTTGGACCTCGCATTCAAAATGAAATAATCTTAATATTGGCATTGAAGGTAAAGAACAAAATTCTAGAAAAAAGTGAAGACAGCAAAATACTTTGCAGTTATTCTTCGAAACACGAGGATCCATGCGAGGTGAGATGTTGATTATATGTAGAAATCCGTGTGCTTTATTGGGTTAATGAAATATATATGGATCCTCGTGTTTCGAAGCCGGATTTGGTAAAGCGTTACTCTGATCACCTCAGTGGCACGGGTAGTCCCCATTAGAGGTTCACGGCGCCATAAGCTCATTGAACAGGCTTTGTGTGAAATATAACAGAGTCTAGGACTGCTTTTAGTGTCCTGCTGGCCCAGAGGTAACGTTCCCTGGTCACAATCATAAGATCGTGGGTTCGAATCCTGGTGGGGTGAGGTGTTGATTATATGTAGAAGTCTGTGTGCTTTATTGGGCTAATGAAATATATATATATATATATATATATACATATATATATATATATATAACGTTTAGCCATCATTTTATGAGTGGCCACATACACATTCATATTTTTCAACTTTCTCGCTAAGCAACTCCACCTCTCTTGGGACAAGCTTGTGTTTACAAATGGCTGTTGGTGCCTTACAGTTTAACTTACCCACACTGTGTCTTCAGCCCACAGTATCAGTTGTGAAGATGGATGGATACCCTTCAACGACTATTGCTACTGGTACTCAGGCTCTGGCAACGCCTCCACGACCCTTACCTTCAATGACGCTCATGACAACTGCCGGAGCCGAGACGCCTCCCTGGCATCGATACACTCAGACCCAGAGAACCAGCTAGCCTTCTCCCTTCTCGACAAATGTAAGTCAAACTATAATAACACTAGGCAGGAAATAAAAAATAAAAAAATCCGTTACATGGCTCAGAGCATCTTCCTTTTGGCAATTTTGAGGTGCTGATTACAAATTTGGCATTAAAAATTCTCTGGGACGTACAGTTTATTTGTTATACAAAAAACATTTAATCTTACAAATTAAAAAAACTGAAAAAATACAATTTTTCCTGTTATTCCTGTTACTAAATAAAGAATGAAAACAATCAAAAGAAGACACAAAAAGTATTAAATTAGCCATTGTATGGGCATTTGATAGTCTATTTCATCCTTTTATGTGTTGTATTGTCCTCCAAATGTAAAACCAGCAATAGTCCCCCATCTTGGCAGGATCCCATCTATCCTGGTACCTTTCCTGCATACGTCTAATGTCCTGATGAAATCGCTCTCCCTGTTCATCACTAACCGCCCCCAGATTCTCAGGAAAAAAGTACAAGTGTGAGTGCTGGACATCCTGCATCCTAAGTTTTTTTTAGTTTTTAATAGTTCCTCTAAAATTTGGCAATAGTCTTCTTCCTTCTTGTTTCCAGGAAACCCCTTGACTACAGATGTGAAGGATTTCCATCCAGCTAGCTCATTTTCATTCAGTGTGTTTTCAAAGTCGTCATCACGAAGTAACTTTCTTATGAGGGTCAACAAAGATACCCTCTTTGACTTTAGCATCACTGAGCTGTGGGAATTTTCCACTCAGTTACACGAACCCATCACCTTGTTTGTCCATAGCCTTCACAAAATTCCTCATTAGTTCCAGCTTGATTTGTAAAGGAGGTCTACCAAGGGAGTATATTTAACGTTGCTTTTTCCTGGAAAAACTCTTCTCTCTTTGGCCAGTGTTTTTCTGTTGCTCTGCTGTCCCATAAACACAGAAAACAGCAATATTTCGTGAACCCTCCTTGAAGGCCGAGTAGAAGGGCTATAACCTTCAAATCGCAGCAGATCTGCCATCTGTACTCCTTGTGTTTAATAGCGGTCAGTATTTTCTCGATACTATCAAAAGTTTCCTTCAAACCTACAAAATGCGCTACTGGAACTGAGGGCTTCTGGTTTCCATTATGCAACAATACTGCTTTCAAACTAAACTTGGAGGAATCTATGAAAAGCCGTCATTCCTTTGGGTCAAGTTTTTCTCCCAACTCTCATATCAGTCCATCTACATCAGCACACACACACAGAATCCTGCATACTGTAGAATGAAGATAATGTAATATTTATTTTCCTAAAAACTGAAATTCTTGTCTGTTTCGCTAGCACGTTCCATTCCTGCAGTCTTGATGTTAAGAGTTCCGCCTGCTGTTTTGACAGACGGAGATCACGTACAAGATTGTTAAGTTCACCTTGTTCTATAAGATGTTGTTCTATGGAAGTCTGGTCAATGAAAGGAGGATCATGGGATGATTCTGGGATTTTTTCCACAATTTCCTCATCCGAAATTGAGAACTCTTCCAAATTAGCCGGTGGTATAGGTATAGGGAGGCCTTCGCGAGGAACGGGCCTTATTGTCGAAGGTACCTCTGGATATTCAATTTGGTGAATTTGGTGAATTAACACAGCCTCGGCGTTGTATTCTCTCCATTCTCCTGTTCAGAATTGCTAACCTTGTATTTAATATACCCCTACCAACACAAATACGTATCTTATATTCCTACACTACATATACACATATATCATAAAAATGTTACGTGACTGACATTTCTATTGCCCTATTTGAAATCAGCATCCCAAAATTAATAAAGTGCAGCCTATTTGATCCACGTTACCGAAAAAAATTCTGATCAACAATTCTCCTGCTACGTAAGTTTTTATATTTAATTGTTTTGTGAAAATATGAAAAACTTAAAATTTTGTGTTACTAAACGATTCATTTTAACATTTGAGAACTTTATATCCTTAATAACGACAATTTAATAATATAAGCCATACTCCTCCAGGGGTTAAACCAGTGTCGTAAAACGATGAATACTTACTGTAGATGTTCCATTTGTCAACTTAATGTTATTAGTCAGCTTAACGAAAGTAATTTCATCAAGTACTTAAAAATCATCACAAATCAATGAAATGGTACTAAGCTGTAATGATGTGGTCAGTGATGAAGGGCTCAGGACTATTTTTTTATGGTCTCGGTCTTAGATATCGTTGGTCTCGAATTTTTGACCGATATCTTTCGAGACCACTCCTTCCCCACAGGTCTGAAGAAAAATATTGTCGTATCATGTTGAAAAAAAAACTTTCCGATTTTAAATATTCAGATTGAAATCAATGGTCCACTCTCTGTACAGACGACCCCCAAGACGTGTTTCTGGGTCTGAGTGATGACGGCCACCAAGAGCAGTTATCGTGGCTCGATGGCTCCTCTCTCTCCTACACAAACTGGCACCAATTCAACAGCAATCGTAAGTGCCTTATGACGACTTCACAACATTGTAAACGAAAACTTACCTTGCTACTGTTACTTAGTATATTAATTCATTTACTTAAAACCAAAGTTAGGGTTTTATCTTCTTATTTATGAGTCTCATCAAGGCAAAGGTGAGAACAACTATCAAGAACACTTGATAATGTTATTTCCTTAAACCATTATTCATTTACAAATCCTATGTGTTGCTGTTTTTTTATGGAGACAAAATTGATAACGTAAATTTAACTTGTTACCCTTATTTTTATTTATTTCTGTCATACCCAGTCCACTCTATTTTTTCAATAAATTTACACGAAGTATTCGGATAAATTAACCTGTCATTCATTCATGCATTCATTCAGTTATCAGTTATACTAATACAAGATGTTATCTAGCAACTTTCTGTATCTCTATTTCAACCTATAGTCAGCGACCTATCACCTCTAAACCCAGATACTGTACTGTACCTCTTCCTTCCCTAATAGCCTTCCTGAAGGTTCCTGTGTGTGGAGTTTTGCGTCAACATCGCCAAGAGGCGAGTAGAGGAACCTGGAGTCTGCGTGATTGCTCTTCCTCCCTTCATTATATCTGCAAGAAACCACACCAAGCTACGCTCTCCTTTCAGAATTCCAGCGGTTGTAATGAAGTAATATTATTATTATTATTATTATTATTATTATTGTTCTTATCAATATTTTCATCATTATTATTTTGATTATTTTTGGTCATAGAACGTGGTAGTTGAGCTCCCAGTTTCACCCAGTTGTAAATAAGTACCTAAGTTTACAACTTGAGGAAGTGAAGTGTAGTACCAGCCATGCTACCTCCTTGTGTACCGAAGGCTTAGTATACAGTCATGCATAATGATTATGAGACCCACTCTTATTATTGTTGATATTATCATTACAGGGTGACGTTGTCCACCGAGAATCCTGTTACCACGTGCCTTCTTTGTTGGGGTCTTGGGCTCAGGCTAAAGACTTCTGTGTGGGCAATAATGGGGACCTTGCTGTTCTTAATGACAGGTAGGGAGGTGCTCATGGAAGGTAAGATATGATGTTTTTAAGATTTAAATAGCAGGTAGGTATATTTACAAAACTGCTGGGAATTAGGCAGGTATTTAATATAAACAAACAATTTTAGAAGGAATCTGAGGCATCACACGAGCTCCAAACTGGAATAAATACAACTGAAAATACCTTAATTGTCTCTTACACAAACATAAGATATAAAACCCATATAATATCATCGATATTTTCGTATAAATCAAATACCTGTAATGTGTTGTGGTCTTTTTCTTTAACAATATATTTCTTAGAATATATGTGTAGGTATGGTTAAAATTTCCTCGATTCCTTGCAATATCTGGCATCTACTTGTGATTAATTTATGAATTTGCTGTTTTCATTATAATATATGTGTAAATAACAGCGTTAACACAACGATAATAAGAAAATAACTGAGTAAATAGGCAATAAAATCTACCAAATTCATCTCCTGCATGATCCTCAAGTCTGATACTCTTATGAAACAAGGAACTGTGTCCGTAACTGTACAGTCGGAAACCATAATCTCTAGCCCACCTGGGTCGGTGCTGGATGTGAGTACAGTGTCCTTTCTGGACAGGGGCCCACTCTAACTATCACGAGGCAACACAGGCACGAACACACACAGTCATAGTACGGCTGTATAGATGACATTGTGAATAAATATTGTATATGGCATTTTATTCTCTGCATTATCTTCATTATATATGAACACGAAGAAAAATTACCATAGGTTGTAGTTACGAAAGTATGAATGGAAATAACACTTCCAAACCACCCAGTGAGTCCACACAACGTTTACAGCGCTTGTGTGTGTGTGCCAGACCACGATGCTTCCACCACACCCCATCATTCGCGTAACTATATGAAAAAACGTGTTTAATTTAACTGCATATTTCAAAAACCTTAAATTACATGTGGATCAGTCACTCCTCATTTGACACACTTATAGTGTAATACTTTGACCATCCCACCTGGGCGCATGGAGGCCCACAGTATTTCTCACGGGGCAACATACGCACGAACACACAAGTTATGATATGAACCCTTCCTGGCTTCACTATCATTATCATGTTATGTTCATCCTGCTCTGTATCTTGGTAACTAGTCATAGTATCAATACATGACAGTGTTAATAGTATAATATTGTAACTTTTTACCTACAGTTATTGTTGTAAATTATGGACAGGAAGGATACATAAATTGTAATATCAAGTGTATGGTTCGCTCAAAGCCACCCCAAGTCAGACAACGCGTCACACAAAATTGCACGATGCTCACAATGACGAACGAGAGAAACCTCTTTATGAAACATCTTACCTACTAAGGATGAAGCTTAATGTTACAGAACACACACACACACACACACAGTGCAACTTTGTGTGACGCGTTGTCTGACTTGGGGTAGCTTTGAGCGAACCATACACTTGATATTACAATTTATGTATCCTTCCTGTCCATGATTTACAACAATAACTGTAGGTAAAAACCTGTGAAACGGGCCCATTTTATGTAGGTACGAAAGCGCCTTCATTTCATCGCTCCTGAGGGAAGTGGGAGAGAGCGCGTGGGTCGGCCTGGCTGGCACCATAAACCCTGACCGCTCAGTGGTGTTTCGCTGGACGAACCTTGACCCCGTCGAATATACCAACTGGGGCGAATCACAACCAGGTGAGTCTTGTTTGAGTAGCCCGACTGTGGATGGTCTTGTTTATCAAAAGTTTGTATTTTCACAGTTTTGAAGATAGAAAGGTAAAATTTGGTAGGGAGTTGCGGGTGGACTTTAGGATAGTCATACAGTATATCCCTTGCTCATCCACCCGGGTGATGCCGGATAATTCACCTTGTTTAACTGTTGTTCGCCGTCTTCCCTAGACGAGATCAAGAGACGTTATCAATTAGTGAGGGAGGCACCAGTTAAGAGGGAATGTGCATTAATTAACAGTGGAGTGTGTTCATAACAAAAAGCTGGGCGCCGGTTGGGTTTAGAGATGGATGTGCTACTGGAGTAATGGTAGGGCCACATGGGTAAATTAGACTTACAGTACATCTTAGGTCCATGTTGTAGTAGTGGGGAAGCCAGGCAAGCTAAACACACCCAGTAAGACATTTTGAAAGAATGAAACACAACGAGCGAGGAAGAGTTGCGCTGCTCTTGATTCTGGCCACCCTGAAAAAAGGTCAGTACAAATATGACTTCCCAGAACCTAATTACTTAAGCTGCAAAACTTTGATGAGAACCTTAGAGTTAATAGATCTTCAATTTAGTTCAAATCATTAAATTTGCCTGAGCCTGAGAACATGTTGCTGGCAGCTAACAGGAAAATCTGGATTTATGAAGACATACACAAGGAAATGTTCTACTGTAAGAGGATTTTTGGATGTGTCACTCTGTATATTAATTGTCTACGCGTATTAAATTATTATTTTTCTTTAATCACACCTCCCCCCCCCACTAGCGGTGACGTGTGGGACCTGCGTAGCCGCGTCAGGAGACGACACCAGCGACAGGGACTTTGAGGAGGACATTTTAGGTCAGTTGCAGGACCATCAGCACCTGCTCCAGCCGCTCCCACGGACTGACTTCACCAGACTGGTGGACGGAAGCTACCTGACGGAACGCATTGTTCCTGCAGATGTGTCAGCCGTCATAAAAGGGTTTAAAAACAAATCACCTGGTCAAAGTCACATTAACAAGAAGATCCTGGCTCAACTCCCCGGCAACATGATAGAGAGGCTTGCTCATATATGCAACGCCTGCCTCGCCTCTGGATACTTCCCTAAGATGTTCAAAATCGCCGTTATTCGCCTCATACCAAAAGCAGGGAAGCCTCCAAACAAAGTCGAAAACTTTCGACCAATATCGCTGCTAGAGGTACCTGCCAAAATCTTCGAAAAAATAGTCAACAAGCGATTGCGGATGTATCTGGAGGACGAAGACGTGCATAATCCCCGCCAGTTCGGCTTCCGCCAGTACCGAGGCACATCCACCGCCATAGCTCAGGCCTACGAGCAGATCGCCAATGCCATGACTGGCCGCCTACAGTGCAATATAGTACTGAGGGACGTCAGCAAGGCGTTTGACAAAGTTTGGCACGCAGGACTGCAGTATAAGATCATACAACTGGGGCTACCCGAAAATCTGACTCGCCTGCTGTGCAACTTCATTACGGACCGCAGAGCCAAAATTAAGATGCAAGAACATTTTGGAGAAGAATTCTCACTATCGAGCGGCGTGCCTCAGGGCTCTTGTCTCTCACCAACCCTTTACACACTCTACACGGCTGACCTGCCACCCCCAATCGTCGGCAGCGAGTACGTCATGTATGCAGACGATGTAACACAGATCGTCACCTGCCCAGGAAGGTCCACGGCAAGGATGGCGCGACTCACTGCTCGGGCAATAGAGGAGATCTCGGAGTATGAAAATAAATGGAAAATAAAAACAAACAAAACGAAATTTGAGGTCATACCCATAGCCAAATTCAAGCCGGCCCCATTGATGATCGACGACGAAGAGATTGAGTACTCTAAACAAGGCAGGTTGCTCGGCCTCATCATTTCTCGGACGGGCATCATTCCCCACGTGAAGGACAGACTAAATAAAGCCAAAGTCGCCGCAGCCAAATTAAAACGTTTTAAATTGATGCCTGAGAAGATACAAGTTCACCTGTACAAGGCGCTGGTGAGGCCTGTGTTGGAGTACCCATCTATACCACTCGTCACACTCGGGAAGACTAGACTACAACAACTACAGAGCTTCCAAAACAAATGTTTGAGGTCAGCCAGTGGCCAAGCGCCACCCTACCAGGAGACAGTGGAAACCATCCACCTAAGAAATAAAACAGAGGCCCTCAACTTCAGGTTCCATCGCCTAGGGAAGAAGGTTTGGGACAAGCTCCTGGACGACCCTCACAGCCCAGACCACCTACGCGGGGAAGACATCAACGGAGGGAGACCCCACGCCTGGTGGCCCCGGAGTCTGCCCACACTACAACAACCCAACCCGCGATCCATCTATGTCCGCCACAGTGATCCACCTTAGATTAAAACTTAGATGATATAAATTCACATTTAACAAGTCAAAATCGAGTGAGTCCATAACGTAATACAGTATAAGATGTTAATAAACTTGTAATTGTAAAATCAATCTAGTCATTGTCTACTAAAATAACCATTGTGCAACCTCATTCTAAATCCTAGGTTAGCTTAGTTAGCCAACAAACTCTGTAATATGTAAAACAAGGGGTGTCGTCCCCCTCTGTTTAACTCATTAAACTTCTTTTCCAACCTTTCCCCCCACGACTATATGTTGTGACTTCTCCATCCCTCATGTCTGGCTGTGCCTTGAGCCCCAGCATGCCTTCCACCCTTTCCCCACCTTAACCTAAAAAAAAAAAAAAAAAACGACACCAGCTTAGGCTTATGGTCTGTCAGGTCCTGCGACGATTCCCTCCGTTTCATATGTATGTCCCTTAGTCTTTTCTCTCTTTGTTTCTGAGTCTGTATCTTCTTTATTTATTAAACTATTAAGCTTTCAATCACTTTAAATATCTTTCTCTCAATTTATATCCTATTTATTACATTAAACTTTCAATCACTATATTAAATAAACAATTCGACATAAAAGTTTTAAGAAATTATCGCCTCCATAATATTCCATTAATTTACGTAACTCCAATAATTACTATATTATTATATCTAACTTAGAATTCAAGTAATTATTATTACAAACAAGCTATACTGAACGTCAATATAAACCTAAAAAAACCGTATACATTCTATTATTATATATTCATAACAATGTGCTTCTTTCCTCTCTCGCCACTCATCATCTATATTATCTACCTTATATTCCCTTACAATCAAGTTTTAGTTTATACTCTTCTTGTTCTTCATCTCCTCGTACTGCTTATCAATCTTCTCCCCTATCCTTACCTCCATCTCTCCCTATTTTTTCAATTACCTATTCCCCCACTACCTTTCAGTTACCAAATTTAATTACCCCTATGCCCTAATAATTACCTGCCAGTTACACCTTCATGCCTATTTACAGGTGAGTACTCTCGGAATGACTACGATATCACCACTCCTTCAACACCACCCCCAACAGCACCTGTGTGGCCATGTGTTGGTGACTGGATGCTTATTAACGACCGCTGCTACAAGGTGACTCACAAACTTTATGACCAATGTTTTGATGTGTTTTATCAGGTGTGTATATTATGGCTATACTCAATCGGTGTGTGTGTCAACAATTATTCGTTCAACACAATTAACTTGGTTTTGGTTTTTCCACAAATGGACAAATTTAACAACTTTTGTTTACCTAACTTTTGTTTACCTACACTGTCACAGTCACAGATATCAAACCGATGCTCGAATAATAAAACGTTGTATCCTACCTGCATGAAAACATAAAAACATCAACTGAAGCATGTCTGTGGGCTCTGTAGTGAGTGGTGAAGCGTTGTCTGGTGAAGTACAGTACAGCATGAGTCTACAGTACATCATCCACATGTCCTGTACACATTCAAGTATCACACATTTAGAATACTATTGTTTAAAAACGTTTTTTATAACGAAATCATAAATAATATATAAGTGATTTAATTAATTAGTAAATGATTTTTAGAATATATCATTATGTATATACGTTTGTGTGTGTGCATGTGCGTGTGTATAACACCAATGGTATCGTGCAGCACCATTTTTCATTGTGACGAGAGTCTGTGCAATTCACTTCGATGGCCAGTTGGCATATGTATATAGGTCTGCCGTCCTTATGTAAGCGGTGTAAATAAAGACCTAAAATCTAACTAAAAACCCAATTCACCATTCAGTCAATCTAAGTTTTATAATAATAATACCACTCCTCACGATTTAGGTTTCCTTAAGTATCCCGTTGAAAATTCTAGGTTTTCCTTGAAACAACAACTTGGGCCAGAGGGGAAGCCTTGTGTTTATCATACAGTGGACATCTGACCAGCGTGGGCAGTAGAGGCGAGGAGGACAATATAAAGAGGTACGTCACTGTATAGGATTCAACTGATTTTCTCAAGGAATTATGAGGACTATCACTAGCTAATCTACACTTCAAAGTTGTAGAAGGTTACAGCTTCACAGTTAAGTGTTCATTTACTTGTAATGAATAATGAACAGTGAGAGATTAAATAAAAAAAAGAGTTTTCCCCAACATGAATAATTTTTTTTTTCAGAGTTCTCGAAATGACCCTTCTTGAGCAAACCCACCCGTTAATTTGGGTTGGTCTACATCTCGACGGAGAGTCAGGTAAGATGAAAAAATGAAAATGAGATAGAGAGAAAGAGAATGGGAGAGAGATTTTATAAATCTGTACACAAGACATAATTCAAATCTTCTGTACGAACTGATGATAATACGGTCAGCATGCACGGCTTTAACAACATGAAGACTGTTTTGATAGTTACGAGATTCTGATGACTTCAAAACCTTCATTTGAAACTTTTAACAAGTATCTCAAGATTTATCATTAGAAATATAATCAAAAAATTTGCACAGCGATCTGTCCATGTTACAGGACACGTATGGAGTGATGGCACGGCGGTGCAGTACGTACGTTGGGGAATAGAACAGCCTGATAGCCACCGGGGACAGCTGAGGTGTGGCACTGCCTACACCTCCACACTCATGTTGGCTGATGCAGACTGTTACACATTTCTCCCGTTCATATGTGAGGCCCCTCAAGGTAAGATCGTGTATGTAGTATAATTCTGTATGCTCTTAAGGCCTGTCTATTATAAATACCCAATTGGTTAACAAAAACAATGACTAAAAGGTAATATAAACCTAGCGTATACGTGATAAGAAACGCAAGGCTCACGTGAATGACTCATTGCGTTAAATCGTAACCATTTAATCATGTAAACCATTATTAACATCTCTCGCCATATACAGGAATGAAACACCCGACTTCTCCCCTCACAAAGTCTCCTGATGTACTGTGTGACGGGGACACCTCATGGCTGCTCTTCGGTGATCAGTGCTACAGGTTTTTCTCAGCTTCTTACGACAACCCCGAGACCTGGAGGTCATCGAGGCTCAGGTGTCGAGAGCAGGGAGGGGAGCTCGCGTCCATCCACACCAACGAGGAGAACTATTGGATTCTGTCTAAGGTAGTTGGGCGGGTATATAGGGCTGTGGAGGGCTGGCAATAAATGAAATTAAGTGAACAATAAGAGCGGATGTATATTGATAAATAAAAATATTAATTGCATAAGTGAATAGTTAGACCGATAGTTAAACGAGACTAATAGAAGATATATAATGTGGTCTTGCAGCTGAAAAAAGCATATATTTCTACAACAAAAATATGTATATTGACGAGTATTTTTTTTATGCCATGCTCTTGAAATTTAATTCTCGTCTGCAGTAATAATTCTCTATTACCAATAATTTTAAAATGCAGATTTTGGGGTTATCCGATGAGATGGTGTGGGTTGGTGGCCGGTCTGTTCTGGATTCCGGGTACCAGTGGCTCGACAACACCACCTTTGACTTCGACAATTGGGCAAGAGGAGAACCCAACAACATTTTGGGTACTGAGCAGAGAGAGAGAGCGGTTCTGAGAGTTTCAAGTTATACACATACTGAAACAAAAGGACCATTGTATTCATAATTCCAATCTTCAATTTATCCTTCTTTTATTAATTTATTAAGATCCCACTTTATACAAATTTATTTCAAAACATAAATACAGGTAAAAGTTCAAGAATATCATGTAAAATGTTACATATGGTAATACTTGTATCTTCTTTATTTCTCAGGTCAAGAGGACTGTATAGTATTGTATAGTCAGCAGGAGGGTCGCTGGGGGGACAGAAGCTGTGACACCCTGGCTGGCAGTATCTGTAAGCGTAGACACGGTACCAATCCATCGACTCCAGCCGTCACCACCGCCACCCCTCTCGGACACTGCCTACAAGGATGGCTACACTCTGGTCTCACGTCATACTTCATTTATTTGTAACAATACTGTGATCGAAACTATGGTATTTCCATGCTAACCTGGCCTGTAAGCCCCGCCCCTCGTCTATAGCTACAAATAGCTCATTGGTTCCCCTGAGCGTTTTACCTCCCACTAGACTGCGCGTATATAAGCGCATATTTATATATAGATCTTTTATTATAAATATTTGAAGTTTTCTAACATCCTCTCGGAAGTGCTAATAGCTTGAAATGATTTGCATTTTGATAATCCATATATTTAACATTATTGTGAACAATTTAGTTTGAATGTTCTATGAATTTTCTATTAGTATAGAAGAGTTGGCGTGGCTTACGGGCCAGGTTAGTGTGGAAAGGGTATAACTACTACACAGTCGATGCCATACTACGATTTCATTTTATAATGTTAATTCAGAAAAAAATAGAACAGTTACATGATACAGATGCTCTGGTTACAAGATCTCAGAATAATAGTAATACAGTATACGTGGTAACATAAAATATCAGGTCAAATCACCTTAAACAGTATATCATACAGAGTTGGAAACAGGTGGACGTATTATAATCATTTGATTTGATGAGTAATTGTTCCAGTTTCTTTATAAAAACTATGTTGGGTGCTGTCCTTGGCTTCACTGTTCTGGTGAAAAAAAATTTAGTGGCGAATTTCTTTTTAAACACAGCTGTGTGTTTTTGTTTATTGTGGTAACACTATGATATACATATATATATATATATATATATATATATATATATATATATATATATATATATATATATATATATATATATATATATATATATATATATATATATATATATATATATATATATACACACATATTGGCTGATAGTGACTTGCAATATCTGTCAAGACGGCAGTTGACACCAACTACCCTTGGCAACCATTCATTGTCAACTCTCCTTTTAGGTAGGACACCACATATATTAGGGATCCCTCCCTTCACCCTAATACGTTCTATAATTGTCTTGAACTTATCAAGGAGCTCCTCACTCCTACACCGGCCAATATCATTGTCCCCTGCACTGAGGCAGATTGGGTTTGTTCCCATCACCAGACAAGATATTGTCCATCCTGTCAACTATATCCCCCACCCCAACTCCTGGCAATCACTCTCTCATTTTATTTCTATTATTGGCCCCAAAAAAATCTGTCTAGGTACCGTACCTTGGTATCACCAACAATTAAGGTTTTCGTATCTTCCTTGTCAGCCTTGTTCCTGGCTATGTTACCGTCCAATTCGTCTAGCAAAGGACTAAGAATGTTAGTACACTTAGCTGTAGTTGTTTCCTTGTCTTTCTTCACCGACAGTTTGGTCTTTCCTCTCTTAACAACCTGTGAGCACATGTCCAGAGAGCATATGAGACATACTTTCTTAGATAAAGTTTACCAACCTCTCTCTTCTGTGTGTGAAAGTTGTGAAGCGGTGAGGCTGATGTTAAGGTCAGCAACGACCTTCTGAACCCTGCCCTGAAGGGGTTGTCTCCAAGGAATTACTTTCATTATTATGACGATGTAACAAGGTTTATAAGTGTTAGAATATAATAGTATAGTACTATGCATATTAATATGTCACTATTACTGGCGGATCATGGGTCAGTGGGTCACCTGGGAATGAATTAAACGTAGGTCATGGTGGGTCATGATGAATCTTGCGTCATATGGCTTACCCACTTGAGTCGGGAGCAGGTCAAAATGGATCAAGCCTGAAATGTCGTGGTTTAGAAACTTTTAATAGAATTTGTAAAAACTTGTTCGTGTTTTACCCGTTAACAGGTTATTTTTTGTTTAAAGATAAAACAATTACAGTCATGGTACGCCATATTAAGGTCATAATACGGTCAAATACATACATTAACAGCAATGTCGTTAAAACTTTAACATACAGCAATCAGCCTTAAACACAGGATTTTCGTAAATGGAACGGCTACAAATTCATTTTCTGAGTAAGACCAATGAAGTTCTAAAGTCTGTCATTTTCATTAACCTAATTTCCCCACCTTAATATCAGTGGAAAAATGTTATGTTAGCTAGTGTTATAAAAATCGCCAATTTCATCGCTAATCCCAAAGTAATATTTTTTCATAACCATATTTAGTAAAAAAAGATCGCTTAGTCAGGCAGCCCTGCAGGGTGAGGCCAAACATCAAGTGATGACGCCGACTAAAGGCTTTATATGTCATGTGAGATAATGTTCTCTTAAAAGGTGAAGTTGCTACGAACTCATCCTTGTATTGAGGGTTAGTTATCTCTTTTATCCGAGAGATGTTGCACTCAGAGCATTTAGTATTTTCTCTCATTTGCTTTTTAGTGCTTGGTGCTCTTTTAGTTTGCGATGTGAAACAATTTATGATGACCAGAATATAAGAATTTACCTAAAACCTTAATAGATTATCATCCTCGTCTTTAGGTTCCAAGTGCCTCAAATTCTCCAAAGAAAAGAAGACCTTCGATGGAGCGGTGGAGGCGTGTACGTCTCCCTCTAAGTTAGCAAGTATTCACTCACCCCAGGAGCAAGGTTTGTTTTGTTTCTCTCTTATTGTAATCCCCATAAATATAATAATAAAAAAATGGAGTTCACCATCACCCCCATCATCGTCAATTTACGGATATTTTTCCACGTTTGCCTGGGTTAGCCATGGTTACCTGATGGTACAGCGAAACTCGTGTAACTCACAACAATAATTGAAGGGTTGAGCCTCGGCCCTGACACATATGAGAATGGTGTTGTCCAGTGCAACCGTATACCAAACATGCAAGTGAAGGACACAAATACCTTAAGGTACATGGATTATGACGGCAACTCTCATAAGAGGCCCCGAGTGTGACAAGCTACCAAGCGCCAGAAATCACAATCGAGGAAAACGTTCTTAAAGTTTCGAAAAATTCAAATTGACGTAACTCTTGAACCAATGAAGATAATGAGTTCATTCGAGTGGCAGTGTATAGAGCTCTTAAAGCTTGTCTCGCAGATACTAAAGCCATATTAATTGAAACGATTGTTTATTGCAAAAAATATATTTCCCATAGTTTCAGCCTGCTCGAGGATCTTACTCGGGTCCGCTAACTTGCGAGGCGAGCATGCTGACCATTACACCACAGGTTGCCTCACCCGTACAAGCTGGAACACGACACGCCACGTGCCACCAGCCTTCACTCCCACCCTCGTCGTCCTATTTTCTCTCTGTATTGTTTATGTTTTACTAAATGGCCCTCACTCCCTCGTTTCTGCCAGATGGAAAATAAAATAAGGTTAAGTTTTATTACATAGCATTCCTATGATATTTTTGTAGAAACATGGACTCCCATTAGCTAAGAAACAGGAAAATAATGAGTCGCTATGAGCGAGAGAGGCTACGATTGGGGGTCTCGGGCGCTTGTGATAAATGGCAGAGAAGAGTGAAAAATGGCAGTGAAGAAATAAGAAAAGCATTGAACATCTACTTCTTATCAGTTTTCACAGAAGAAATTTGGGATGAAATTCCAGAGGTGGAACTGATATTTAAGGAAAAGGAAGAAGAGAAATTAAAGAATATCACTATCAGAAAAGTGGATGTTCTTAAGAAGATAAATAAACTAAAGAAAACAAAATCCCCAGGGCCGGATGAAATTTTCCCTCGAATCTTGAAAGAGTGTAGGGAACAGATTAGCGGACCCCTCGTAAACTTATTTACAAAATCATTAGACACCGGAGTTGTGCCAGACTTGTGGAAACAGGCAAATGTAGTACCCATATTCAAAAAGGGAGACAGAGCATCAGCGTCAAATTACCGGCCGATCAGTTTGACGTCAGTAGTGGGGAAATTTCTTGAATCAATTATAGCAGATAGCATCCGATCGTATCTAGAGAAAAGCAAATTAATCTACGACTCTCAACATGGGTTTACAAAGGAAAAATCTTGTCTAACAAATCTGCTGACGTTTTTTAGGAAAGTCTTCGAGGTAGTAGATAATAACGAAAATTACGATGTTATTTACTTAGACTTTAGCAAAGCATTTGACAAAGTACCGCATCAGAGGCTTCTGAGAAAAATTAAGGCTCATGGTATCGAGGGGAAAGTTTTAAATTGGATAAAATCATGGCTCACCGATAGAACGCAGAGGGTCAGCGTAGATGGTGTTAAATCTGAGTGGGGCCGCATAACCAGTGGAGTTCCCCAGGGGTCAGTACTAGGCCCACTCTTGTTCATAATCTACATAAACGATCTAGATACTGGGATCAGCAGTGACATAAGCAAGTTCGCGGATGACACCAAAATAGGGCGGCAGATTAATTCAGTGCAGGATGCAAATGCATTACAGGAGGATCTAAATAAACTGCAGGGGTGGTCTGAAAAATGGCAAATGAAATTCAACACCAGCAAGTGCAGCGTACTTAATATTGGATGAACAAATACTGATAATGTATACAGCCTTAACAACATCAACCTAGAGAAGTCGACTTGTGAAAGAGACCTAGGGGTACTTGTAAGCCCGGACCTACGGCCTAGAAAACAGTGCGTTAATGTTCGAAATAAGGCAAACAGAGTATTGGGTTTTATATCTAGAGGTGTAAGTAACAAGAGTGCAGAGGTCTTATTGCAACTATATCTTCGCTAGTTAGGCCACACCTCGATTATGCGGTTCAGTTGTGGTGCCCCTATTATAGAATTGATATAAATTCACTAGAGTCAGTGCAGCGAAGAATAACAAAAATGATTCCAGGACTTAGAAACCTACCATATCAGGATAGGTTAAAGAAACTTAACTTGCATTCCCTAGAAAGACGAAGAGTGCGGGGAGATATGATAGAAGTATTTAAGTGGGTGAAAGGAATCAATGAAGGGGATATAGATAAAGTTCTTATAATATCCGAGCAAGATAGAACTCGGAGCAACGGATTCAAGTTGGATAAGTTTAGGTTTAGGAGGGAGATAGGAAGAAACTGGTTCACAAATAGGGTGGTGGACGAGTGGAACAAGCTTAGCAACTTTGTAGTAAGTGAGGGAACTCTGGAAAGTTTCAAAAGGAAGCTAGATAGATTCGCGGATGATAGAGAGTGGTAGTAACTCTCGACAGGAGCTGCCATGCACAGGCA
This sequence comes from Homarus americanus, assembly GCF_018991925.1. Lineage (NCBI taxonomy): Eukaryota > Metazoa > Arthropoda > Malacostraca > Decapoda > Nephropidae > Homarus > Homarus americanus. Next base: position 7,000,520 of record NW_024749779.1, read on the forward strand.
AACCGGCCTATTGCAGACTCCTTATTTTCTTATGTTCCTATGTTCTTGTCCCTTTCTCCCCTTCAGTCCGCCTGCAGGCGCAGATCACGCACTGTAGGGACGCTTTTATCTTCCTTTACTAATATGGCTCTCAGCCTTACAAATATTGCGCTACCAGGACAGTTTGTGTTTCTGCAGATAGAAGAAAGACTGAGGAGTACAGATAATATCATAACTATTTTTTTTTGCGGGGGGGGGGGGACGCCTGGTACCTTGTCGTACTCAGCGCTTCCAGGATGAGAGTGTGGCGGGAAGGGAAGATTCCCGATACAATACAGCTGTTTATGGCAACGTCTGGCAGGTCTCTAATAAGTTTATCGGAATAAGATATTTGGTCATGAGGAAAGGGTGTTGGTGACGGATGGGAAAGAGAGATTGCTCAAGAACGCTTGAGATTTGACCTTCGGCCTGGTGTTTATTATTTTTCTGTATTGGCAGCTCAGAATACATTAACAGCAATGACTCAGTGTTAGAAGAACTGAAACATGGTTGCACCTCAGTCAAACAATATTCACTCTGAGTCAATGATTTGATTAAAGTAAGTTTATGGATAATATTCCTGACTGAAAATTTCCCCAGCTCCTTGACCCCTTCAAACTATGAGAGCCCTGTTTACACCGGTCCAACGAATTACCCAAAAGTACACAAATGTACACAAATGTACCCAAAAGTATATTAGATAGGGGTAAAATCTTAACGAATATATGTTTTACATCAATAAAACCTGATTAATAATGTTTTCATTGAAATATAGTCAAAATAATGAAATAATAAACAGCGAAAAACGCTAAATTCCAAAGAGTCACCTATCCAAAATGGAGATATAATTACCGATGTTTTGTGTTACTTTGGGGTATTTAACATAGCCGTAGGATTTACTTTTCGTTAGGTTAGGTTAGGTTAGCGAAGTGCATCACGATGGATCAGAGTTATCTCCCTTGTTCACGAACTCTTTGGAATTTAGCGTTCGCCAATACTGAAAGTTTTTCGCTGTTTATTATTTCATCTTACAAATTATTTTTGCAAAATTACGCTAAAAATATTATTAGACATGTTTTATGTATGTATAACAGATATTAGTTAAGATTTTACCCTGATTTAATATACTTTTGGGTACATTTGGGTACTTTTGGGTAATTCGTTGGACCCCTGTTACACCCCGTACTTGCACCGTTAAGCAGTTCTCAGTTACACATCTTAATAGTAATAATTTTGGGATTTGAAAAGTGTTTATTTTCTTTTTATACATTGTATATTGATTAATATATTTATGTGGCTTTCTTAAAGAATTGACAGACATTATAAACACCTAAAGCAATCACTCTTTATTAATATATATATACATATATATACATATATATATATATATATATATATATATATATATATATATATATATATATATATATATATATATATATATATATATATATATATATATATATATATATATATATTTCATGTAAATCCACAATGAAAACGTGGAAAATAAATCTTGATAAAATCACACGGGAAAATGGAAACAACGGAGTACCTTAGCTTTCGTCTTTATTCAAGACATCTTCAGAGGCAACTAGATTACATGGACAGAGAGAGGCTTAAATATACAGGGTGACCTAAAAACATGAGGTCAGGTCATAATGATGACATCCACTAATCCCCACACCAACACAACCGTAGAGGAGCTTAAGAGAAGGGTGGTGACGTGACTAGACAGGTCAGGTCAGAAAAAAGGGACCCACAAAATAACTGTCATACATCAAGATCAAAGGTTTTCAAAGCAGTTTTAACCTTGGGCCACTGACAAATAAATTTATGTAACATATTATCAGTTTTGAACTGACCATCACTAAGGTTTATTGATTTTAATTCCTTAATCAAACTAGCTTCAACCAGAAGTCTTTCTGTGACACAAGATGATTTGAATACTTCTAAGCTTTTTTCCCAAGCAATGGGGTGATTATTATTCCTAACATGAACGAACAAGGCACTGCTTTCAGATGCAGTTCTGATATTATACTTATGTTGTTTGATTCTGAGCTGCAGTGTTTTTCCTGTCTGACCTACATAATTACAATTACATTGGCTACATGGAATACAATAAACACTTCCATTTACATTCAAACTTGGGCTATTCCTTATTAACATATTGGTAATGGTTGAGTCATACTTGAAAACAACATTAATATTTAGAAGCTTGAGGGACCGAACTAAAGGGACAAATTCATCACGATAGGGCAGAGTCAAAATATTCTTAAGTGTAGGAACTTGTCTGGTTACAGAGGAATGAAAGGATTTTTTAGCCCTTTTAAAGCAACGATCAACAAACACAGAAGGGTACCCAAGTTTCTGTGCAATAGAACGAATGTGTTTAAATTCGTCGTCAATAAATTCAGAGTCACAAATACGCAGACATCGTAGGAACATAGCAGAAAAAACTGACATTTTGGTAGACTCAAGGTGATTGGATAAAAAGTGAATGAAACTGTCTACCTGTGTGGGCTTTCTATATACCTTAAATTTATAGTTTTGGCCATTTCTCATGATAAGCATATCAAGAAATGGAAGGGATTCACTTATTTCTCTTTCAATTTTGAATGTGATACTAGGGACAATATTATTAAGCTTGTCTAAAAATTCCAAAGGGTCACTGTTTTTAGGCCAAAGACAAAGAACATCATCTACATATCTATACCAAGGAGGAATACAGTCCACTACATTGGGGAGTAATCTAGACTCAAAGAACTCCATATAAATACAGGCTAGAGGAGCAGAAAGACAATTACCCATGCTCATGCCAAATACTTGCTTGTAGAACTTCCCATTTGCACTAAACACATTGTCAGTTACGCATAACTCTATCAATTTCAGGAAAGTATCATGTTCAATAGTTAAATCTAGCAGTTGTAATTTATCTTTAAGAAATGAAAGTAAGTCTTTCACAGGTACTCTAGTGAACAGTGAATTTACATCAAAACTTATTAATTCGCAAGGTTCGTTGTGTTTCTTGAGTTTATTTGTTAGTTCAGTTTTGTTATTCTACCTTCCGCGTAAAACATTCTCCTGTGATTGTCTGTCCAGAGCCACTGTCACTCTTCTAGACTAGCCAAGAGACTGTCTTCTCATAGCTTTCCTGACGGCGGTGCTGGGGGACCTGGGAACGAACGTGTGGCTGGGACTCAGGAATAACCAAAGCTTCCACTGGAAGGACAACACCTCTGTAACCTATACGAGCTGGGCCCCAGGGGAACCCAACGGCATTGATGGAGAGGTCTGTAAAGTTTCATGTCTGCGGCAGCCAAGTAAACTGTACACAAACTTACTTTCAACCATGGTCGAGAAAAAATTACATTTCTTTAGCCTGAATGGCACAGATATGCACGTAGATTCTGTTGCTATATTTATATCTTATCTGTCTGTATGTCCATCTGTGTCTCTCCGTGATGCATGTTGTATGTGTACTGTTACTTGCAGGAAGGATGTGTTGAGGCCTCGCATGTCACAGGGTTATGGAGTGACGTTCCCTGTACCTCCACACGTGGCTATGTCTGTATGGTAGATACTGGTAGGTTACTTCAGTTTTTAGTGTGGCAACATGACGTCTAATTATTTTTAGATCAAATGTTCAAATGTCAAAGTTAAAAACTTTGAAAAAGTACCTGCTACAGTGAGTTGGCTCCTTCGTATATAGAGTACGATAAAGATATTCTGCCAGTGAAAGTAGTTATTATGTTGACATTATTCTAACGATTTCTTTCTGCCACTACACGGGAAGCAAAACACCGATGACATTGCAAGAAATTATGGAAAGAAAATGCGTGTGGGAAAAGTGTCTATGGCGGTAAGATCTCTCACAGAGCAATCCTCCGGTGGGCTTCTGCCAATAAACAGAGAGACACTAAAACAACTGAAAGAAAAACATCCCCCTGCAAGTGAAGACGAAGGCATAAGGTTCCAGGGTGACTATATCCCACCAAACGCTATCCTGTTCTAGAAAAATAACAGGAGGGATGGTGTGGAAAAAGGCACTGAAGACTCGAGGAGGTGCCGGCCCTTCAACTCTGGATGCAAACGGTTGGAGAGTCATCCTCAGCACTAACAAGTTTGGCCCCGTAGCAAGTGATCTCTGCACTGCTATTGCTGTCCTTGCAAGAACGCTGGCATCCTCGTGCTGCCAACACCTCCATGCTCTGACGGCCTGCCGCTTCATTCCCCTGGATAAGAATCCAGGATGTAGGCCTGTGGGGGTGGGAAAGTGCTGAGACGGATAATCGGAAAATGCATAAGGTAGGTGGTAAAGGATGATGTCAGGGCAGCAGCAGGGAACCTGCAAGTTTGTGCTGGCCACCAGGCTGGAGGGGAAGCTGCCATTCACGCCATGAAAACGATATTTGAGCAGCGTGATTATGAGGCCGTTCTTCTGGTGGACGCGTCAAACGCATTCAACATACTTAACCACAAGGCCGCACTGCACAACATCAAGATCAAGTGTCCAAGCTTTGCAATATATGTTGAAAACTCCTATTGGAATCCATCGGACCTCTATATAGTAAGCAACAAGGCTCTAAGAGATGATACCATCATTCAGTCAACCGAGGGAATAAGGCAGGGAAATCCTGCAATAGGCCTATCCGTGCTCCAACACACAATAAAATTTGAAACAACTGAGGTCAAGTAAGTGGCGTACGCTGATGACCTTAAAGGAGCAGGAAAAGTGGATGACATCACAAAATGGTGGAACCTCGTAACATCACGTGAACCACAAATAGGGTACCACCTAAACGCCAGCAAGTCCTTCCTCATTGTTAAGCCAGAACATTATGAACGGGCAATGGAGGTGTTCGGTGGAAGTGAGGTCAAAATAGCAAAAGATGGCCAAAGACACCTAGGCGCAGAAATCGGCACGACGGACTTCAAGACCGAATATGTAACGGGAAAGGTGAATGAGTGGGTTAGGGAAATCCAAGCTCTGCCTGATATTGCTCACACAGAGCCACATGCGGCTTTTGCGGCATTCACCCATGGAGTCAAGCATCGCTGGAACTACCTGATGCGCACTATCCCTGATATTGGACCCCTCCTCCATCCTCTGGAAGAAGCTATGAGCGTTAATTTCATTCCCAAATTAGTGAAACACCCTCACTTAACCACAGGAAAAAAATCACTCCTTGCACTACAACCGAGACTGCGAAGAATTTGATTGACCAATCCAGAGGAGATTGATGCCACTGAACATCAAATTCAGTTAAGCTCACGGCAGCCCTCACGTACCATATAATAGCTCAGAACGCAACATTTGAGGTGGACACCAGTGAAGTAAACAAGATTCGAAGGTCTATTACGAAAGAACGACAGCACGGCCAAAGTGATAAGTTGCAGCAACTGTTGCTGCAAATACCAGAAAATTTGAAAAAAAAAATAGCTATAGCGCAGGAAGTGGGCGCCTCGAACTGGTGAACTACGTTACCGATAAGGGCAAATGGTTTCAGTCTCAATAAACAATAATTTACAGATGCCATTGCTCTAAGGTACGGTAGGCAAGTAGAAGGTTTGCCCTCCCAATGCGTGTGTGGCTCTTCCTATGACGTCGATCACGCCATGGTGTGCAAGAAATGGCTTCATATGCATGAGGCATGGCGAAGTAAGGGATGTCACAGCACATATGTTGAAGGAAATCTGCCGTGATGTCAAGGTAGAACCGACCCTCCTTCCATTGGATGGTGAGATTTTCCAACATAGGACTTCAAACACATCCAACGAAGCCCGTGTTGACGTCAGTGCTCGAGGATTCTGGACGCGGGGACAGCGAGCCTTCTTCGACATCAGGATTTTTTATCCCATGGCTGCATGTCACCGTAACTTAGCTCTCGATGATACACACAGGAGGAACGAGAACGGCAAGATTAGGGAATACCGGAAGAGAATTAAGAACGTTGATCAAGGCAGCTTCACTCCTCAATTGTTCACAACCTCTGTGGGATGGGACCAAGTGCAAGATGCTTCTATGCCAGACTCGCGGAGGTGATATCCGAACAGAAGCAGCAGCCCAGAAGTTATGTTACAGCCTGGATGAGATGTCGACTGTCCTTCTCTCTCTTTAGGTCGGCTTTGCTCTGCCTCAGGGGAACGAGAGCATCGGCCCCAAAGCCGACAACAGTTGCAGATATTGACTATGAGGCAACAGTCACTGAATGCCGCATAGATAGGTACTTATGTATTAGGATATTTAATTTTAAGGTAATAGTAGTAGTAGTAGTAGTAGAAGTAGGAGGAGGAGGAGGAGGAAGTGGAGTAGGAGGTAAAAGTTGCAGAAGTAATAATAACATTATTAGTTTTATCATTATTGCACTATCTTTAATGATATTGCACAAAAAATAATTAATCTTTTCTACCAGACTCTCACCTGATGACCGAGGCTCCTTACACTACCTGTGCCTCACCCTTCAGCCTCTACATTGCCTACAATGGTGCCTGTTACCATCCCCACTCCACATACAAGACCTGGAAGGTAGGAAATATATACACACTATATGTCTAGTCTGAAGAGACTGGACGACTTCAGTAAATTACTCCTTTGCTTAATGAGGCACTTAATTTTGTATTCACCTGTCGAGTCTTTTTTTGATAAAATATTTTACTATGATACAAGAATAGGATTTTACGTTACAGTATATACAATGCCTAAGTAAATAATGCAATTGTATAGTCACATAATGCGTTCACAAAACAATGTATATCACCACACAATACTCTTACACAATACTATCACACATTACTATCACGAAGTACTATCACACAATACTATTACACAATACTATCACACAATACTATCACACAATACTATCACGATGTACTATCACATAATACTATCACACACTACTATCACATAATACTATCACGAAGTACTAGCACATAATAATATCACACAATACAACCACACAATACTATCACGATGTACTATCACATAATACTATCACACACTACTATCACATAATACTATCACACACTACTATCACATAATAGTATCACACAATACTAACACACAATACTATCACATAATGCTATCACACAATACTCTCACACAATACTCTCATACAATACTATCACACAATACTATCACACAATACTATCAGACAATACTATCACACAATACTATCACACAATACTATCACACAATACTATCACACAATACTATCACACAATACTATCACACAATACTATCTACACAATACTATCACACAATACTATCACACAATACTATCTACACAATACTATCACACAATACTATCACACAATACTATCACACAATACTATCACACAATACTATCTACACAATACTATCACACAATACTATCACACAATACTATCACACAATACTATCTACACAATACTATCACACAATACTATCACACAATACTATCACACAATACTATCACACAATACTATCTACACAATACTATCACACAATACTATCACACAATACTATCTACACAATACTATCTACACAATACTATCACACAATACTATCACACAATACTATCACACAATACTATCACACACAATACTATCACACAATACACACATACTATCACACAATACTATCTACACACATACTATCACACAATACTCACACTATCTACTATCACACAATACTATACTATCACACAATACTATCACACAATACTCTCACACAATACTATCACACAATACTCACACAATACTATCACACAATACTATCACACAATACTATCACACAATACTCACACAATACTATCACACAATACTATCACACAATACTATCACACAATACTATCACACAATACTATCACACAATACTCACACAATGCTATCACACAATGCTATCACACAATACTCTCACACAATACTCTCACACAATACTCTCACACAATACTATCACATATTCTTAACTCTCACATTCTCTTCATTCCTGATTTTGCCATCGACTAAACCTGTTATTACTGAGATAAACGCAAGTACAATAAGTCAGATGACAAGTAAATAAGATTGATTATTGATAATATCTAATTGTGTGTGTGTGTGTGTGTGGTAGGAGGCGGAGACCACGTGTAAAGATGAGGGTGCACACCTGGTGTCGGTGAGTGAGCCAACGGAGGGGGCATTTTTATGGATGCTGGCTAAGAATCACAATTTCACCCAAACATGGCTCGGTCTTCATTACAGCTACGTGAGTACAGTTCTCCTAGTCTCTCTGTATGGTTGGCAATTGTACATGTTTATTTCTATTTTTTTCAGTTGTAAAACAATTTATTTTATCAGTGACTTGTCCAAAGGTAAAAAAAAAAATAGTGCACATAAACGAGTACAGTATCATTCATTTGCAGAAAATTGATACATATTGCAAAAAACAGTTACATCAATGACTAACAATAGAAGCTAATATAAAATACCTTTATCAAATTTGGTGAATAATTTGATAATGCATTTAATTAACGATGCCTGTACTAGTTTTGTAATTTATATATATTAAATTAACTATACAAAATAACAACATAATTACATCAAATCACACTTCCTTTCTGTTTTGTTATAAGGACAACTCTCGGTTCTTATGGAGCGACTCTACCCCAACCACTTACACCAACTGGGGTATGAGTCAGCCGAACACCAGCCTAACCAACCATGCGTGCGTCTGGTTAAACTCCATGGGCGGACTTTGGTACAGCCAGTTGTGTGATGATCTGAGGCCATTCGTCTGTAAGTACAAGAATGGTAAGGTGTTTCCCAAGACTGATAAGATGTGGCTCAAGAATGGCATGATGTGGCCCAAGAAGGGTAAGGTGTGGGGCTTAAGAAGGGTAAGGTGTGGCTCAAGAATGGTATGATGTGTCCCAAGAAGGGTAAGGTGTTGCCCAAAACTGGTAAGCTGTAGCTCAAGAATCGTATGATGTGGCCCAAGAAGGGTAAGATGTGGCTCAAGAATGATAAGGTGTGGCTCAAGAGTGGTATAATGTGGCTCAGGAATAATAAGGTGTGGCTCAAGAATAGTATGATGTGGCTCAACAATGATAAGGTGTAGCTCAAGAGAGGAATTGGTAAGAGAGACAGTGTGAAAACAGAGAGAGAGAGAGAGAGAGAGGAATGAAAGTTTGAAGTACCAACAAAGAAGAATTATCCCCACACGTTACGTACCTCCATTACAACAAATACATTTTCTGCGCCTCTTGCAGTATCTGTGATCAGCCACGACCCCCCTGCCACTGGCCGCTGTCCGGATGCTCGCTGGCTGGACTTGGGGAACGGTTTCTGCTACCTTGTCTCCCAATACAAACAGCCATGGGACGAGGCCAGGAGGACGTAGGTGGCCTTACTCCTTGTAGTACTGTATAGGGTGCAGGTCTTCTGCATACGTCTTTGGGCAGGAATAGGAAAGGGAATGAATGGGCGAGAAGGAAGGGAAAAAACACATGACGTGAGGGAAGGCTAGAGAGTGGCAGGAGTTGAGATTGCAAGAAAAGGGGAAGGAGGATAATTGAAGGGAGGGAAGGAAATGTACTGAGAGGAGAAAAAGCATGGGAAAGAAGGAATTGAAGGAGTGTGATTATGTCCACAATAAAAGTTCTCCTCTTACTTATTAATTCATTCTTGTTCTTTTTATCAAAATTTCTTTGCTGTTCTTTTTGTTCTTCCCCTTTATTAATTCGTTATATCACACGAATCTCCCCTTAGTTTTTAATTAATTTTATTTGATCAGTCTTCATCATTTAATTGTATTTTTTTTCTTTCGCAATATTTTCCTCTAGGTCGGTTTACTTTCGAATTGGTTTTATCTTATTTATTTATTTATTTTTAATTTTTCCTCATCCAAGAGTTCTCAATCCCTCTCATCTTGCGCAGTTGTGTGCTGGAGAATAGCAACTTGGCATCCATGCATTCGGAGGCAGAGATGATCGCGGTCACTGTGGCAATACATGGCATTACTGACCCGTTGTGGATCGGCCTGGTAAAGGAGGAACACGGTGAGTGCTCTCTCATTATTTATTTTTTAATTGTAAGGGCTTTATGGTCGAAGAAGAGATTATTGAGTGAGAATGTCAAAGATATGGAGAGGGAGGTAATACTGTAGTTGGCGGGATGACTGCCTTGTTGCTGTACTTGGATGTATATATTGTACTTGGCAGGTGTCGTTGTTTTTTCATGGTTGGTTGTTTACACTGGCAGTTTTGGCACTTACCAACCTATGCCCTATATCATGTTTAGTGGTTTTGAGGCCACGTTTCGCATTCTGTTGTCCTTGCTGGTGGATTCTGGTGCAGGGAGTTTGTCTATTGCCTGGCCTCAAAAATTGGGGGATGGTGTTGGCCCACTTGTAGGCTACTTTGGTACCATTCTGGGAACCATCTATGATTGCTGTCATTTTCTATCGAGAGACACACACACACACACACGTTTGAAATAAGAGACGCACAGGTAATCTGAGAAACCAGAACATATTAAATATATCCTCGGTATAAACCCAACTAATTTTTTTAATTTACCTTTAAACTTTGACTTTCCTCTTGCAGGTTATGGCTGGAGTGATAGGTCGGGAGTGGACTATGTCAATTGGGGAGTCGATGAACCTGGTGGGGGAACCGATGAGGGGTGCGTCCTGGTTTATACACAGACAGGGAGCTGGAGCGACACGCACTGCTCCACCGCCGCACATTATCTCTGCAAGACACTCAAAAGTATGTGTAACGTGTATTGGCTACAAGACTGTAAGTTAAGCAGAGTTTATGCATTCTCTTATTAATGTTCTGAACC
>NW_024749779.1:7011443-7028179 GCF_018991925.1 Homarus americanus
CTTCAAACTATGAGAGCCCTGTTTACACCGGTCCAACGAATTACCCAAAAGTACACAAATGTACACAAATGTACCCAAAAGTATATTAGATAGGGGTAAAATCTTAACGAATATATGTTTTACATCAATAAAACCTGATTAATAATGTTTTCATTGAAATATAGTCAAAATAATGAAATAATAAACAGCGAAAAACGCTAAATTCCAAAGAGTCACCTATCCAAAATGGAGATATAATTACCGATGTTTTGTGTTACTTTGGGGTATTTAACATAGCCGTAGGATTTACTTTTCGTTAGGTTAGGTTAGGTTAGCGAAGTGCATCACGATGGATCAGAGTTATCTCCCTTGTTCACGAACTCTTTGGAATTTAGCGTTCGCCAATACTGAAAGTTTTTCGCTGTTTATTATTTCATCTTACAAATTATTTTTGCAAAATTACGCTAAAAATATTATTAGACATGTTTTATGTATGTATAACAGATATTAGTTAAGATTTTACCCTGATTTAATATACTTTTGGGTACATTTGGGTACTTTTGGGTAATTCGTTGGAACCCTGTTACACCCCGTACTTGCACCGTTAAGCAGTTCTCAGTTACACATCTTAATAGTAATAATTTTGGGATTTGAAAAGTGTTTATTTTCTTTTTATACATTGTATATTGATTAATATATTTATGTGGCTTTCTTAAAGAATTGACAGACATTATAAACACCTAAAGCAATCACTATATATTAATATATATATATATATATATATATATATATATATATATATATATATATATATATATATATATATATATATATATATATATATATATATATATATATATATATATATATATATATACATATATTTGTTAGTTCAGTTTTGTTATTCTACCTTCCGCGTAAAACATTCTCCTGTGATTGTCTGTCCAGAGCCACTGTCACTCTTCTAGACTAGCCAAGAGACTGTCTTCTCATAGCTTTCCTGACGGCGGTGCTGGGGGACCTGGGAACGAACGTGTGGCTGGGACTCAGGAATAACCAAAGCTTCCACTGGAAGGACAACACCTCTGTAACCTATACGAGCTGGGCCCCAGGGGAACCCAACGGCATTGATGGAGAGGTCTGTAAAGTTTCATGTCTGCGGCAGCCAAGTAAACTGTACACAAACTTACTTTCAACCATGGTCGAGAAAAAATTACATTTCTTTAGCCTGAATGGCACAGATATGCACGTAGATTCTGTTGCTATATTTATATCTTATCTGTCTGTATGTCCATCTGTGTCTCTCCGTGATGCATGTTGTATGTGTACTGTTACTTGCAGGAAGGATGTGTTGAGGCCTCGCATGTCACAGGGTTATGGAGTGACGTTCCCTGTACCTCCACACGTGGCTATGTCTGTATGGTAGATACTGGTAGGTTACTTCAGTTTTTAGTGTGGCAACATGACGTCTAATTATTTTTAGATCAAATGTTCAAATGTCAAAGTTAAAAACTTTGAAAAAGTACCTGCTACAGTGAGTTGGCTCCTTCGTATATAGAGTACGATAAAGATATTCTGCCAGTGAAAGTAGTTATTATGTTGACATTATTCTAACGATTTCTTTCTGCCACTACACGGGAAGCAAAACACCGATGACATTGCAAGAAATTATGGAAAGAAAATGCGTGTGGGAAAAGTGTCTATGGCGGTAAGATCTCTCACAGAGCAATCCTCCGGTGGGCTTCTGCCAATAAACAGAGAGACACTAAAACAACTGAAAGAAAAACATCCCCCTGCAAGTGAAGACGAAGGCATAAGGTTCCAGGGTGACTATATCCCACCAAACGCTATCCTGTTCTAGAAAAATAACAGGAGGGATGGTGTGGAAAAAGGCACTGAAGACTCGAGGAGGTGCCGGCCCTTCAACTCTGGATGCAAACGGTTGGAGAGTCATCCTCAGCACTAACAAGTTTGGCCCCGTAGCAAGTGATCTCTGCACTGCTATTGCTGTCCTTGCAAGAACGCTGGCATCCTCGTGCTGCCAACACCTCCATGCTCTGACGGCCTGCCGCTTCATTCCCCTGGATAAGAATCCAGGATGTAGGCCTGTGGGGGTGGGAAAGTGCTGAGACGGATAATCGGAAAATGCATAAGGTAGGTGGTAAAGGATGATGTCAGGGCAGCAGCAGGGAACCTGCAAGTTTGTGCTGGCCACCAGGCTGGAGGGGAAGCTGCCATTCACGCCATGAAAACGATATTTGAGCAGCGTGATTATGAGGCCGTTCTTCTGGTGGACGCGTCAAACGCATTCAACATACTTAACCACAAGGCCGCACTGCACAACATCAAGATCAAGTGTCCAAGCTTTGCAATATATGTTGAAAACTCCTATTGGAATCCATCGGACCTCTATATAGTAAGCAACAAGGCTCTAAGAGATGATACCATCATTCAGTCAACCGAGGGAATAAGGCAGGGAAATCCTGCAATAGGCCTATCCGTGCTCCAACACACAATAAAATTTGAAACAACTGAGGTCAAGTAAGTGGCGTACGCTGATGACCTTAAAGGAGCAGGAAAAGTGGATGACATCACAAAATGGTGGAACCTCGTAACATCACGTGAACCACAAATAGGGTACCACCTAAACGCCAGCAAGTCCTTCCTCATTGTTAAGCCAGAACATTATGAACGGGCAATGGAGGTGTTCGGTGGAAGTGAGGTCAAAATAGCAAAAGATGGCCAAAGACACCTAGGCGCAGAAATCGGCACGACGGACTTCAAGACCGAATATGTAACGGGAAAGGTGAATGAGTGGGTTAGGGAAATCCAAGCTCTGCCTGATATTGCTCACACAGAGCCACATGCGGCTTTTGCGGCATTCACCCATGGAGTCAAGCATCGCTGGAACTACCTGATGCGCACTATCCCTGATATTGGACCCCTCCTCCATCCTCTGGAAGAAGCTATGAGCGTTAATTTCATTCCCAAATTAGTGAAACACCCTCACTTAACCACAGGAAAAAAATCACTCCTTGCACTACAACCGAGACTGCGAAGAATTTGATTGACCAATCCAGAGGAGATTGATGCCACTGAACATCAAAACTCAGTTAAGCTCACGGCAGCCCTCACGTACCATATAATAGCTCAGAACGCAACATTTGAGGTGGACACCAGTGAAGTAAACAAGATTCGAAGGTCTATTACGAAAGAACGACAGCACGGCCAAAGTGATAAGTTGCAGCAACTGTTGCTGCAAATACCAGAAAATTTGAAAAAAAAAATAGCTATAGCGCAGGAAGTGGGCGCCTCGAACTGGTGAACTACGTTACCGATAAGGGCAAATGGTTTCAATCTCAATAAACAATAATTTACAGATGCCATTGCTCTAAGGTACGGTAGGCAAGTAGAAGGTTTGCCCTCCCAATGCGTGTGTGGCTCTTCCTATGACGTCGATCACGCCATGGTGTGCAAGAAATGGCTTCATATGCATGAGGCATGGCGAAGTAAGGGATGTCACAGCACATATGTTGAAGGAAATCTGCCGTGATGTCAAGGTAGAACCGACCCTCCTTCCATTGGATGGTGAGATTTTCCAACATAGGACTTCAAACACATCCAACGAAGCCCGTGTTGACGTCAGTGCTCGAGGATTCTGGACGCGGGGACAGCGAGCCTTCTTCGACATCAGGATTTTTTATCCCATGGCTGCATGTCACCGTAACTTAGCTCTCGATGATACACACAGGAGGAACGAGAACGGCAAGATTAGGGAATACCGGAAGAGAATTAAGAACGTTGATCAAGGCAGCTTCACTCCTCAATTGTTCACAACCTCTGTGGGATGGGACCAAGTGCAAGATGCTTCTATGCCAGACTCGCGGAGGTGATATCCGAACAGAAGCAGCAGCCCAGAAGTTATGTTACAGCCTGGATGAGATGTCGACTGTCCTTCTCTCTCTTTAGGTCGGCTTTGCTCTGCCTCAGGGGAACGAGAGCATCGGCCCCAAAGCCGACAACAGTTGCAGATATTGACTATGAGGCAACAGTCACTGAATGCCGCATAGATAGGTACTTATGTATTAGGATATTTAATTTTAAGGTAATAGTAGTAGTAGTAGTAGTAGAAGTAGGAGGAGGAGGAGGAGGAAGTGGAGCAGGAGGTAAAAGTTGCAGAAGTAATAATAACATTATTAGTTTTATCATTATTGCACTATCTTTAATGATATTGCACAAAAAATAATTCATCTTTTCTACCAGACTCTCACCTGATGACCGAGGCTCCTTACACTACCTGTGCCTCACCCTTCAGCCTCTACATTGCCTACAATGGTGCCTGTTACCATCCCCACTCCACATACAAGACCTGGAAGGTAGGAAATATATACACACTATATGTCTAGTCTGAAGAGACTGGACGACTTCAGTAAATTACTCCTTTGCTTAATGAGGCACTTAATTTTGTATTCACCTGTCGAGTCTTTTTTTGATAAAATATTTTACTATGATACAAGAATAGGATTTTACGTTACAGTATATACAATGCCTAAGTAAATAATGCAATTGTATAGTCACATAATGCGTTCACAAAACAATGTATATCACCACACAATACTCTTACACAATACTATCACACATTACTATCACGAAGTACTATCACACAATACTATTACACAATACTATCACACAATACTATCACACAATACTATCACGATGTACTATCACATAATACTATCACACACTACTATCACATAATACTATCACGAAGTACTAGCACATAATAATATCACACAATACAACCACACAATACTATCACGATGTACTATCACATAATACTATCACACACTACTATCACATAATACTATCACACACTACTATCACATAATAGTATCACACAATACTAACACACAATACTATCACATAATGCTATCACACAATACTCTCACACAATACTCTCATACAATACTATCACACAATACTATCACACAATACTATCAGACAATACTATCACACAATACTATCACACAATATTTATTACATAATATACTATTTACATAATATTTATTTCATATAATACTATTTATACACATTATTTACATAATACTATTACATAATACTTATTTTACATAATACTATTTACACATTATTTACACACATTTACATAATATTTATCACATTAATACTATTTAACATAATACTTACTACACACACTTATTACATAATACTATCTACTACCAATACTATTCACATTACCACTATCACACAATACTAATACACAATACTATCACACAATACCTCACACAATACTTCACACAATACTATCTACACAATACTATCACACAATACTAATACACAATACTATCAATAATAATAATTATCACACTACCATCATTAATATCACTATCTACATAATAATAATTATCACGTTAACACACCCACACAATACTATCACACAATATTCACTTCACACACAATATTTCCCCTCATTTACACGTCACTATCACACAAATACTCATTCCATTAACAATACTATCACACAATACTATCACACACACTATCACACAACACTATCTACACAATACTATTTCTCCACACAATACTATCACACAATACTCTCACACAATACTATCACACAATACTCTCACACAATACTATCACACAATACTATCACACAATACTATCACATAATACTATCACACAATACTATCACACAATACTCACACAATACTCACACAATACTATCACACAATACTATCACACAATACTCACACACTACTATCACACAATACTATCACACAATACTATCACACAATACTATCACACAGTACTATCACACAATACTATCACACAATACTCTCACACAATACTATCACACAATACTATCACATTAATACTATCACAATAATACTACATTAATACTATTTTCACACACAATGTTAATACATTGGTCATTTATCACATTAATAATACTTCTACACAATACTATCACACAATACTCTCACACAATACTATCACACAATACTATCACATATTCTTAACTCTCACATTCTCTTCATTCCTGATTTTGCCATCGACTAAACCTGTTATTACTGAGATAAACGCAAGTACAATAAGTCAGATGACAAGTAAATAAGATTGATTATTGATAATATCTAATTGTGTGTGTGTGTGTGTGTGGTAGGAGGCGGAGACCACGTGTAAAGATGAGGGTGCACACCTGGTGTCGGTGAGTGAGCCAACGGAGGGGGCATTTTTATGGATGCTGGCTAAGAATCACAATTTCACCCAAACATGGCTCGGTCTTCATTACAGCTACGTGAGTACAGTTCTCCTAGTCTCTCTGTATGGCTGGCAATTGTACATGTTTATTTCTGTTTTTTTCAGTTGTAAAACAATTTATTTTATCAGTGACTTGTCCAAAGGTAAAAAAAAAAGTAGTGCACATAAACGAGTACAGTATCATTCATTTGCAGAAAATTGATACATATTGCAAAAAACAGTTACATCAATGACTAACAATAGAAGCTAATATAAAATACCTTTATTAAATTTGGTGAATAATTTGATAATGCATTTAATTAACGATGCCTGTACTAGTTTTGTAATTTATATATATTAAATTAACTATACAAAATAACAACATAATTACATCAAATCACACTTCCTTTCTGTTTTGTTATAAGGACAACTCTCGGTTCTTATGGAGCGACTCTACCCCAACCACTTACACCAACTGGGGTATGAGTCAGCCGAACACCAGCCTAACCAACCATGCGTGCGTCTGGTTAAACTCCATGGGCGGACTTTGGTACAGCCAGTTGTGTGATGATCTGAGGCCATTCGTCTGTAAGTACAAGAATGGTAAGGTGTTTCCCAAGACTGATAAGATGTGGCTCAAGAATGGCATGATGTGGCCCAAGAAGGGTAAGGTGTGGGGCTTAAGAAGGGTAAGGTGTGGCTCAAGAATGGTATGATGTGTCCCAAGAAGGGTAAGGTGTTGCCCAAAACTGGTAAGCTGTAGCTCAAGAATCGTATGATGTGGCCCAAGAAGGGTAAGATGTGGCTCAAGAATGATAAGGTGTGGCTCAAGAGTGGTATAATGTGGCTCAGGAATAATAAGGTGTGGCTCAAGAATAGTATGATGTGGCTCAACAATGATAAGGTGTAGCTCAAGAGAGGAATTGGTAAGAGAGACAGTGTGAAAACAGAGAGAGAGAGAGAGAGAGGAATGAAAGTTTGAAGTACCAACAAAGAAGAATTATCCCCACACGTTACGTACCTCCATTACAACAAATACATTTTCTGCGCCTCTTGCAGTATCTGTGATCAGCCACGACCCCCCTGCCACTGGCCGCTGTCCGGATGCTCGCTGGCTGGACTTGGGGAACGGTTTTTGCTACCTTGTCTCCCAATACAAACAGCCATGGGACGAGGCCAGGAGGACGTAGGTGGCCTTACTCCTTGTAGTACTGTATAGGGTGCAGGTCTTCTGCATACGTCTTAGGGCAGGAATAGGAAAGGGAATGAATGGGCGAGAAGGAAGGGAAAAAACACATGACGTGAGGGAAGGCTAGAGAGTGGCAGGAGTTGAGATTGCAAGAAAAGGGGAAGGAGGATAATTGAAGGGAGGGAAGGAAATGTACTGAGAGGAGAAAAAGCATGGGAAAGAAGGAATTGAAGGAGTGTGATTATGTCCACAATAAAAGTTCTCCTCTTACTTATTAATTCATTCTTGTTCTTTTTATCAAAATTTCTTTGCTGTTCTTTTTGTTCTTCCCCTTTATTAATTCGTTATATCACACGAATCTCCCCTTAGTTTTTAATTAATTTTATTTGATCAGTCTTCATCATTTAATTGTATTTTTTTCTTTCGTAATATTTTCCTCTAGGTCGGTTTACTTGCGAATTGGTTTTATCTTATTTATTTATTTATTTTTAATTTTTCCTCATCCAAGAGTTCTCAATCCCTCTCATCTTGCGCAGTTGTGTGCTGGAGAATAGCAACTTGGCATCCATACATTCGGAGGCAGAGATGATCGCGGTCACTGTGGCAATACATGGCATTACTGACCCGTTGTGGATCGGCCTGGTAAAGGAGGAACACGGTGAGTGCTCTCTCATTATTTATTTTTTAATTGTAAGGGCTTTATGGTCGAAGAAGAGATTATTGAGTGAGAATGTCAAAGATATGGAGAGGGAGGTAATACTGTAGTTGGCGGGATGACTGCCTTGTTGCTGTACTTGGATGTATATATTGTACTTGGCAGGTGTCGTTGTTTTTTCATGGTTGGTTGTTTACACTGGCAGTTTTGGCACTTACCAACCTATGCCCTATATCATGTTTAGTGGTTTTGAGGCCACGTTTCGCATTCTGTTGTCCTTGCTGGTGGATTCTGGTGCAGGGAGTTTGTCTATTGCCTGGCCTCAAAAATTGGGGGATGGTGTTGGCCCACTTGTAGGCTACTTTGGTACCATTCTGGGAACCATCTATGATTGCTGTCATTTTCTATCGAGAGACACACACACACACACACGTTTGAAATAAGAGACGCACAGGTAATCTGAGAAACCAGAACATATTAAATATATCCTCGGTATAAACCCAACTAATTTTTTTAATTTACCTTTAAACTTTGACTTTCCTCTTGCAGGTTATGGCTGGAGTGATAGGTCGGGAGTGGACTATGTCAATTGGGGAGTCGATGAACCTGGTGGGGGAACCGATGAGGGGTGCGTCCTGGTTTATACACAGACAGGGAGCTGGAGCGACACGCACTGCTCCACCGCCGCACATTATCTCTGCAAGACACTCAAAAGTATGTGTAACGTGTATTGGCTACAAGACTGTAAGTTAAGCAGAGTTTATGCATTCTCTTATTAATGTTCTGAACCCGTTTATTATTATTATTACTATTATTATTATTATTATTATTAATATTATTAAACCGTTCAGAAGTATTACGGGAATGCATTTTATAAAAACGAATCACGAAGAGTTTCAGTCGACGATGCATGCTTTATGCTTACTAAAACGAAATGCTTGCTACCCCGCAAAATAAAAAGAACATCCCTCTATGCCTATCAATTAAAAAAAATATGTGTGTGTGTGTTTGTGTGCGTGTGTGTGTGTTTGCGTGTGTATGTGTGTGACGTTCCCTCTGATGAAACACAACAATGAAGTAATTAAGTAACAGCTCCGATGGTCATGACTGTAGTTATAAATTTTCAGTCCAAATGAAGGAAGTGACGAACCCACCAGTACCAGGGCCTTTCACACCACAGTCTCCCACCACACCACCAGGCCCAGGTGAGTCTCTCTCTCCTATAACTCCGTGAGTACTAGGTGAGTCGCTCCTGTCACTGGCTCCATTTTGTCCAAATGAACTTCCTCACCATATGTTCATCAGGCCCAGGTGAGTCTTTCTTAACGAAAATAAATGATCTGGAGTTTAGGAAATAACTATATAAAGGTAAAAGTAAAGGTCAAGTTCAGGGTTGTTAATGGTGTAGAGTAGATATTTAAAGATTATATTAAAATACATTAGATATTTAGGAAACTTTAGCCTAGACTGGTTGAAAGTTACCTAGTCGGCAAACAACAGAAGGACAATGGTCAGCTCAGAGCTCAAAGTGAAAAATACTGATATTTGAAAACAAATCTTAAAAAAAAAGAAGCAGTAATTATGGTGAAACTTGGCAGGTTAGCTGACGGGATTTGGGAAATGAAGTTTAAGGTTCAAGGTAGAGTTGACACTGTGTATAGAATCAGCCATGCTCTGGTGAGAATTTCTTTGGCTGTTCCAGTTTTATAAATGTTTCTGAACACTGACTTATGCCTCCCTAGACCCGAAAATTGGTGCTGGAGGGATCGTTGGCATCACCCTGTCTGTGGTATTCGTGGTGGCGTGTGTCGCTTTTGTGGTCAACAGCTATCGTAAAAGTGGACCTAGACGAAGGATTAAGTCACTCCCTTACAGCGTCGAGGACTTTCCTTTCTCAACTGGTAAGTTGTACTAGAAATAACGTAAATAAAACCTTACAGCAGTGGTCCCCAACCTGTGGTTCGTCGGCTCCATGGTGCCCTCGGTATCATATTATGGAGCCCGCAAGGGTTTGTTAGAAATATTAATAACTTGATGCAACTGTCGTGTACAGGGTGTGTGTACTGTATTTACCATAGACCAGCTCCAGAGAGAGCCAGCCTTCTCACTGGGGTAAATACACACGTCCAACATTTTGACGCCCTCCAATATATTTACAATGATATATATGGCCCAGAGCCTACAAGAGGTTGGGGACCACTGCCTTATAATATAGTTCTGATGGGGTAAATTAAACGTTACTGTAACTCGCCTGGGTATTAGGGTGTGTCATTCGGAGGCGAATTTTTTTTTTTGAGTTTGAAAAATCGGCCCATGGTATTAATGATGTAGTTCTATGTGCAGAATCATGTGATATCTTCAGATTTGAAAAGTTTTCATTTTTGCTAGGTAAATGTTAACTTGAAATCTTATGAAAATTCAATAATCCCACCCTTTTACCAACACCACTAAATAGCTTATTTAAAGTAAAGTAAATGTATCAGGTTAATTTATTAGGATGAAAATGATCCAGAATAGTGAAACGAATATCTTGACACACGATAAATTTAATATTCCTTAGAAAACAAAATCATCAAATACAAAACCGGTTTTACTACTGCGAATTCGGGTGTTGCTGCACACCATAGAGAACATGTCTTTTCTTGTTTAGTTTCTACTCATCACCTCCTGCTGACCACCTGAGCCTGGATGTGTAACCTTCCCCTCCTGGTTGCATTACCTGACTGCTGGCCTCAGCCACTTGCTGTACACAAACGCCTATACTTGGGCAGGCAAGTGAAAGCAGGCAGGACATGCATGGGGTTGTCCAGGAAAGCTCTGACTCTGGAAATACGGTGAGGCTGCAGGTAAGAGGCTCACTGCCAGCCTGATGTTATCCAGATCTATGAGATCAGTGAGGGTCTTGGCACCTAGATTGACTTCAGGAGTCTTCCTGACCCTGAAGGAATCGTCATCAACTGATTCGTCATGCCCAGATCCTCTCATAAGTCTCATATCCAAGATCTTTTTGACTGCCACTCTTCTCTCCTCCTCATCCTTACTGCAGAGCATTGTCTGCAGAACTGCCTCAGGATGAGCATACCAGGAAGATCTCACAGTCTGCTCCACAATCTGAACAACTCCTTCCCAGCTGACTCCTCAGGAGCTCAAGCTGGAAGAGAACATGCCTCGGACCTTCGGAGAACGATGACTTGACCTTGGTGTTGAACCAATTTGGCAAGTAGACACTCATGATGAATTGGACAATAAGTCTCAGGTTGTGAAGCTGGTTCCCTTTCAGCTTATGATGAGCGACCCAAATTCTGCAGAACCTGAGAGCCGTTGTGAGCCACCTAGAATGTGAGACTGGACCTATCTGCAGGTAAGCAAGTCTATCAGGCATGACCCCAGTTTTGATGGCACTGCAAATCATGTAACCATAGTACTGGTCAGTACCCAGGTCGTCAATGACAGTATGTGCAAGCTCAACGAGTGGAGGGCCAACTGTGATTTTTTCAAAGCTCGGATTTATTTCTAACTCAGTGGCAGAGTCCAGCATCTTGCCAAGAGGACCAGACCATCTGTTGTTTGGAAGAGTCTTGCCATCCAGCTCCTGGATCAGATGTCTGAGTGGCAACTCGTTGGTGTGGAGGTCACAAACAATCCAGACCAGCTTCCTCCCAATCTTCCGCTCTATCCACTGTATGACCTCCCCTTGCCACCCTGTGTTCGTGTTGGTGCTGTCTCCTCCAATGGCCTGCAGGGTCTGGTCTACGTTCCTCTCTCTGAGCCAGTTCACAATGTTATCTGCCACTATCTCAGCTGGTTTCCTGATGTCATCTTTCTCTGGAGTGAAATGCCACAAATACTTCCCTCCTGGTTCACTGCAGCAGGAGTAGTGTTCCTCCTTCACTCATGCGCGAGAAACAACTTGTCAGAATCTCCAACTTTTATGAACACTTTGGTGTCATCCCTTCTCCCATCGTTGAACAATTGATTCCATTTTCTTATCCCCTTATCAAACTCCTTCTAGGTTACTGACAAGCCTGAGCTCTCCTTATTTTAGCAGACTCCATCACCAGGTGAAATATCATCAGGTGTTATCAAACCACCGTCAATCCAGGCAGCTGTTGCTATCTCTGCAGTTTCTCTGAGACCAGTGTGGTGTCGCATGCTGGCCAGAGCTATGCTCGGGATATCTTTCCTATTTCGAATCTTATGCCTAGAAGGTTTGGGATCATTATTTTCTGGGTTAGGGGCAGTCACCATTCTCCTGGTCAGCACTCGGATCAGCCATGGGGAAGTCATTAAACTCTGAATCAGCTTGACTCCAATCATCGGCCTTTTTCACCTCACCCTGGGCCTTCTCAAGTCTCTTTTCCTCGGCAACTCTTCTCCTCTTCTGTCTCTCTGTGGCAGCCTCCTGTCTCTTGGACTCCGGAATATCTTGGCTAGAAATCATGAGAGCCCCTTATATCAGAGCCAGTCTTCTCTGTGCTTTGACAAATGCCAGTTCGATCAATAAGGGAATCTTCAGTTCACGCTTGCAAATACAGGAGATGTGGGCCTGGATTTACAGTCACGATCGCATCCAAAACTCAGGACAGAGAAATACTGGGGCACTTGCAAGTAATTATGTCAAATAACTGATCCAGTTGTTTGGCAAAGTTGTCCTTAACTGCAGTTTTCTCCCAAGAGAGATATTCTTCGTCTTTTCCCAACTGGCTAGCAGTCTCAATTAATCTTTCTGACTTGTTATGACTGGAGGCTTGAATCGAGCGTTAGCCAGAGTGTACTGTGCCAAGACAGCTTTGGTCATATCATCGGCAATGTCTTTTGCTTGTGTGTTCTTTGGGTTCTTTCACTGATTTGCCTGATTAAAACACCGTATCTCAAAGCATCTCTCAATGTAGGCAACTCCGACTTCAGGAGCTCTCTCCCAGACCCAAGATAGTGACTGAGATGGCTGGATTTTTGGTTTCTCGTCCTGACACAAGCAGCCATCGCAAATATTATCAACTTATAAATGCATCAGAATCTGAAACAGAAAAAAATATTATTAGTTGGGTTGTTAAAGAATGAAGTCAGAAAGCAATGTTCACTATTTAATTGTAATGCACTAATGCAGCTGTACGTTAGATTTTCGATAAATTTCACGCTAAAATTTACCTAGCAAAAGGTTGCAAAATATTGAAACTGAAATTATTTTCTGTTTATATACACTAAAATCTACCAAAAATGTGATGGGCCATTAGTTTTAGCTGATCTTCCCTCCTATGACACACCCTACTGTCGTAGTGAGCCCATACCAACATCTCGTCCATAAAGATGATCGCTGCTAATCAAAGAAAACCAGCACTCGTTATTAATAAAAAAACGGAGAGATAACTTTTCTTCTCGTTGAGTTACGGCTTCAGGGGTCCATTTACTAAATTAGGTGTGCTCAGTTCGACCTCAGTCATCAGACACCCTGCCTCACTGGACTCGTGGAAAGAAGACAGTCTTGTGTAAAGAAATATTGCCATATTGAGACTGTTTATAATGCATTTCAAGCTCCAGAAGACCTTGTAACTGCATAATAATAGTTTTGCAGCCATTTTCCACGCTTATGTAAGTTAGCCATAATTACCTGATTGCATGTTACAGAAGTTCTCACCAGGCAAATGTGAAGCGAGTTTTACGGCTGGTTGTCTTTCCTAACACCAACCTACTTTAAAATTTTACGGTGGGAAACGTCTAGAGGCGCCATACCACAGTTGATTCGTAAGGCGACACATGATGCTGGTGCCTGGCCACAAAACTCTCCTTACAATAATGTCTCTCAGTCCTCGGTCTTACAGTCACCGAGGAGATAATGTCTTCCCTTCCAAACAAATAAGGATATACTGTATATAGTTCATGTAACGTCATTTGGAGGTTATGTTAACACTTTATAGACACGAACACTATTGATGTACAAATGAAATAGTTAAGACTCTTATCTCTCATGAGCCATCAGTGTGTGCAGGTGGTGTTTGTTCAGTAGTCTTGGGGGGGGATCATCACAACCTTTAAGCCAGCAGGGATGAAACGACTACAGTAATTATTATACTTATTTTTTTCTCTAATAAAACATGAGAACACTAATTTATATTTAAGAATAACTGTGACTTTCAAGCTTAAAGAACTAAGTGAATTACATGTGTCCAGTAACAGCACAACGATGTATAATTATTCATGAGAGTGTATGAATATATGTAAAATGGTTCTATTTATGCTGTAAGTTACGTCTTCATAACTCTCTGACTTAGCTCAACAAGACGTAAATGGACGGTGTAATATCTTTATGCAAATTACCTCTTATCATAATGGTACATTCTGCTTATTTATAATGATTACTTGAGGAGATAAAGGGTACATAAGTTTAAGTACATAAATCACTTATATATATATATATATATATATATATATATATATATATATATATATATATATATATATATATATATATGTAACCGGTCGGAATTTGCTGGACTTTAATTTCTCACTTGACTTGGGGTTTATTAAAATTTAATAGATGGTAAAGGCAGTGGAAGCGCCCCTTTGAGAAATATCCCGAACCAGCACAAGAACACTTAAATCTACTACACAAAATGAACTGTCCGTGACCCGTGGAAGGATAGCGTCTGTGACTGGGATGAATGAGACACACTGTAAAATTTAGACACTTATATTCCCTCCAACACTACAAACACAATCAAATAATGGTACACCAATATACGCACCTCTTAACTTAAACTTTAACCACTACTCTGGGGAATAAAAGTTATACATGACATAGAAATTATTAGAAACACAGGCAACAATAAATTTAAAGTATTAAGAAATGTTAATTGCACATATGAACAGGCCTTAAGGGCTTTCACAAAATAATATCAGTCACTTAGGAAATGGTACTAAAAAATAAGAAATTAAATACTCCACAATGAATAGGCCTTAAGGGTCTTCAACAAAATAATATCACTCAACAAAATTATAGCACCCCAACAGGTGTACACTTCCTAACCTAACCTAACCACTGCTCTGGGGAACAAGGTTATACCTGAGATCAGAATTATGAAGAACTAGAGGCATTAAAAGAATCAAATCACAGTATCACTCTGGTTCCACTTAATGGCACCAACATTCAAAAAAACACTACTATCAAAATTATTTAAGAAATATTAAACTACACACGTCAAGATAATATCAGTCTGAGGAATGGTGTTAACTACACCCGTGATAAGGAAGATAAAATGTTCCTCTAGGTATCTCCTAGAGTCCTAGACTCACGGTCTCAGTGTGTGACCATTAATATACTCAGATAGCCCCAGTGTACTCCCAGTGCGTCCATGGGCAGGAAGAGAGTGAGCCAATCAGACCCTGTGCAGTTGAGAGGAGCTTTAGCTTCCCGTTAGCAAGAGGGTTTCACTAAGCGGCTCTGGACATGTGGTGTTGTGAGCCGACGTCCGCTGGGCACCCAGACGGCTAGATTCCCTCAAGAGATCCTTTGGTACCCCGCTAAACAGTGACAGGCCTACTCTGATCGGTCCAATGGCGACAGTCGCCACCCTCAATCATCAACGGCAGTCTCAAACGGCAGTCAATCTCTCTCAGTCAAACTCCGGTCAACTCCGGTCAACTCCAGTCAACTCCAGTCAAGTGGGTTCTGACGGAAACCCTGAAATGAACTCACTGTTAGCTCTAGTTAACTTTACCACTGCCCTATCTAAACCTGTCTGAGATCGAATGAGACTTACTTGTTATACTGCAATAGCGCAGCACAGGTGACTAGGCCACGTGACTATTTCTGTGACATATTTTCCGCCTAACTAATAACTCCTTGGGACACCCGTAACATCATTCAGACTGATAAACGATCTATAATACTTTCAAATTCAATAATAGTCCCTTACTTCATGAATCGCATCATTATTAATTCGGTGAATTACCTTTAATATCATATAGACCTAGTTCCGCAATCTCTCGCTATGAGCAGGCAGCGCTCTCTCCCCTCAGATGACCTTGAACGCTCAGTATCGCTAATGGCGGGACATTTGAAATTACTCTGAAATTTCTGAATATTACAATCGACCCCCCTAAAAAAAGACAGCACTGTCCTCATGTGCTGAGAAAAACATACATACGACCCCCCTCAAAATTTGTTCTAAGGACTGCATCTCACCCCTTTAACGTGCTAAACGCAGCATTCCCGTCTTCTCTTCTCTCCTTTTTCTCTCCCGCTAACACTCGACCCCCCTAAAAAAAGACAGCACTGTCCTCATGTGCTGAGAGAACAACTTAGAACCCACCTTCAACTCTGTACTATTCCACTCGCAGCTAGCAACTCCATTTCTTCCTAGCCCAACTCAACCCAACCAGACATTACGCTCCCCTTTTGCCTGGCCCTTAACTAGAGAACCAATGTCAAAATTAAATACTCATTGCATCTCCAACATGCTCTCCTTTGCCTGGCCCTTGAATTAAGAGAAACCAGTGTCAAAAAAAATACACAGTCCAAAACAAACATGCTCTCCTTTTGCCTGACTCTTGAACTAAGAGGAACCAGTGTCAAAAAAATACACAGTCCAAAACAAACATGCTCTCCCTTTGCCTGGCCCTTGAGCTAAGAGGAACCAGTGTCAAAACAATACT
>NW_024749779.1:7028279-7041534 GCF_018991925.1 Homarus americanus
CTCACACCCTACTGGGTATGAAGTTAACTATTCACATCACTACGAAAAAGTTTACCTTTACAGTCAGCCATGTTAAGTGCATGCAGTGTGCACTTGTTCCAAGTAGTGAAGATTTTGCCTGTGTCTCCAGGTAATAACCAATGCTTGTTTATTGCTAATATTTTTTTTTATTGTGTATATTTTTACACAGGCGATATTTTTCTGCTCGTCTCCAGGTGATAAAAAAACTTGTGTATATTTCAATGTAGAAACAGACTTTTTATTGTACAGTATGTCTGTATACAGTAAAATGTTATCTTGCTCTCCAACAGATAAGCAACATTTATTTTGAATTCTTCTAGAAAGTGACAAGGACAGTGTGGACCTTCACCGGACGTACAGGACGGCCAGCTTAAACTCCTCCAGTACCATAAATTAACTCATTTGCGCATTTTTTGCGGCTTTGCCGCTGGCTAGCTCCTCAATGAGCGTCATTACTTGCTCAGCTCATTAACAAGGTCGTTGTGTATTAATCTTTACAGACAGCTTGCAATGGCCAGGAACTGATGTAATAGAGTTAAATAATAAACAACAAAGTACACATCAAGAACGAAAATAAAAATTAATGTAAAATATGAGTTTCAATTACAACAATATTTCGGCCAATATCTTATATGTTCTGATGGCATTCTCCATGAATCTATGATTCTTATATCTAGCAAAGCAATATTTGCGTCCGGCAGTCATCTTTGTTTAACTACCAGAAAAGTCTCTCAAAGTCAGGGGCTGATATTTTCTACAAAGTATCGATGGTTTAGTGTACATACTGTACACTGCAATGTACACAGTTTCTAATGGGCAGTCAACGCTATGAGACCCATTTTACTTTTTCATCAAAATGTGACATGCAGCTACCTTGACATCATGATGCTAACCCTGGGTTATTCTCTAACACGATCTTCTGTTTAGGTGTAGTGTAGGCAAGATGCATGCTTCACAGACCATGTACAGGTGGAAGATAAAACAAAGAAACAGACAGAGAAAGAGCGAAAAGAATGAGATATAATTTGACAGATCGATAAATGGATAAGCCTTACTGACAATTTAACCCTTTCACTACGGGGACGCCACTTATAATATTTTATTTGGCTAATACAAGACGACTTTATCCAGTACAGAGAAACACCCAGGGGGCACACAAGGGGTTAATCTGGTCGTTTGCCCCTAATTGGAAACGAAATATTATTGGAAGATTAAAATTTAAAGAGATAAACAAATAAAATACAAGGACAGTTCATATTAAGTTGTCAAAAAAGGTAGTTACAGGAAGTACTGGATCAGTAGAAGGATATACTAGTATTCTAATAATATTAAAATAATAATAATAATAATAATACAAATAAAGATAAAAATGAGTGAAACAGTTTGACAATGTATAAAACGAAGTGTACAAAATTCTATTGGTGTACTTTGTGTTTTCTTGTTAATGGACTTGAGCAGGGCGAGTGTGTGCATGCACTGTACAAATCAAACATTCATATTATAATGACTACGTGGAACTTACTTATTTTGCTGTTAACCTTGTACAGTATTTTATGGTTATTAACAATACGGGTATATTCACCCAAACAAATATACATAAGATGACTGTTGGTGTAGTATTGACGAGGGCACTTTGCTTAGGGCCAAGTTTCTCGTGGAATCAACTTTACCCATTGAGATAATTCATATTTAATAGTCTAAATGGAGTAAAATTTAAGGGACTTACATCATAAAAATCCAGCCCAATCATGAATATTTAGACAAGAGATGGGGAAAATACTTGGTTTATAACTATCCTATGTCAACCATTGTGTGATAAGTGACGACAGATCGATCTATGACGACATGTGTGAATATTTATATAATGCAAATAATACTTAAATGTATAATACCAGTGGTTTTGATAGGTGGAAGGGAAACACAGGGATGAGTTGACTTTCTTTACTACTCTAACGTTTCGGGCTACACGGAACCCATCTTTAAGGAGTAGTAGTAGGTATGTAGAGAAAAAACCCAATAACTCTACGGAATTCCTCAGTGGATATCATGAACTCTGATCTAGAAGACGTGAGAAATGCAGGGAGACCTGACAGTTGTAGCATTAGTAAATATGACAAATTTTGTGACAAGAGGTACCGGTATGGCCAGCATAAGGACAGAACCAGACAATGTGATGTAGTCGTGGCCAGAATTAGGGTAGGATACAGACACATCTGGCAAGTTAGTAACGCTGTACCCATACCGGAGCACTCAGCATGTAAACTTTGTGATAAACCTTTAAAGCATACACTTGAACACTATATTATTGAATGTGACACTGTCAAAGACTTCAGGCCACCTGACTTATTGTATCTTGAACTATGTAATTACTTCATTGAATCAGGTGTGCTTGAGGACATTCTTACTGTTTATCCTAAATTTGCTAGCCCACACTGATTAGTCTTCAATTAGAATATGACTCCAATGTATGTGATCCACTGACCTATATATACTGCTAATGAATATGATGTATTTCCTTCTTTGTGTACGAACCTCTGTCCTGCATGGCAGTGAACAGTGGCATTACCCACATGAATCTGACCGACGTATTTGTATGTATGTGTGTATTTGTGTATGTATGTGTGTATGTGTGCATATGTACATGTATATGTGAATGTATATGTATATATGTATGTATATGTGTATGTGTGTGTGTACATATATGTATATGTACTGTCAATGAATATGATGCATCTCTTTGTGTACGAACCTCTGTCCTGCATGGCAGTGAACAGTGACATTACCCATATGAATCTGACCTCTATACATTTATAGCTCTTAATGAATATGATGTATTTCTTTGTGTATGAACCTCTGTCCTGCGTGGCAGTGAGAAGTGATACCACCCTCAGTGTCAAGACCTGACTGAATAGGCAAACTGTACTACAAGCTCTGCCAATAAATTTGTTAAACTAACTAAACTCCTACCTCTATGCTCTTAAGAAAAATCCGATCACCACTCCCGATTTCATTCTATCAATGTGGGCCGAAAGGTATACGGTGTGGATGAAATCGTCTTTGTTAGATTGGGCTTACGGGAAACTGAACATTTTACACTCTGCTCTGTTCTCCAAATCTTCGTGTCTAGGAAAGGCAATTTGTTTTCTTTCTCTTCCTTCACTGTTAATTGAATATCACTGTTCACAATGTTCAACATTGTTTTTTCTCTCTGAAGATGGGTTTTGTGTAGCCCGAAATGTTATAGTAATAAAGAAAGTCAGCTCATTCCTGTGTTACCCTCCGACCCATTAAAGATGAACGTATCTAATATGCTATAAGTTAGTGAACCCAAAAGAATTTCAAGCTCGAGCGTTTGAGTGAGTAGTTCCTTGCCTCTGCGTTTTATCCTTCCATGAGAAAACTAGATGAATTTTCACCATAAGAAGCTGGTGCTCCATTTTCTACGATGACTGCAAAAGTTTAATTACTCAAAATATGGTGAAGATGAGCCATAAACGTATCCAAGGTCATACTTTACAGGTGAACTTGTTGTAATAATCTTACTCCCTTAAAATAGAGACCTTAAACTTTAAAAAAAGAAAATGAAACTCAAACGAACAAACTAGTAGATTACAGTGACATTATTTTAATACGATATATTTACTCTATATACTCACCATAATACAAACAAATGCTTATAAAATTTAATTACCAATACAGTAAATAGTGCTCATGAAAAGAGCCAGCAGAGACCAATTAACCAAGATTAGATGCTTCAAAAATTTTAGTTAAAGTGTTATGTAATTGGTTTGTTAATTTATCCATCCTTACGTCTCATTCAGTAAGTTTCTTGACTATATGGACAATACTATCTGAAAAAAGAATCTTCTTTGTGTAGTATAAAAAGATAAGGTTAACGCTGCAAACTCTTCCCTCGCTCTTGCCGGGTCATGAAAAATAAATACAGTATTGCGCAATGAAAATGTCTATGACTGCAGAACCCTGAGGCGCATGTGACAACTCAGTTTGTACAGGAACAATCCTCAGTTGAGCCACACCCAAACACCAGGACCCGGGCAGAAGTCAAACAGTCCATTACAACGACTTACACTGTCAAGGTATCGACGTGTTCCTCTTACTAACACACGGTTGTGGTCTTTAAGAGAGAGAGCTTGTGAGAATTAGAGTTATATAGTATACGGATACAGAGATAAAGTGTGAGAAAAAATAAAAATATTCAGAAGAATATTATGATATAAATAAAATAACAGCAATATATCAGTGGAAATTATGTTCGTGATGACACACCTTTAGGTTCGTAAATCCTGTGGGTTAATCCCCCAGTAGTGGAGCCATTATATTGAAAATTGCAGCGCGATCTTGTGAATAAGTTCACTTTATCTTCATCCAGATTTGGAAAATATTAATTAATACGGGATTGCAATATAAGCAAGTGATCTTTTATTATTCCACGTACTTTTGTGGTAAGGGAAATTTAATTTTGTTACAAATTATTAACACAATGAGCTATTTCAGTGCGCGTGATCCATGTATATGCTGATAACCACATAGGAAACAAGTTTTGGGAATTGCCTTTCAGAAGAGAAAATTTTAGGAAACTTTTCTTTCTTATTGTTTCCTCATAAGTACCGTCAACTGAACACGGTTTACTATATACGAGTATGTGGATTCATCAAGAAGAACAGAAAATGCGTCACTATGTATGGTGCGTGACACTCGCTGTAAATTAATGCCAGTTGCCATCAATATTATTCTTACAACAGTATCATTTCAAAGTGGTATTGCTTTCATCGGATCCACTAGTTATCACCATGTATAATTTGGCAACATGTAATGGCAGCTTGTGGAACAAGGGATTCTCTGATTGCATGATTTTTCTGTCTGTGGCAATGAATAAAGCAACAGGTTTGTGAGAGGAATTGTCAGTATGTCATGCACCCTCAATAAACCTGTCACGCTCCCCGTAATTTGAGAACCACTCACCTCAGGGATGGTCGTGCACTATATCCTGCACCTTCCACAGAAGTGTGGGTTGTTTAACATAAATTTTAGTTCGAAAAAGAAACATGGGGTGAACGTATGAGTTATCTGCGAATCATTGATGTTTTCCCAGTGGTTGAAAAGTGACTGAACTTCTAGCTTTCTGAAGCAGAACTGAGTAAAAGTTTGTCAGTTAAACTGAACCATGACGTCGCCAGTGTTCTACGCATTACTGGTATCGGCTTTTCTTGTGAATGGTCAGATAAGAAATAATTCGGACGATGAAAAAGTTGGGCAGACAAAAAGCCATGAGGAGGTGACTCTGGTGAAGAGAATACTGAACTTGAATGGCTCGAATGATGGCTTACGTGGGACGGTTGAGGTAACTAATCAACCAAAGGATTCCGTGGTGGGCCAGGTAAACGACTCTGAGCATATGCATCGCCCGATCGGTTCCGTAAATAAGGGTCTACAGTTGAGCGATTCCGTGCTGTTGCGTCGCCTGAACGACATGGGTGAGAAGCTGAAGGCTGGGGGAACTGTGGACCAGGTAGGAGTGATGATGGCACAGTTGGTGGAGGAACATCTGTCCGAATGTCACCTAGTGCTGGCCTCGGTAACACGAAACTCACTTCTTATATCCAGGATTACCAGGTGAGTTACCTCAGAATAATGCGTTATGTCTTTCCATTTCCAACGATCTTTTTCTACTCGGTCTCTTGAACTTATATATCTATCTAACTATAGTGTTTTCTTCTTTCCTTGTGGTTATCAGCATATACCTCGATCACGCGCACCTACAGTGATTTACTTGCATATATATATATATATATATATATATATATATATATATATATATATATATATATATATATATATATATATATATATATATATATATATATATATATAAGAGTATTTTAGTTATATGAACTGGTGTAGCCACACCAAAACAACGTAAATAATATATCTTTCTCATATTTTATCTCTCAATTTCATGCACAATTCCAGGCACATAGTAGAGATGACAGGGACGTACGTGCTGGTAGAGGCTGAGTCATTATTTGCCCAGCGGGACCAGCCACAACAACACTTCCTGCTCCAGCACTTGTGGGGGGCAACCACCGACACCTGCAAGGCCCTGGTTCTTGATCTAAATGACAGCGACATGCAACTCGCCTTCTGGTATTATAATAATAATAATAATAATAATAATAATAATAATAATAATAATAATAATAATAATAATAGTAATATTATTATTATTATTATTATTATTATTATTATTATTATTATTATTATTATTATTAAATAAAATATAAATAATAATAAATAATATTTACAATAATTGTCTAGCAGAGTCGTAACATTAGCATGATTTTTTCTTGTCAACGTTGATTATCTAAAAGCATGAATTAAAATCTGTACGATGTCCTAAGGAAAACAATATACTTTAGAAATATGTTTTGCTGTACATATAAACAATTAAATACTTCATCAATGTGAAACTGAGTATTGGCCACTTATTATAAGTAACATATGTCTTCGTATTAACAATTGTTGACATAGACGAAGAAAAGGTTGGCAGATAAGGGCAACTCGTGTGTGTGTGTGTGTGTGTGTGTGTGTGTGTGGTGTAATGCATCTAGTGTGGCAGCATTATGTTTGTGTTAAGGTGCAAACACTGCTTGCTTCCTCTCGCTTTCAGCTACCGCCGCTGGCTAGCCCTCGTGGTGAACAGGGAAGCAACCTTGCGCAAGTCTTCCCCTGCCAGTATGCAGCCTCTTCACCATCAAAACTCCTGCTGTGCCTCCTTGTGGCAACATACGGTAACTGGGTGCCTCGCAGCCCAAGGCTAGACCAGCAGGGGATCTCGAAGCAACAGTGGACCCCAAAGAGACAGCGCAGAGGCCCACCTGCACGTGGACACGCCCTGGCGCCTACCAACCACTGCCCCTCTGCCTAGTGGATTAACCTTGGTAGGCATCAAGCTACGGGACTAAACCACGAACGAAAAATCTGCTGTGGAATCCCGCATCAGGCAGACATGCTTAAAGAACTCAAACAAGACCCCAACGGCGGTATAGGCAGAAGCGGTGACCAACATGGGAACCCAATGACTAAATCGTTGGAGGAAGGCAGTGCAAGATGGACTGGCTACTAAGGCGAAACCAAACAAACTGGGTTATTGGCAGTCCATTGCAACTCTCTCTCTCCCCAGTCGTAGCAGCTACCAGCACCATTGGATCAAGAAAAGAGAGAGCCAAAATGTGTGATTGCAGCCTGCGCTCCTGCCTCACTACATAAATCAACTCACGTGCAGGGTTCATACAGCTCCTCATACTTTTCATCATCATCAAAATCCATATACCCCCAAAAGTCCTATGGCGACAGACGAGTGGCAACGGGGACAGACAGACATGGTTGCTGGGGGTCTCTAGTCACAGTTGTGCACATGGCCGGCATAAATAAGATGGTCGTTTATGCACTGGGATTTTAGCAGCAGTGCAATCCGGTCCTGTCTGTGCGACTGAGCAGCCCTTACCAGGAGCAGCTCTGGTCACCCGACATGGAGTGGGGCTAGAAACAGTACCCTAAACATGTCCTGCCATAAAAAAAAATGACTGGGCAACCGCACCCAGTAAGGTCATACTAATGCAGTCGTCAACATAATCATAATATATTTGCAACTAGACATGATAAAAATATGAGCAAAGTGTCAAAACGTTGGTTTTCAGACACGAACAATCCTATAAAGCCATTAAATACAGGATAAAAAAACAACATGGCTGCCATTTTATGCTATCTTATATTTTAATCAGACAATTAAGATAGCAACGAGCGTGAACATTCGCGCATACTGGGCGGTGTGCCCCTGCTCTGTGCGTTTGCATCGGTGTAGGTAGCAAATGCAACACTTATATTTCCTTCATGTCTAAGTGCAAATGTATAGAATGGCGGCCATCTTGGACGCCACCTTGAGAGTACCTGAGTGAGTACTTGCAAGATGTTGGGGGATTTTTTTGTATCAGACTGTTATGATTCTTTCCTGAAATTTTCAGTTTGTTCCGTGTTTGACCCTATTGTTCTTTGACGAAAAGGATATTGTGCTGATTAGTTTATGAGTAAGGTAAAAACTTTTTTTTATACACACGTATCAATATTCTTCATCAGGTTCCTCGAAGAATCTAGATTGTGGCTGTCGCCGGAGACACGAGTCCTTTTGTTGGGTCCCATGACACAACTAGAGACCGTCCTTCTCTACCATAGTCTCCGTAACACCATCCACGTTCTCTACTTCGCACTAGACCTTGAACACCAGCTACTCTCCACTCCTCAAGCTAATCCCAAGACCTTCATAAAACAAGGTATGGTGGAGGCTCACCAGGCAACAAGTATCACACAACATATTTCTAGTACTTATGAGGAAACAGGTGATACAGAGTTTGTTCTTTCTCTAGGTAAGGTAAGGTAAGGTAATGATTATGGACAGCCCCATATACGCAACTGTTGTAAAATATGCTCCTGTGGTGTTTCTTTCATATGGGGTTTGCATGAAGATTGGTTTTCATGATTGATTTCAACAAAAGTTTAAGTTCTGTGGATTTAAGTATAAAGTGGTTATCGTAGTCAAATATATAACTAATATATTGAAATTTTGATATGCAAATCGGCAAATTTCTACAGAGTTATCTTACGGAACATGTTGTGTAGTGAAGTTTAACGTCGTAAAAACTGTGTTATCAACGGAGTTTAGCAGATTTTTTACTTGTGAATCTGACAAGATAATTAAGTGGATTTTATCATAGTAAATATAATTAACTACATTGTTTTATGATTAAATATGCTATAATATCTTCCTTTTAGTGTCAGAGGGCAGTGAGTGGGTCAACTTTTACCGTAAGTGCCTCTATTGTCGCAGTGGGGAAGCAGGTACCCAGTTCCTCCAGCGCTGGCTCATACAAGAGGTCGTCCCCCTTCATCTCCACACCCACCTCTTCCACGGTCAGTTGAACCTCAAAACCTTATTTGCTCCACGGTCAGGTGATACTCCCTTCCAGGGCTACTTGGTACTCCATAGTTTGTTTTATTGTCACTTGATACTTGTTACCACTAATTGTTCCACGATTAATTTGTATATCATCTCCTCTCCGTGTTTCATGGTCCGTTGGCCAGGGACTACACAAGAAATAAAACTGATCATTCAGTCATTGTATTAAAGGAAAACCACTCCAGTTAAGCTATTTCAGCTATGTAATTCTTCTTGTCTGTCCGGGTTTACATTTAATAGTTCTCACAGTTTTAGTCATTCTGCCGTCAGGGAAACTTGACAAATAGGGTAAAGGTTCTCTCCGAGTGGTTCCTAAGGGAGGGGGGATTAACACTAGAAAGTGGGTCCCATGGCTCCGTCTCTTAATACTAAGCCTCTCTGATGAGTAACACGGTCTGTGGGGGGGGGGGATATTATTTAGAGAGCATATTAGACCAATAGTATACTGAAGACTAGGGGGGTAGATTTTATAATATAATAATGGCTGGAGAGTGAATGAATATCCAGAGGAGTGCAAATTACTCGTGTATAAAGCACGTTTTTTTTTTTTTTTTACGGGCATTAGCCCACCCGGGCACAGGTAATGACCCACATCAGGGCCTGGGGGGCGAAAATATAATAATAAATAATAATAATTATAATACTAATAATAATAATAATATCTATTATCATTATTATTACAATAATTAATAAAATTAATAGCAAATTAATACAAATAAAATATTATAAATAATCAAAATAATAACCACAAATAAATACAAAATTTAAAAAAATAAATCAAGAGTGAGAAATTATATACATTATATATGTTGTGTTGTCCAAGTAAGAGAAACAATTGAGACCCTGCAATTGTGTGTAAATGAGGCAGAAAGACCATCTTCTTTTCCCCAACTAAAGTTGGGTATTCGTTTCATTTTGGTCGACTGGGGGAGGGGGGGGGGGCACGAGCCAATAACTCGTAGGTCACACTAATGGGTTTATTAGCACTGTATTTACAGACGTTTAGATTGGACAGACAGAAAAAAAACACCTAAATGTTGTGATTGTATTCGAAAAAAGATATGCCTATATCCCGCCAGAGAAGGTGCCGGACCACATAATGGACCATATGATGGACGACATGATGGACCACATGATGGACCACATGATGGACCTTATGATGGACCACATAATGGACCACATGATGGACCATATGATATCCCACATTATGGACCACATGATGGATCACATAATGGACCGCATGATGGACCACATGATAGACCACATGATGGATCACATGATGGATCACATGATGGATCACACGATAGACCGCATGATGCACAGCATGCTGGACCACATAAAGGGCCACAAGTAATGTTTGTGCTCCCACCAGATGAACTAAGGGACCTTAAGGGCCATCACTTCCGGGTGGTGGGGCTGGAATTCGTGCCCTACACTAACTACCACAGAGATTCTCCCGGCTCCAAAAACCTCGTCACGCCCCTGGAATCTTTCGACTTTAGCATCCTACACACCATGGCTGCTAAACTTAACTTCACGTAAGATTAACCACGAGGTATAATATTATTATCTAACTCTTTACAAAAATATAAGTAATTTCCCAACATGAGCATACCAATAATGAATTTAAACTCCTTTTTATTATTTGCATGAAAAAGTTACTTCAGTGTGGCGTACTTGATATCGTAAACATGTTATACGTATGATGTTAGATGTACATCTGTCGAAACTGAGTGAATATTTTCTTTCATGACTTTGTTTCGGAGTTGTTTACATCCTTCAATAGCTTTCGGCTCAATTACCCAACTTTGATTGCAGTGATAAGTTCTTTTCACATTTTTCGTATTACTGTGAAAAATTACATTTCACTCTTGATCGACGTCATGGCGTCAAGCACAAAGAAAAACTCATGACTCACTTACGTAATTTTTTTTTTCATATACAAAGTTTGGTTCAATTTTGGTTGTACCGGTATATACAGTATTGTATTATTATTATTATTATTATTATTATTATTATTATTATTATTATTATTATTATTATTATTATTATTATTATTATTATTATTGTTATTATTATTATTATTATTATTATTATTATTATTATTATTATTATTATTATTATTATTATTATTATTATTATTATTAGAAAAGTCAAGAAGATATGCCTAAGATACTGGCAAAGTTACAAATAAAGACATTTTCATGTTGAAGTTAATGAGGGGGGACTCTTATAGTTTTTGAAGACTGAGCTAATGTGACATATTATTAAGGGTTATGTGATTGAAACCTTCTTGAATCGCTTGCATCTCATAGTGTTTTGTCACTTAAGGTTCTTCAAATTTCAGGATAATGTGTTATAACTCTGATATGTCAGTTAATATGTACCTTTTACATAGCGTGGAAAATGGCCCCCAAAATAGAAAAATCGTAGTCATATGTTCCACGAAAACGTACACATTCATATGAAGTCAAATAAATTTTGGTACATCCTCTTCGAAACCTCTAAATTCTTGATAACCACTATGCTCTACAGTTGCAGGTGATTCATTAGTGTAAGCCCTCATTGCGGTAGCCCTCATTGCGGCTCAAACTAGCTGAAGGAATAAGGTCACCAACTGAACCTCAGCTGTTGGAGTCATTTCTTTATACTTGTCAGTCAACAATTAAATTATGGGAGGCAAACGTCTCCAGAAGAGGCAAATTAAATATTGTTCTTAATTCACAAAATGTTTATCCTTCAAATATTTGTTGAGTAAAGGATTTATAAATACAAAACATACAAAAAAAATTATGATAACACCAGTACGAGATGCAGCCGCAGCATAAGAAATGGTTGCCATTGTCTATTTACTAATACAATATCATCGGTAACGGTTAATAATAACAGGTATGAGATGCGTCCACCGTTGATAGAAGAGTTTGGACTTCCTTTGGGTGACGGCAACTGGACGGGCACGGTGGGCACACTCCAGCACCAACAGGCAGACTTCTCTTTGATTCTCTCACCTACACCGGAAAGACTGCTCGTCGTTGACTTTTCAAGGATCTACAACCCCGAGTCCCTGACCATCTTGTCTCTTAAACCGAAACCTCTACCTCAGCACCTGGCACTAATCAGGCCATTTGAAGGTATCAAATAAAACCTGGCAATTTATGATATGACATATGTAACAAAAAAAATCTAAAATTTTGTATATATAGTTGATATGAAAACAACTAATGACCAACAAATAATTGCGACAAAATACTGTGCCATGGCTAACGATACATTTGGGGACGGGGGGGGGGCTGGGGGTGGACTGTACATAAATTCTAATATTTATGAATGAAAATACAGAAATATTGAAATACTGGAGTAATCGCATATCAAATACGTTGGCTAAATAAGCAAGTCTCTTCCATAGGTAGCAAACATAGTGATCAAACAATCGTTCTCTCATTCATCATCTTACAGGACATCTCTGGATGAATCTATTGGCCAGCGTGGTGGGCTTAGGCGTAACGATGTGGCTGCTGCAGAAGGCCCGGTCATGGTTTACCAAGGACCGTAGCCTCGGCCTCAATGACGCTATCTTGTACAGCTGGGGCGTATTGCTTGAGGACCCGCCTCTCAACCCACCAGTCAACACCACAGGACGCGTGGGTCATGTTCCATTCAATTGATACTTTAAAAAAAAGGAAAAAGTACGATACACGTAAGAGGGAAAAACACTAAGGAAAGACATGTAACCAAATGGATAGATAATATTTGGAAATGTGGACTCTATTCTCACAGATAACTTCGTGGTTCAGGGATAGTTGACCTTCTGATATACAGGGTATATATATATATATATATATATATATATATATATATATATATATATATATATATATATATATATATATATATATATATATATATATATCTTGATAAAATCACTCAGCTTTCGCCTTTATTCAAGACGAAAGCTAAGGTGCTCCGTTGTTTCCCTTTTCCCGTGTGATTTCATCAAGATTTATTTTATCCACGTTTTCATTGTGGATCCACATGAAATATATATATATATATATATATATATATATATATATATATATATATATATATATATATATATATATATATATATATATATATATATATATATATATATATATATATATGTGTGTGTGTGTGTGCTGACAACCACAAGGAAAGAAGAAAACACGAAGTTCCCAAACG
>NW_024749779.1:7041634-7069966 GCF_018991925.1 Homarus americanus
GATTCCGTGGTGGGCCAGGTAAACGACTCTGAGCATATGCATCGCCCGATCGGTTCCGTAAATAAGGGTCTACAGTTGAGCGATTCCGTGCTGTTGCGTCGCCTGAACGACATGGGTGAGAAGCTGAAGGCTGGGGGAACTGTGGACCAGGTAGGAGTGATGATGGCACAGTTGGTGGAGGAACATCTGTCCGAATGTCACCTAGTGCTGGCCTCGGTAACACGAAACTCACTTCTTATATCCAGGATTACCAGGTGAGTTACCTCAGAATAATGCGTTATGTCTTTCCATTTCCAACGATCTTTTTCTACTCGGTCTCTTGAACTTATATATCTATCTAACTATAGTGTTTTCTTCTTTCCTTGTGGTTATCAGCATATACCTCGATCACGCGCACCTACAGTGATTTACTTGCATATATATATATATATATATATATATATATATATATATATATATATATATATATATATATATATATATATATATATATATATATATATATATATATATATATAAGAGTATTTTAGTTATATGAACTGGTGTAGCCACACCAAAACAACGTAAATAATATATCTTTCTCATATTTTATCTCTCAATTTCATGCACAATTCCAGGCACATAGTAGAGATGACAGGGACGTACGTGCTGGTAGAGGCTGAGTCATTATTTGCCCAGCGGGACCAGCCACAACAACACTTCCTGCTCCAGCACTTGTGGGGGGCAACCACCGACACCTGCAAGGCCCTGGTTCTTGATCTAAATGACAGCGACATGCAACTCGCCTTCTGGTATTATAATAATAATAATAATAATAATAATAATAATAATAATAATAATAATAATAATAATAATAGTAATATTATTATTATTATTATTATTATTATTATTATTATTATTATTATTATTATTATTATTATTATTAAATAAAATATAAATAATAATAAATAATATTTACAATAATTGTCTAGCAGAGTCGTAACATTAGCATGATTTTTTCTTGTCAACGTTGATTATCTAAAAGCATGAATTAAAATCTGTACGATGTCCTAAGGAAAACAATATACTTTAGAAATATGTTTTGCTGTACATATAAACAATTAAATACTTCATCAATGTGAAACTGAGTATTGGCCACTTATTATAAGTAACATATGTCTTCGTATTAACAA
This sequence comes from Homarus americanus, assembly GCF_018991925.1. Taxonomy (NCBI): domain Eukaryota; kingdom Metazoa; phylum Arthropoda; class Malacostraca; order Decapoda; family Nephropidae; genus Homarus; species Homarus americanus. The sequence goes on from NW_024749779.1 coordinate 7,042,807, forward strand.
TTGTTGACATAGACGAAGAAAAGGTTGGCAGATAAGGGCAACTCGTGTGTGTGTGTGTGTGTGTGTGTGTGTGTGTGGTGTAATGCATCTAGTGTGGCAGCATTATGTTTGTGTTAAGGTGCAAACACTGCTTGCTTCCTCTCGCTTTCAGCTACCGTCGCTGGCTAGCCCTCGTGGTGAACAGGGAAGCAACCTTGCGCAAGTCTTCCCCTGCCAGTATGCAGCCTCTTCACCATCAAAACTCCTGCTGTGCCTCCTTGTGGCAACATACGGTAACTGGGTGCCTCGCAGCCCAAGGCTAGACCAGCAGGGGATCTCGAAGCAACAGTGGACCCCAAAGAGACAGCGCAGAGGCCCACCTGCACGTGGACACGCCCTGGCGCCTACCAACCACTGCCCCTCTGCCTAGTGGATTAACCTTGGTAGGCATCAAGCTACGGGACTAAACCACGAACGAAAAATCTGCTGTGGAATCCCGCATCAGGCAGACATGCTTAAAGAACTCAAACAAGACCCCAACGGCGGTATAGGCAGAAGCGGTGACCAACATGGGAACCCAATGACTAAATCGTTGGAGGAAGGCAGTGCAAGATGGACTGGCTACTAAGGCGAAACCAAACAAACTGGGTTATTGGCAGTCCATTGCAACTCTCTCTCTCCCCAGTCGTAGCAGCTACCAGCACCATTGGATCAAGAAAAGAGAGAGCCAAAATGTGTGATTGCAGCCTGCGCTCCTGCCTCACTACATAAATCAACTCACGTGCAGGGTTCATACAGCTCCTCATACTTTTCATCATCATCAAAATCCATATACCCCCAAAAGTCCTATGGCGACAGACGAGTGGCAACGGGGACAGACAGACATGGTTGCTGGGGGTCTCTAGTCACAGTTGTGCACATGGCCGGCATAAATAAGATGGTCGTTTATGCACTGGGATTTTAGCAGCAGTGCAATCCGGTCCTGTCTGTGCGACTGAGCAGCCCTTACCAGGAGCAGCTCTGGTCACCCGACATGGAGTGGGGCTAGAAACAGTACCCTAAACATGTCCTGCCATAAAAAAAAATGACTGGGCAACCGCACCCAGTAAGGTCATACTAATGCAGTCGTCAACATAATCATAATATATTTGCAACTAGACATGATAAAAATATGAGCAAAGTGTCAAAACGTTGGTTTTCAGACACGAACAATCCTATAAAGCCATTAAATACAGGATAAAAAAACAACATGGCTGCCATTTTATGCTATCTTATATTTTAATCAGACAATTAAGATATTAGCAAGAGCAAACTTAAAATTTTTGAGCAGTATCTTATGCCTCAGGTGGTGTATGACAACAATGATTTCTATGTAACTACTGTTACTTGTGCACTTTCCACATTATAGGAAGCATGGCTTGTTTAACTCCATCTGGCACTGTGGCTTGCTCACCCATAACACATACGGTTAAAACACCATCAGTTGAAACAGTTGGCACTTTTGGAAACATTCCAAAAGACATATAGCAAACCTGTTGTTTCCAGTTTGCAGAGTGTAGTAATAGGTCCTCTCAAAATTTATGACACTTATATTTCCTTCATGTCTAAGTGCAAATGTATAGAATGGCGGCCATCTTGGACGCCACCTTGAGAGTACCTGAGTGAGTACTTGCAAGATGTTGGGGGATTTTTTTGTATCAGACTGTTATGATTCTTTCCTGAAATTTTCAGTTTGTTCCGTGTTTGACCCTATTGTTCTTTGACGAAAAGGATATTGTGCTGATTAGTTTATGAGTAAGGTAAAAACTTTTTTTTATACACACGTATCAATATTCTTCATCAGGTTCCTCGAAGAATCTAGATTGTGGCTGTCGCCGGAGACACGAGTCCTTTTGTTGGGTCCCATGACACAACTAGAGACCGTCCTTCTCTACCATAGTCTCCGTAACACCATCCACGTTCTCTACTTCGCACTAGACCTTGAACACCAGCTACTCTCCACTCCTCAAGCTAATCCCAAGACCTTCATAAAACAAGGTATGGTGGAGGCTCACCAGGCAACAAGTATCACACAACATATTTCTAGTACTTATGAGGAAACAGGTGATACAGAGTTTGTTCTTTCTCTAGGTAAGGTAAGGTAAGGTAATGATTATGGACAGCCCCATATACGCAACTGTTGTAAAATATGCTCCTGTGGTGTTTCTTTCATATGGGGTTTGCATGAAGATTGGTTTTCATGATTGATTTCAACAAAAGTTTAAGTTCTGTGGATTTAAGTATAAAGTGGTTATCGTAGTCAAATATATAACTAATATATTGAAATTTTGATATGCAAATCGGCAAATTTCTACAGAGTTATCTTACGGAACATGTTGTGTAGTGAAGTTTAACGTCGTAAAAACTGTGTTATCAACGGAGTTTAGCAGATTTTTTACTTGTGAATCTGACAAGATAATTAAGTGGATTTTATCATAGTAAATATAATTAACTACATTGTTTTATGATTAAATATGCTATAATATCTTCCTTTTAGTGTCAGAGGGCAGTGAGTGGGTCAACTTTTACCGTAAGTGCCTCTATTGTCGCAGTGGGGAAGCAGGTACCCAGTTCCTCCAGCGCTGGCTCATACAAGAGGTCGTCCCCCTTCATCTCCACACCCACCTCTTCCACGGTCAGTTGAACCTCAAAACCTTATTTGCTCCACGGTCAGGTGATACTCCCTTCCAGGGCTACTTGGTACTCCATAGTTTGTTTTATTGTCACTTGATACTTGTTACCACTAATTGTTCCACGATTAATTTGTATATCATCTCCTCTCCGTGTTTCATGGTCCGTTGGCCAGGGACTACACAAGAAATAAAACTGATCATTCAGTCATTGTATTAAAGGAAAACCACTCCAGTTAAGCTATTTCAGCTATGTAATTCTTCTTGTCTGTCCGGGTTTACATTTAATAGTTCTCACAGTTTTAGTCATTCTGCCGTCAGGGAAACTTGACAAATAGGGTAAAGGTTCTCTCCGAGTGGTTCCTAAGGGAGGGGGGATTAACACTAGAAAGTGGGTCCCATGGCTCCGTCTCTTAATACTAAGCCTCTCTGATGAGTAACACGGTCTGTGGGGGGGGGGGATATTATTTAGAGAGCATATTAGACCAATAGTATACTGAAGACTAGGGGGGTAGATTTTATAATATAATAATGGCTGGAGAGTGAATGAATATCCAGAGGAGTGCAAATTACTCGTGTATAAAGCACGTTTTTTTTTTTTTTTTACGGGCATTAGCCCACCCGGGCACAGGTAATGACCCACATCAGGGCCTGGGGGGCGAAAATATAATAATAAATAATAATAATTATAATACTAATAATAATAATAATATCTATTATCATTATTATTACAATAATTAATAAAATTAATAGCAAATTAATACAAATAAAATATTATAAATAATCAAAATAATAACCACAAATAAATACAAAATTTAAAAAAATAAATCAAGAGTGAGAAATTATATACATTATATATGTTGTGTTGTCCAAGTAAGAGAAACAATTGAGACCCTGCAATTGTGTGTAAATGAGGCAGAAAGACCATCTTCTTTTCCCCAACTAAAGTTGGGTATTCGTTTCATTTTGGTCGACTGGGGGAGGGGGGGGGGGCACGAGCCAATAACTCGTAGGTCACACTAATGGGTTTATTAGCACTGTATTTACAGACGTTTAGATTGGACAGACAGAAAAAAAACACCTAAATGTTGTGATTGTATTCGAAAAAAGATATGCCTATATCCCGCCAGAGAAGGTGCCGGACCACATAATGGACCATATGATGGACGACATGATGGACCACATGATGGACCACATGATGGACCTTATGATGGACCACATAATGGACCACATGATGGACCATATGATATCCCACATTATGGACCACATGATGGATCACATAATGGACCGCATGATGGACCACATGATAGACCACATGATGGATCACATGATGGATCACATGATGGATCACACGATAGACCGCATGATGCACAGCATGCTGGACCACATAAAGGGCCACAAGTAATGTTTGTGCTCCCACCAGATGAACTAAGGGACCTTAAGGGCCATCACTTCCGGGTGGTGGGGCTGGAATTCGTGCCCTACACTAACTACCACAGAGATTCTCCCGGCTCCAAAAACCTCGTCACGCCCCTGGAATCTTTCGACTTTAGCATCCTACACACCATGGCTGCTAAACTTAACTTCACGTAAGATTAACCACGAGGTATAATATTATTATCTAACTCTTTACAAAAATATAAGTAATTTCCCAACATGAGCATACCAATAATGAATTTAAACTCCTTTTTATTATTTGCATGAAAAAGTTACTTCAGTGTGGCGTACTTGATATCGTAAACATGTTATACGTATGATGTTAGATGTACATCTGTCGAAACTGAGTGAATATTTTCTTTCATGACTTTGTTTCGGAGTTGTTTACATCCTTCAATAGCTTTCGGCTCAATTACCCAACTTTGATTGCAGTGATAAGTTCTTTTCACATTTTTCGTATTACTGTGAAAAATTACATTTCACTCTTGATCGACGTCATGGCGTCAAGCACAAAGAAAAACTCATGACTCACTTACGTAATTTTTTTTTTCATATACAAAGTTTGGTTCAATTTTGGTTGTACCGGTATATACAGTATTGTATTATTATTATTATTATTATTATTATTATTATTATTATTATTATTATTATTATTATTATTATTATTATTATTATTATTATTGTTATTATTATTATTATTATTATTATTATTATTATTATTATTATTATTATTATTATTATTATTATTATTATTATTATTAGAAAAGTCAAGAAGATATGCCTAAGATACTGGCAAAGTTACAAATAAAGACATTTTCATGTTGAAGTTAATGAGGGGGGACTCTTATAGTTTTTGAAGACTGAGCTAATGTGACATATTATTAAGGGTTATGTGATTGAAACCTTCTTGAATCGCTTGCATCTCATAGTGTTTTGTCACTTAAGGTTCTTCAAATTTCAGGATAATGTGTTATAACTCTGATATGTCAGTTAATATGTACCTTTTACATAGCGTGGAAAATGGCCCCCAAAATAGAAAAATCGTAGTCATATGTTCCACGAAAACGTACACATTCATATGAAGTCAAATAAATTTTGGTACATCCTCTTCGAAACCTCTAAATTCTTGATAACCACTATGCTCTACAGTTGCAGGTGATTCATTAGTGTAAGCCCTCATTGCGGTAGCCCTCATTGCGGCTCAAACTAGCTGAAGGAATAAGGTCACCAACTGAACCTCAGCTGTTGGAGTCATTTCTTTATACTTGTCAGTCAACAATTAAATTATGGGAGGCAAACGTCTCCAGAAGAGGCAAATTAAATATTGTTCTTAATTCACAAAATGTTTATCCTTCAAATATTTGTTGAGTAAAGGATTTATAAATACAAAACATACAAAAAAAATTATGATAACACCAGTACGAGATGCAGCCGCAGCATAAGAAATGGTTGCCATTGTCTATTTACTAATACAATATCATCGGTAACGGTTAATAATAACAGGTATGAGATGCGTCCACCGTTGATAGAAGAGTTTGGACTTCCTTTGGGTGACGGCAACTGGACGGGCACGGTGGGCACACTCCAGCACCAACAGGCAGACTTCTCTTTGATTCTCTCACCTACACCGGAAAGACTGCTCGTCGTTGACTTTTCAAGGATCTACAACCCCGAGTCCCTGACCATCTTGTCTCTTAAACCGAAACCTCTACCTCAGCACCTGGCACTAATCAGGCCATTTGAAGGTATCAAATAAAACCTGGCAATTTATGATATGACATATGTAACAAAAAAAATCTAAAATTTTGTATATATAGTTGATATGAAAACAACTAATGACCAACAAATAATTGCGACAAAATACTGTGCCATGGCTAACGATACATTTGGGGACGGGGGGGGGGCTGGGGGTGGACTGTACATAAATTCTAATATTTATGAATGAAAATACAGAAATATTGAAATACTGGAGTAATCGCATATCAAATACGTTGGCTAAATAAGCAAGTCTCTTCCATAGGTAGCAAACATAGTGATCAAACAATCGTTCTCTCATTCATCATCTTACAGGACATCTCTGGATGAATCTATTGGCCAGCGTGGTGGGCTTAGGCGTAACGATGTGGCTGCTGCAGAAGGCCCGGTCATGGTTTACCAAGGACCGTAGCCTCGGCCTCAATGACGCTATCTTGTACAGCTGGGGCGTATTGCTTGAGGACCCGCCTCTCAACCCACCAGTCAACACCACAGGACGCGTGGGTCATGTTCCATTCAATTGATACTTTAAAAAAAAGGAAAAAGTACGATACACGTAAGAGGGAAAAACACTAAGGAAAGACATGTAACCAAATGGATAGATAATATTTGGAAATGTGGACTCTATTCTCACAGATAACTTCGTGGTTCAGGGATAGTTGACCTTCTGATATACAGGGTATATATATATATATATATATATATATATATATATATATATATATATATATATATATATATATATATATATATATATATATATATATATCTTGATAAAATCACTCAGCTTTCGCCTTTATTCAAGACGAAAGCTAAGGTGCTCCGTTGTTTCCCTTTTCCCGTGTGATTTCATCAAGATTTATTTTATCCACGTTTTCATTGTGGATCCACATGAAATATATATATATATATATATATATATATATATATATATATATATATATATATATATATATATATATATATATATATATATATATATATATATATATATATATATATATGTGTGTGTGTGTGTGCTGACAACCACAAGGAAAGAAGAAAACACGAAGTTCCCAAACGCTTTAAGAACATAAGAACATAAGAATGGAGGAAACTGCAGCGGGCCTATTGGCCCATACTGGGCAGTCCCGTTTACACCCAACCCCTATTGCTCATATAAGCATCCAACCTATGTTTGAAGCTATTCAGCGTATTCCAGTTAATAATGCTATTTGGTAACCTGTTCCATTTATCCACTACTCTGTTTCCAAACCAGTGTTTACCTATTTCACGCTTAAATCTAAATTTGTCTAATTTAAAACCATTGTTACGAGTTTGCTCCTGGTTGGATAGTTTGAGTACCTTTGCAATGCCCCCTTTGTTTAGCCCTGACTTCCACTTATACACCTCTATCAGGTTGCCCCTCGCTCTGCGTCTCTCGAGGGAGTGCAAATTAAGATGCTTTAACCTGTCTCTATACTCAAGGTTCCTAATGCCCGGGATTAGTCTTGTCATTCTCCTCTGAATTTTTTCCAAGGATTCTATATCCATTCTGTAATACGGTGACCAGAACTGAACTGCGTAATCCAGGTGTGGTCTCACAAGCGCAAGATACAGTTTTAGGAGGACCTAGATAGTCTTGTAACTAACATTCCTTTGTATGAACCCAAGTACTTTATTAGCCTTGTTACGAGCAAAAACACATTGTTTACTTGGCTTGAGGTTCCTACTTGTCATTACTCCTAAATCTCTCTCGCAGTCGGATTTCTCTATGACATCGCTGTTCATCTAGTATCTGGTTTCCCTGTTTACATCTCCTATACTGAGTACTTTACATTTGTCCACGTTGAATTTCATCTGCCATTTTTCAGACCATTCGAAAAATTTGTTTAGATAATCCTGTAGTTTTGCAGAGTCCTCGTCAGATTTAATAACACGTCCTAATTTAGTGTCATCAGCAAATTTACTTATGTTGCTGTCTATTCCAATATCTATGTCGTTTATGTATATAATAAATAATAATGGTCCAAGTACTGAGCCTTGGAGAACTCCACTTGTGTCGTTGCTCCAATGGGACTTAGTGCCGTTAATGCTCACTCGCTGTTTCCTGTCCTGTAACCAAGCCCTAATCCATTTAAGGATGTTACCTTTGATGCCATGTGTATCTACCTTTCAAATTAGTCTTTCGTGGGGCATTCTGTCGAAGGCTTTGCTAAAGTTAAGATATACCACATCATAATTGTGCCCCTCGTCCACCGATTCGAAAACTGATGAAAAGAATGTTAATAGATTAGTTAGAGAAGAACCTCCGCTTGTGAAGTTATGCTGGGAATCATTGATCAATAGGTGCTTCTCCAGGTGATTTCGTATAGAGTTTGAAATGATTGTTTCCAGTAATTTGCCTACTATTGATGTTAGACAGATTGGACGGTAGTTAGAGGATAGTGGTCTATCCCCCTTCTTGAAAATCGGTATTACATTCGCTATCCTCCAGGATTCTAGTACTACACCTGTTTTTAAGGACATGTTAAACAACTTTGCTAAGGGCATATTAAGCTCTTCCTTACATTCCTTTAATACTCTGGCAAATATCTCATCAGGACCAGGTGACTTATTAGGCTTTAGTTTGTCTATTTGCTTACTAACATCGTTACTCGTCACTACTCTCTCGCTTAATTTGTTTTCTTCACTATCTCTGTATATAGTCAGTGCCTCGGGTATCATGTTTACATTTTCAGTGGTGAAAACTGTTGAAAAATATTTATTCAGATTATTGCTCATTTCTCCATCGTTATCAGTGAGCTCGCCGGTATCTGACTGTATTGGTCCAATCTTTTCTCGTGTTTTAGTTTGATACATTTGGTAGAATCCTTTGGGGTTTGTCTTCGCCTCCCTTGCAATCCTTACCTCATTATTCCTCTTGGCTTTCCTTATCTCGGTTTTAACCCTACTCGCCAATATCTTATAATAATCCTGGAGGTAAATTTCGCCACGCTTTGTCCTTCTACCTATAGCCTTCCTTTGGCCAATGATGTTCTTTAAATAATTATTTATCCATTTAGGGTAATTGTTGTCTGATCTGAGTTTTTTGTATGGTATGTTTTGCCTTTGTGCATTAAGTAACTCATTATTTAAATTGTCGTGGAACTCGGCAATCTCAGATCTCGTTATCAAGTCCGAGTCATCTGCTAGGTTCACGGCCAAGCGTGACACCCCCTCTCTCAGCTGTCTCTTTAAACTGTCAAAGTTTGCCCTTCTGAAATCTGGTACTTCAGTGGAATTTTCCTTACGTCTGCCCTGAAAATCTAACTGGAATTTAATTTCTTTGTGATAACTGTTTGCAAGTTCGTTCCCTACCTCGACATTGCTAATGAGGTTTTCTCTGTTCGACAGAACTAAATCGAGTATATTATTACCCCGGGTGGGTTCGGTTATATGTTGACTTAAGAAACAGTCCTGGATCGTCTCTAGAAAATCCTCTGATTTTGAGTTACCCGTAAGGTTAGTCCAATCTATTTGGCCAAGGTTAAAGTCGCCTACTATACAGACTTTGTTGTGTATGGAAGCCCTGCTCATTTCATCCCAGATATGTAGCTCATTGACTCTATCAAGATTGGGAGGTCTATATCTTACTCCTGTGACTAATTTTTCCCTACCCTCGCTTAATTCTATCCAAATTATTTCTGTATTCCGCTCAGTTTTTATTTCCTTATTTATTTCACACTTCAGATTATCCCTAACATAGATTGCTACTCCGCCTCCTTTCCTGGTCTGCCTATCGGTATGGAACAATTTGTAACCTGCAATTTGGTATTCGACCGGCAACTCACGTGAGTCTAGGTTGATCCATGTTTCAGTGAATGCTATTATATCGATTTTTTCGGTACATACCAAGGCCCTAATATCATCCATTTTGTTTCTCATACTTCTACTGTTCGCGTAGTAGACATTTAAGTTAGTCGTGTTCTGAGTCCTCCCTTTACCGCGTTTAGTTTTAAACTCCCTGTTTAATTTAGTTTTGTCATCATTCCTAACCCTATTTCCCTGTAATCTTTTACTTTGTTTACCCGCTCCCACTGCAGTTTCCCCCACCCGGTGCCCATATATTCCCCTAGCAGTTTAAAGACTTCGATATCCTTTGAACTGCCCCCTCTAGAGACCCAGCCAGGGTTGCCACCCCATCCTGAGACAGGTGCACACCAACCCTAGCATAAAGGTCCCTTCTGCCGTAGAAGTTGCCCCAGTTGTCAATGAATGGGACAGATATTGACTTGCAATATCTGTCAAGACGGTCGTTGACACCAACCGCCCTTGACAACCATTCACTGCCAACTCTCCTTCAGGGGTGAGTACAGACTAAGGAGAAGTACAAAACAAGGTGTATATATACGTACAGAGGAGGGTGAGATCAGGTCCACAATGGTCAGGTATAAGGTAATGACCCTACTAATCTTTAAATAGCACCGCAACTGTCGGTAGTAAGGTCAGAGGGTAAGGTGACCCAACCTTCTCACCTGGTTACAAATCTTCTTAATTACAAAATTGTCCAGTCTGTACATGCCATTACTCAAATTCATGTTGAATCCTTCGGTATGTTTAATTAGACTAGATTCTATGATGTTCCTACTATTAATTGAATTACAAGGTAATATTGAGGAGGCATTATCCCAGTCAATGCATTACTTGTTATCCCCCAAATGAACAAACAGAGCATTGGATTCCAGGCCTGCCCTAATACTATATTTATGTTGTTTAAGTCTAGTTACAAGATCTTTACCTGTCTGGCCTAAGTAAAACATTACATTCCTTGCAAGGAACTTTACAAAATGCAACCAATTGTGTTGTTGGGGGAGTTCTTGATTAACATTTGCTTAACAGTGCATGAGTTTTTAAATGCCTAGATCTTTCATAGACAAATGCCTGAACATTACTAAGAAATCTTTTTATAGAACTGATCCCAAGCCCACCCATGACCATAAGAATATCTTAATATTACCATTTCACAAAAATTTCTCTCAAATTCCTTTACAACTAAAAACCTGGAACTTCAATGTGGCAATTAAAAACTCATGCACTGTTAAACAAATGTTAATCAAGAACTCCCCCAACAACACAATTGGTTGCATTTATAAAGTTCCTTGCAAGGAATGTAATATGTTTTACTTAGGCCAGACAGGTAAAGATCTTGTAACTAGAATTAAACAACATAAATTCGTGTTAGGACAGGCCAAGAATCCAATGTTCTGTTTGTTCATTTGAGGGATAACAAGCATTGCATTGACTGGGATAATGCCTCCTCAATATTACCTTGTAATTCAATTGATAGTAGGAACATCATAGAATCTTGTCTCATTAAACATACCGAAGCATTCAACATGAATTTGAGTAATGGTATGTACAAACTGGACAATTTTGTAATTAAGAAGATTTGTAGCCAGGTGAGAAGGTTGGGTCACCTTACCCTACGACCTGACTACCAACCGTTGCGGTGCTATTTAAAGATTAGTAGGGTCATTACCTAATACCTGACCATTGTGGACCTGATCTCACCCTCTTCTGTATATATACACCTTGTTTTGTACTTCTCCTTAGACTGTACTCACCCCTGAAGATGTGAATTACACGAAAGCGCTTGGGAACTTCGTGTTTTTTCTTTCCTTGTGGTTATCAGCATATACCTAGATCATGCGCACCTACAGTGATTTACTTGCATATATATATATATATATATATATATATATATATATATAATCAACACCTCAACCCACCAGGATTCGAACCCACGGCCCACTAGACCATGACTGTGACCGGGGAACGCTAACCGCTGGACCACCAGGATACAAAAGCAGTCCTAGACTTTGTTATATTTCACACAAAGCCTGTTCAATGAACTTAAGGCACCGTGAACCTCTAATGGGGACTACCCGTATCACGTAGGTGGTCAGAGTAACGTTTTACCAAATCCGGCTTCGAAACACGAGGATCCATATATATTTCATTAGCCCAATAAAGCACGCGGACTTCTACATACAATCTACACCTCAACCCGCCAGGATTCGAACCCACGGCCCACTAGCCCATGACTGTGACCGGGGAACACTAACCGCTGGACCACCAGGATACAAAAGCAGTCCTAAACTTTGTTATATTTCACACAAAGCCTGTTCAACGAGCTTAAGGCGCCGTGAACCTCTAATGGGGACATTGGTAAAACGTTACTCTGACCACTTACGTGATACGGGTAGTCCCCATTAGAGGTTCAGGGCACCTTAAGCTCGCTGAACAGGTTTTGTGTGAAATATAACGAAGTCTACCACTGCTTTTGTATCCTGGTGGTCCAGAGGTTAGCGTTCCCCGGCACGGGCAGTTTCCCATTGAGGTTCACGGCGCCATCAGCTCGATGAACAGGCTTTGTGTGAAATATAACAGAGTCTAGAACTGCTTTTAGTGTCCTTGTGGCCTAGCCGGTAAGCGTTCCCTAGTCACACCCAGTAGGTCGAGGGTTCGATTCCTTGCTGGTGAGGTCGTTGATTATATATATATATATATATATATATATTTATTTATTTATTTTAGGTCATGTAACAGATAATCTGCATCAAATATTAAGGAACTCTAACTTTATTGTATCACCTGCCATATTCCTATAAAAGTGTACAACCAAAATTAAAATTCTGTTGGAGATATCATCTTGCCTTTCCAAATACAGTATACTCACTCATAGGTGTTAGTGGGATGGTTGGATGGTGTTCTGCCTAGTGATCACTACAGCGTACCGCTACTCGTAGGTGTTAGTAGGATAGTGGATGGTGCTCTGCCTGGTGATCACTACAGTCTATCACTCTCTCACAGGTGTTAGTGGGAGAGTGGATGGTGCTCTGCCTAGTGATCACTACAGCCTCTCATTCTCTCATAGGTGTTAGTAGGATGGTGGATGGTGATCTGCCTGGTGATCACAACAGCCTCTCATTCTCTCACAGATGTTAGTGGGATGGTGGATGGTGCTCTGCCTAGTGATCACTACAGCGTACCGCTCCTCACTAGTCGCACACCTCACAGTCCAGACTAAGTTACCTGCTATTAACTCCTTTGAGGATTTGCTGGACCAAGACGACTGGACCTGGAGTATAGCTGCCTTAGGGGGATCAGTTAAGACATACTTTTCTTTGTCCCCTGAGCCGGTTATCGTAGAAGTTTACAAGCATATGATGGTAAGTCTGATAGGGAGAAATGCCTTTGAAACCATGCATATATATTATTAGTGTGTGTGTGTGTGTGTGTAAGTGTGTTTATAAATAAATAACTAATATATACTGCATATACTCCGTGTGTTTGTGGGGAGGGGGGGGGGTGTTCGTATAAAACAAAGATAAATCGATGATAATTTATCTTTACTCAAAGGTACAAACGTTCGAGAAGGGCATGGAGCTTGTGTTGCAGGGTCACCATTCTGTGATCACCAACATATACAAAGCCCGTATTGAAGTCGCCTCACGCTACACAGATCCCCAGGGGTATACGTCCATCCACATTAGCAAGACGACGTACCCCGTATTCGCAGGTGTTGCATGGGGATTTAGGTCAGTATGTTGAGAACACCGTTTTCTTTAGAGCTTAAGGTTTTTAGCTCACCTGTAGTGTACATAACGACAGAGATAGATAGATAGATAGATAAATAGATAGATAGATAGATAGATAGATAGATAGATAGGATTGCTTACTGCAAACCCAGGACTGGACAAATTCCCATCCCGCTAAAAATCAACTTGAGCTAACTTAACTTAGACTAGCCAAATCTATGTTTATCGAACATAGTCTAATTTAAAACACTAATCTAATCTAACCTGACCTTCACTAACCTAACCTTATAGGTAGAGAAGTATGCTTTATATAAATTTAAATCAAGCATCTTCCTTTTTCCATATATATTTGTTTGGGTATGCTCTCCAGGAGAGGGGCGCCCTTCCGACGAAGCTTCAGCCTCATGAAGCAACGACTGATTGAGGCTGGACTAGTAGACTACTGGACGAAGCACGCCATAGAGACCACCATCAACTCATATCGGGAGGACGCCACTGAATACCAACTTGATAACCTGAACGACTTCTTGGTAAAATTATATGAAACTTGGAGTTTGTTGTTTGAGAAAGATGAGTTTTCGCTCAGCAACCAAAGGACATTGATCTCCCTCCTATCTAGTCGTCATTATTGTTTAGCTATCGAGTAATAACACTCAGATTAAGAACAGCAAAACAAAGTTAATTATTTTTATAGTAGTTAAATACCAACATTTAGAAAACCGCATCATTATAACTCTCTTTTTTATTTTGACTGGACACCTTGTATATATTCAACTAGGATCTTGATCTTGGAAAAAACAATTTGGGTTCAAAGAGTAAAGAGGACTTATGGACCACGTTTTGATGCTAAAGAACATGAATTATAAGTAATTGCAGTAAAAGCTTATGACACGTTGGACAGAAAGGATAATCAGGACATACTGATAGCATACGAAATTAAAGACTAGTAATACTACTATTATTATTACTACCTTTTTTTTTAATTGTCCTCCATCCTCCCCTTATAGCCATACCTTCGCCACCATTATATTACATTCAAATTAAATATCCTAATACATAGCTGTGTTGAGTTAGTTGAGCCGCAAATCTATGTGGCATTCAGTGACTGTTGCCTCATAGTCAATATCTGCAACTGTTGTCTGCGTTGGGGCCGATGCTCTCGTTCCCCTGAGGTATAGCAAAGCCGACCTAAGGAGAGAGAAGGACAGTCGCCATCTCATCCACGCTGTAGCATAACTTCTGGGCTAATGCTTCTGGTCGGATAGCACCTCCACGAGTCTGGCGTAGAAGCATCTTGCACTTGGTCCCATCCCACCAGAGGTTGTGAAGACTCAAGGAGTGAAGCTGCCTTGATCAACGTTCTGAATTCTCTCCTCATATGCCCTTATCTTGTCGTTCTCGTTCCTCCTGTGTGCAGCATCGAGAGCTAAGTTACGGTGACATGCAGCCATGGGATAAAAAATCCTGATGCCGAAGAAGTCTCGCTGTCCCGGCGTCCAGAATCCTCAAGCACTAACGTCAACACGGGCTTCATTGGATGTGTTTGAAGGCCTATGTTGGAAAATCTCACCATCCAGTGGAAGGATGGGTCAGTTCTAATCTAACATCACGGCAGATTTCCTTCAACATATTTGCTGTGAGTTCCCTTTCTTCGTCATGCCTCATGCATATGAAGCCTCCTTTCTTGCACACCATGGTGTGATCGACGTTATAGGAAGAGCCACACACGCATTGGGAGGGCAAACCTTCTACAGGCCTACCGTACTTTAGAGCATTGGCATCTGTAAATTCTTGTTTATTGAGACTGAAACCATTTTCCCTTACCGGCAACGTAGTTAACCAGTTCGAAACGCCCACCTCCTGCGCTATAGCCATTTTTTTTCTAATTCTCTGGTACTTGCAGCACAGTTGCTGCAACTTATCAATTTGGCTGTGTTGTCGTTCTGTCGTAAAGGACTTTCGAATCTTGTTTACTTCACTGGTATCCACCACCCCTGTTGCGTTCTGGGCTATTATGTAGTCCGTGAGGGCTGCCGTGAGCTTAACTGAGTATTGATTTTTGGTGGCAGCAATCTCCTCTGGATTGGTCAGTCCCATTCCTCCCAGTCTCGGTGGTAGGGCAAGGTGTGATCCTTCTGCTGTGGTTAAGTGAGGGTGTTTCACTAATTTGGGAATGAAATTGATGCTGATAGCTTCTTCCAGAGGGTGGAGGAGGTGTCCGATATCAGAGATAGTGCGCATCAAGTAGTTCCAGCGATGCTTGACTCCATGGGTGAATGCTGCAAAAGCTGCATGTGGCTCTGGGTTAGCAATCTCAGACAAAGCTTGGATTTCCCTAACCCACTCATTCACCTTTTCCTTTACGTACTCGGTCTTGAAGTCCGTCGTGCCGATTACTGCGCCTAGATGTCTTTGGCCGTCCTTTGTTATTTTGACCTCACTTCCTACTAATACTACTTCTTTTTAATAAATTGCCCTCCAGCCTCCCCCAATAGCCACACCTTCGCCGCCATTTTATTACCTTAAAATTAACTATCCTAATACATAAGTAGCTACCCAGGCTGTGTTGAGTTAGTTGAGCGGCAGATCTATGCGGCATTCAGTGACTGTTGCCTCAAAGTCGATAACTATGACTGTTGTCGGCTTTGGGGCTGATGCTTTCGTTGCCCTGAGGCAAAGTAATGCAGACCTAAGCAGAGAGAAAGACAGTCGACATCTCACCCAAGCTGTAACATAACTTCTTTCTGGGCTGCTGCTTCCGTTCAGATAACACCTCCGCGAGACTGGCGGAGAAGCATCTTGCACTTGGTCCCATCCCGCCAGAGATTTTGAACACTAGAGGAGTGAAGCTGCCTTGATCAACGTTCTGAATTTCTCCCCATATGCCCTAATTTTGTCGTTCTCGTTCCTCCTGTGTGCAGCATCGAGAGCTAGGTTGCAGTGACATGCAGCCATGAGATAAAAAATCTTTATGTCAAAAAAGGCTTGCTATCCCCGCGTCCAGAATCCTCGAGCACTGACGTCCACACAGGCTTCTTTGGATGTGTTTGAAATCCTGTGACGGAAGTTCTCACTTTTCCAATGGAAGGAGGGGCGGTTCCACAATGACGTCGTAGCAGATATCCCTCAATAGATTTGCTGTTAGATCCTTCACTTCGTCATGCCTCATGCAAACGAAGCCCCCTTTCTTACACACCATGGCGTGGTCGATGTCATAAGATGAGCTGCACACGCATTGGGAGGGCAAACCTTCTATTGGCCTACTGTACCTTAGAGCAATGGCATCTGTGAATTCTTGTTTATTAACGATGAAGCCTTTTGCCCTTATTGGTAACGTTGTTAACCATTTTTTGGCGCCCACCTCCTGTGCTATAGCTACCTTTCTTTTCACGTTCATTGGCACTTGTTGCAACAGTTGTTGCAGTTTATCACTTTGGGTGTGCTGCCGTAATGGACCGTCGAATCTTGTTTAATTCGTTGATTTCCACCTGACTTGCTACATTCAGATCTATTATGTGTTCAGTGAGAGCTGCCGTGAGCTTGACAGAGTTCTGATGTTCTGTACGGCAAGCTCCACTGGACTAGTCAATCCCATTCCTCCTAGTCTAGGTGGTAGTGCAAGGAGTGACTTTTCTGCTGTGGTTAAGTAGGGGTTTTTCGCTAGTGTTGGGGAAAAGGCGACATTGATGGCTTCTTCCAGAGGGTGGAGGAGGGGGGGGGGGGTCCAACATCAGGGATAGTGCGCATCAGGTAATTCCAGCGTTGCTTGACTCCATGGGTGAATGCCGCAGAAGCGGCATGTTTCTCTACTACTAATGTACTACTACTACTACTATTAATAATAATAACAAAAATAATTATATTATGATTATTATTATTATATTACTACTACTACGTGGCCCCCAGCCTACCCCAATAGCCACACCTTCGCCTCTATTTTTTTATCTTATAATTAAATATCCTAATACATAAGTATCTACCCTAGCTGTGTTGAGGCACTTGAGCCGCATATGTATGCCGCATTCAGTGACTGTTGCCTAATAGTCAATATCTTCGACTGTTGTCGGCTTTGGGGGCCGATGCTCTCGTTCCCCTGAGGCAAAGCAATGCAAAACTAACCAGATAGAAGGACAGTCGACATCTCAACCAGGCTGTAACGTAACTTCTGGGCTGCTGATTCCGTTCAGATAACACCTCCGCGAGTCTGGCGTACAAACATCTTGCGCTTGGTCCCATCCCACCAGAGGTTGTGAACACCAGACGAGTAAAGCTGCCCTAATCAACGTTCTGAATTCTCTCCCCATATGCACTGATTTTGTCATTTTCGTTCCTCCTGTGTGCAGCATCCAGAGCTAGGTTACGGTGACTTGCGGCCATGGGATAAAAAATCCTTATGTCAAAGAAGTCTCGCTGACCCAGCGTCCAGAATCCTCGAGCACTCACGTCCAAACGGGCTTCGGTGGATGTATTTGTAGTCCTGTGATTGTGGTTCTCACCGTCCAATGCAAGGAGGGGCGGTTCCACCATGACGTCGTGGCAGATTTCCTTCAGTAGATTTGCTGTGAGAGCCCTTACTTCGTCATAACTCATGCATACGAGGCCACCTTTCTTCCACACCAGGGCGTGGTCATTGTCATAAGATGAGCCACTCACTCATTGGGCGATTAAACCTTCTACTGGCCTACCGTACCTTAGAGCAATGTCATCTGTGAATTCTTGTTTTTTAAGGATGAAGCCTTTTGCCCTGATCGGTAACGTTCTTAGCCAGTTCGAGGCGCCCACCTCCTTCACTATAGCTGGTTTTTTTCACGTTCTCTGGCAATTGCAGCAACAATTGTTGCAGTTTATCACTTTAAGTGTGCTGCATCTCTGTCGTAATGGACCGTGAGCTTGTCAGAGTTCTGATATTTAGTATCGGGAAGCTCCACTGGATAATCAATCCCATCTCTCCTAGTCTCGGTGGTAGTGCAAGGAGTGACCTTAATGCTGGGTTTAAGTGAGGGTTTTTCACTAGTGATGAGATAAAAGCGACATTGATGGTTTCTTCCAGAGGGTGGAGGAGGCTTCTGATATCAGGGATGATGCCTTACTCCATGGGTGAATGCTGCGAAAGCCCCCGAAAGCTGCATGTGGCTCTGTTTTAGCAATATCAGACAGAGCTTGGATTTCCTTCACCCACTCATTTACCTTTCCGGTTACGCCCTCGGTCTTGAAGTCCGTAGTGCCAATTACCGCACCTAGTTGTCTTTGGTCGTCCTTTGTTATTTTGACCTCACTTCCACAATGAGGAAGGACTTGCTGGCGTTTGGGTGGTACCCTATTTTTGGATCCCGTGATGTTACCAGGTCCCACCACTTCTTGATGTCCTCCACTTTTCCTGCTCCTGTTAGGTCATCAGCGTAAGCCACTTGCATGACCTCTGTTGTTTCATATTTTATTGTGTATTGGAGCACGGAAAGGCCGAGTGCGTTCATTGCCATGGCGATAGGGTCCCCCTGCGTAGCTCCCTCTGTTCGCTGTATGGTGGGATCTCCTCATAAGAACATAAGAAAATAAGGAGTCTGCAATAGGCCGGTTGGCCTGTGCATGGCAGCTCCTGTCGAGAATTACTACCAATCTCTATCATCCATGAATCTATCTAGCCTCCTTTTGAAACATTCCAGAGTTCACGCACTTACTACAGAGTTGCTAAGCTTGTTCCACTCGTCCACCACCCTATTTGTGAACCAGTTTCTTCCTATCTCCCTCCTAAACCTAAACTTAGCCAACTTGAATCCGTTGCTCCGAGTCCTATCCTGCTCGGATATTATAAGAACTTTATCTATATCCCCTTTATTGATTCCTTTCACCCACTTAAATACTTCTATCATATCTCCCCGCACTCTTCGTCTTTCTAGGGAATGCAAGTTATGTTTCTTTAACGTATCCTGATATGGAAGGTTTCTAAGTCCCGGAATCATTTTTGTCATTCTTCGCTGCACCGACTCTAGTGAATTTATATCCATTCTATAATAGGGGCACCAGAACTGAACCGCATAATCGAGGTGCGGCCTGACTAGCACAAGATATAGTTGCAATCGAACCTCTGTTGCCATACAGATAAAACCCAATACTCTGTTTGCCTTATTTCGAACATTAACGCACTGTTTTCTAGGCCGTAGGTCCGGGCTTACAAGTACCCCAAGGTCTCTTTCACAAGTCGACTTCTCTAGGTTGATGTTGTTAAGGCTGTATACATTATAAGTATTTGTTCTTCCAATATTAAGTACGCTGCACTTGCTGGTGTTGAATTTCATTTGCCATTTTTTCAGACCACCCCTGCAGTTTTTCAGACCACCCCTACAGTTTTTCAGACCACCCCTGCAGTTAAGGCCTTGAAGCTTGTTATATAGAGGTCTGATGGCTCCCTATAGGTGTTTTCAACATACATTGCAAAGTTTGGACATTTGATCTTGATGTTGTGCAGTGTAGCCTTGCGATTGATTATGTTGAATGCGTTGGAAGCGTCAACCAGGAGTACTTCCTTACAATCACGCTGCTCAAATATCTTTATCACGGCGTGAATGGTAGCTTCCCCTCCAGCCTGGTGGCCAGAACTTATTTGTAAGTTCCCTGCAACTGACCTGACATCATCATTTACCACCTCCATTATGCATTTTCCAATGATCCGTCACAACTCCTATAGGCCTACATCCTGGATTTTTATCCAGGGGGTTTAGGTGGCAGGCCGTCAGAGCATGGAGGTGATGGCAGCACGAGGTTGATAGCTTTCTTTCAAGGGCGGCGATGGCATTGCGGATATCACTTGTTATGGCACCAAACTTGTTAGTGCCGAGGATGACTCTCCAACCGTCTGCATCCAGGCCTGAAGGGCCTGCCCGTCCCTGTGTTTTTTTTCACATCATCCCTCCTGTTATTTTCTCGAACAGGACAGCATTAGGCGGGATATAGGCTCCCTGGAACCTGATGCCTTCGTCTTCACTTGCAAGGGGATGTTTTTCTTTCAGTTGTTGTAATTTGTTGTAATGCCTCTCTGTTTATTGGTATAATACCACAGGAAAATTCCTCTGTGAGAGATCTTAGCTCCAAGGACACTTTTCCCTCAAGCATCTTGTTACCAAAGTTTCTGGCAACGTCCGCGGTGTTTTGCTTTCCGTCTACTATAAATTTTAGACCCTCCTGCAGTAGGGTGTGTCATACGGAGGCGAATTTTTGTTTTGAGTTTGAAAAATCGGCCCATGGTATTAATGATGTAGTTCTATGTGCAGAATCATGTGATATCTTCTGATTTGAAAAGTTTTTATTTTTTGCTAGGTAAATTTGTCGAAATCTTGTGAAAATTCAGTATTCCTTTTACCAACACCACTAAATAAACTTATTTAAAGTAGTAAATGTATCAGGTTAATTTATTAGGATGAAAAATGATCCAGAATAGTGAAACGAATGATCTTGACATTTATTAAATTTAATATTCCTTTAAACAAATCATCAAGCTAAACGGTTTTACTACTGACCCGGTGTTTGCACCATAGAACATGTCTTTCTTGCTTCTGGCTTTCTACTCCTTTTTACCCTGCAGCCACCTGAGCTCAGTGCCTTCCCACCTCTCCTGGCTGTACACGTGACTGCTGGCCTCTCGCTCCTTGCTGCTTTTACAACGCTCTATACTCTGGGTGTGCGGGGCAGGCAGGGGCCATACATGGGGTTGTCCAGGAAGCTCGGCAGGTGTGTTGGTGAGGCTGCGGAAGCAGAGGGAGCTCTGCCTTGGATGTTATCCAGATCTATGAGATCAGTGAGGGTCTTGGCACCTAGATTGACTTCAAGAGTCTTCCTGACCCTGAAGGAATCGTCACCAACTGATTCGTCATGCCCAGATCCTCTCATAAGTCTCATATCCAAGATCTTTTTGACTGCCACTCTTTTCTCCTCCTCATCCTTACTGCAGAGCATTGTCTGCAGAACTGCCTCGGGATGAGCATGCCAGGAAGATCTCCTCACAGTCTGCTCCACAATCTGAACAACCTTCCTTGGCTGACTCCTCAGGAGCTCAAGCTGGAAGAGAACATGCCTCGGACCTTCGGAGAACGATGACTTGACCTTGGTGTTGAACCAATTTGGCAAGTGGTTACTCACGATGGTTGGACCAATAAGTCTCAGGTTGTTAGGCTGGTTTCCCTTTCAGTTTATGATGGGCGGCCAGGTGCGACCTGAGAGGCCGTTGTGAGCCACCTTGAGATGTGAGACGGACCCTGTCTGCCAGGTAAAACCTTAAATATCAGGCATGACCCCAGTTTTGATGGCACTGCAAATCATGTAACCATAGTACTGGTCAGTACTCAGGTCGTCAATGACAGTATGTGCAAGCTCAGCGAGTGGAGGGCCAACTGTGATTTTTTCAAAGCTCGGATTTATTTCTAACTCAGTGGCAGAGTCCAGCATCTTGCCAAGAGGACCACCCCATCTGTTGTTTGAAAGAGTCTTGCCATCCAACTCCTGGATCAGATGTCTTGAGTGGCAACTCGTTGGTGTGGAGGTCACAAACAATCCAGACCAGCTTCCTCCCAATCTTCCGTTCTATCCACTGCTTCGCATTGCCACCTGTGTTCGTGTTGGTGCTGTCCTCAATGGCCTGCAGGGGTCTGGTCGTTCTCTCTCAGGCAATTCACAATATTTATCTGCCACTATCGGCTGCTGCAATGTCATCTTTCTCCTAGGTGAAATGCCACAAATGCTTCCCCTCCTGGTTCCTGCAGCAGGGAGTGATGCCTCCTTCACCATGGCGAGAACAACATCAGAATCTCAACTTTCATGAACACTTTAGTGTCATCCCTTCTCCCATCAGAGAACAAACAATTGATTCCATTTTCTCTTATCCCCTTATCAAACTCCTCTTCTAGGTTACTGACAAGTTTCTCCTGAGCTCTCCTTACTTTGTTATGATCTATCACCAGGTGAACATCATCAGGTGTTATCAAACCACCGTCAACCCAGGCAGCTGTTGCTATCTCTGCAGTTTCTCTGAGACCAGTGTGGTGTCGCATGCTGGCCAGAACTATGCTCGGGATATCTTTCCTATTCTGAATCTTGTACGCAAGAGGTTTGGGATCGTATTTTCTGGGTTAGGGACAAAGTCACCATTCTCCTGGTCAGCACTCGGATCAGCCATGGGGAAGTCATTAAACTCTGAATCTGCTTGACTCCAATCATCGGCCTTTTTTACCTCACCCTGGGCATTCTCAAGTCTCTTTTCCTCGGCAACTCTTCTCCTCTTCTGTCTCTCTGTGGCAGCCTCCTGTCTCTTGGACTCCAGAATATCTTGGCTAGAAATCATGAGAGCCCCTATACTGCCAGTCTTCTCTCTCTGTGCTTTGACAAATGCCAGTTCGATCACAGGAATCTTCAGTTCACGCTTGCAAATACAGGAGATGTGGGCCTCGGATTTACAGTCACGATAGCATCCAAACTCAGGACAGAGAACAATTGGGCACTTGCAAGTAATTATGTCAAATAACTGGTCAGTTGTATGGCTAGCCATATTGCAAGTTCCTCTCCCAAGAGATATCTCTTATTTTTAACCTGGCTGGCATTCTCTCATAATCTTCTTCTGACTTGTTATGACTGGGCTTGAACTGAGCGTTAGCCAAATTGGCACTATTGTGAACAGCTTTGGTCATGTCACTGCTTAATGTCTTTGTTTGTATAAGTTCTTTGGTTCTTTTTCACTGATTTTCTAGTTAAATACCATATCTCAAAGCATCTCTCAATGAAACAACTCCGACCAGAGCTCTCTCCCAGACAGATAGTGGCCTGAGATGGCTAGTTTTTTGGTTCCTCGTCACAGCGGCCAGCCATCACCAAATATTATCAACTTATAAATGCATCAGAATCTGAAACAGAAAAAAATATTGTTAGTTGGGTTGTTAAAGAATGAAGTCAGAAAGCAATGTTCACTATTTAATTGTAATGCACTAATGTAGCTGTACGTTAGATTTTCGATAAATTTCACGCTAAAATTTACCTAGCAAAAGGTTGCAAAATATTAAAACTGAAATTATTTTCTGTATATATCCACTAAAATCTACCAAAAAAGTGATGGGCCATTAGTTTTAGCTGATCTTCCCTCCTATGACACACCCTACTCCTGCAGTGTTCTTGCTTCGCGTAGAGCATCTGCCACAGTGTCAATCTCCTTTTCATTGCTGCCACATTTTCTTTGTACCTAGACCTTGCGTGTGTCCCCTGACAGAATAGATGGAGTATTATGGCCAGTATTTGAAGAGCTAATGGGGCCAGGGGTCTGTCATGAGTTTAATTGTTTATGAGGCAAGTCATCTCCCGGATCATTTCTTTGGTGTCCGCACAGTTCTGAGTAGACTTTTTTTGACCCACTTTTCCGCATCGTTCCCCCGACAAGCTTTTCCAATTTATTGACTGTATGTCATTCACCTTATGAACAGTGTTTTCCGACTGAGTGGGTTCACTACAATCGTCTGACATGGCGTCATTAGGTGATGGATCTCTGCTGTTGGGATTTTGACAGCTGGTCCCTTTTCTACAACCCACACATCGTATGTTACTTCTCACACAAATACTATTTGTGCATTTTTTATTCCGGCCTGAGCACTGACAGGCACATTTCCCAGCCATGTTGCCGTCCTGGAAAGGAGGTGGCCGACGGGGCGGGCCCGTGGCGGGAGGTTGTGGGGGAGGGGGGGGGGCTGAGCGGGGCTGGGCAGGGCCAGGGCAGACCTGGGCTGAGAACAAGGCGGGAAGGACCGTTACCACCCATGACCAGCTCGGGTAATATGCCACGGCCTACGTGGCACTGACCAACACCAGCGCCACCTGCTATTCAGTCCCCGGTTCTCCATTAATTATCACCAATATCCACTCAGGAGGTCCACAGGTGGATGACACTGCGATCATTTGACGCATTACACATTCACAAGTAATAATTCCGGAAATTCTGGCTGGTTGTCCATAATAATAATAATAATAATAATAATAATAATAATAATATGTGTGTGTATGTGTATGTAATAATAATAAAAATAAAAATAATAATAATAATAATAATAATAATAATAATAATAATAATAATAATAATAATAATAATAATAATATTATTATTATTATTATTATTATTATTATTATTATTATTATTATTATTATTATTATTTTCAGTCAAATTATAATACAGGTTTATAAGTAGATAGGTATGTATATAAACATTGCAGATATACAGTTCAGAATGAATATAGTTAATGTAGGTATACTGTACCTGTAAGCCAGGGAAGTAGACCTACACTGCAGTTTCCTGTGTGCAGAGACAGTGCAGGTAAACAACAATGGTAAATAGTAAGGTAACGTGACCAAGAATAGTCGTCAAAGCTATGAGGTGCTTATTTCCAGGAGAATCATTTGCTTAGGCTTAGGCTTGGTCTTTAAACAGGAATAGTAGGCTATACCAACACGAGTAATAGTGAAAGGTTTTCTGATAAATTCAATTAGCATTATATTACACTTGAACTGTTTGAGGTTGGCAGATCATTTCCACTTCAAATACAACATTCAGTGGTTGATGTTATGCGCTCACTTACTATGGCTTCACCTATTGTAAAAATTATCAATAACTTGTAATAAATCAGTGTATTCACTCCCAGTAAACACTGCTCCTTACACTGTCACTATGTTGAAATGAACTGTAGTTTGAGCTTTTCCCCATCTAAGTTATTATATGTCTTATTTGTGTCACTTATGTTACTTGTATATTATCTGTAATTCGTAACCCATTCCCCAAATATGTAACTGTATATTTTCAGCCTTCTGGCTGCCAAGCTCTTTCAATAAACCGTTAATTATTATTATTATTATTATTATTATTATTATTAACTTTAGCATTGAACTGTTTGATACCATTCCTGATCTCGATGTGGTTAGGTAACTTGTTTCAATTCGCTATAGCTGTGAAAAAGAAAGTGATTTTCGCTTGACCGAGGGGACCACCATAAAATTATGTTCACTGCCTCTAGTCCCTTGCCGGTTCATATCCCTAAGTGTAACAAAGTTTGCTATTAGATACTCTGAGCACAGTCCACTGGAAATCCTGTAAGTAAATGGATATGGTGATATGAGAAATTGCTGAATACCATCCAGAATTTGTTTAAGGGTGGGAAATATGCATTAAGATTTGTCAGGAAGAGGGAAATTGAATATAATTATCAGTAAAAGTAGAACTACGTAAACGATTTTAGCTGTTAAAATTCCATGGATAGTACAGCAAGAGAGGTGTAAATGGGTGTGAAGGAGAGAAGAGTAAGTTTGGTAAGTATTGAAACAGCCGTAAATAGGGGATACATTTGCTACTGTTTGTAGACGCAACTGTTCTAGTGAGTGATATAGCAGAAAATGAACAAGTTTGGCGATAGTTGATAGTGAATGTAAAGAAAATCAAATTACTGAAAATAAATAGAGAATAAAGATAAATAATAAACGTTGGCTTGAATGGAAACACAATGATAAAAAGTGGATTGTTTCAGATATTCAGAATGGATGTGTTAGCAAATGGAAGAATGAGGGATGAAACGCAGTGTAGTTGAAGAAAAATGGTGAGTGGATTAATAAATGTAAGGAGAAGGATAATCGTGGCAAAGGAGGAAAACACGAGGTTGCTCAGAGGAATAGTAAAACGACATTGTTGCAAGAATGTAAAGTATGGCCTCTGAATGCAAAATGATGAAGCCAAACGATACTTTGAAAATGCCACACTTAAGAACAATTTGTGAAGTATGGAGTGCGTAGAAAAAAGGAAAAACAAACATTGATAGTAAGAGACGTGGAAGTGAAATAAGTATTAGGTAGAGAGCGGAAGGGCGTTTATTCAGTTGATATTGACATTTTGAGAGATTAGGAAGTGAAATTTTGAATAAAAGAGGGTTTAACTTAAATTGATGGTAGAGGGGAGAGAGGAAGGCAGCGAAGGGGAGGGAGGATACGGTTAAGGATACACTAAAAGTAAGGGAATGGACGTCCAAGAACCAGCAGTGTCCACGAATGACAGGAAAGCCTTGGCATCTAATGATGTTAAAGGATTGACGCTTTGTTGAAGGCTGATGGTAGGCTAATGTGAAACGATGAGGGTAAACCAGTTGTGGAGTCTTGTTGTGCATGGGAGTACCGAAGTAGAACATATCTTTTACAGTATCAAGGCTGAACGAATGACAACAAATGCATTGATAATGTGTTTTCATAACCTCTCTGGTGTCCTGCCTCTACAGCAACAGAGAAATGGCTTGAGAGAGTAAATGTTAGCCCCGATGAGTACAGGATATAGACCACAGAGTCTTATATACCTCCTTATTATCAATTTGCAGGTAGGAGTTAAGAGTGAGAAGGCTCTGAGCTTGCTCCATCTACAAGGCATCTTTTACCTGTGGTTCCTGGGCCACTTCTGTGCTTGCCTCGCCTTCATAGCTGAGATCCTTGTGAATTTAAGAAAAAAGAAGAAAATTCATCACAACGCAACATGTAATGAATGAAAAAAGACAATAGTCATCATAATCAAACCTGCAGTAAACGGTTGATCAATTCACGCTTAGAGTTCTCCTGCACGACACCCGTCTACAGTGACCGTGATCGACACGAGACTAAGTGTGTTAACCTAGGTTTGTTATCCCCGTGGAAATATCACGTGTGGAAGCCTGGTTGTGACAAAAACAATCCAGGCTGGTCTATTGCATCTATGTGGTTAAACAAGTC
>NW_024749779.1:7070066-7075916 GCF_018991925.1 Homarus americanus
TTTCTTTTTCCCTAGAAGATCTAAGAGTCTATTATTCATCCATTTTGGTTGGTTCTGTATCGATCTGAATTTTCTTTTAGGGATGTGTTTATTTTGAGCATTATTGATTGTCGCAATAAATTGTTCATAAGTAGCTGCTAAATTAAATTCGGGGTTATCCCGTCCTAAGTTGACAGTTTCCGGAGGTGTGGGGGGATTAATCTTTTGACCATAGGGTCATCCCTTAGGTCTCTCCTTAAGCTACCGTAATTAGCCTTCCTAAAATCCGGGATCAAGGCCGAATTTTCCTTCTTCCTGCCATCCCATATTATGTTAAAATATATGGCTTTATGATCACTGTTTCCTAGTTCGTCTCCAATCCCAACATCTTTTACTAGATTTTCATTATTACTGAGAACTAAATCGAGGATATTATTTCCTCTAGTGGGCGAGTTTATGAATTGATATAAAAAACTATCTTGTACTACTTCTAGAAAATCTTCAGATTCATTATCGCTAAGTTGATTTTTCCAATCTATGCCTGAAAAGTTGAAATCGCCTAGAATACATACATTGTTTCCATCAGATGCCTTCTTTATTTCCTCCCATAGCAATTTACCATCGTTCCTACTCAAATTAGGTGGTCTATATATAACACCAATGACTACGGATTCACTGCCCTCACCAATCTCTACCCAAATACTTTCATTGTCGCTATTTGTTTTAATGTTTGATTTATTGCAGCTTTTTAATGACACCCTGATATACACTGCTACACCGCCACCTCTCCTTCCTACTCTGTCAAATTTAAATAGGTTATATCCTGGAATATGAAATTCTGCTAAAAATGCTTGCTGTTTGAATTTATCCATGTTTCCGTTATTGCAATTATATCTATGTTCTCTTTACTAACAATGGCCCTGAGCTGGTCCATTTTGTTACACAGGCTTCTACTATTAGTATAATAAACACTCAATATATTTCTTCCGTTTCTATCTGTTTTACATTTATTACTTTGATGTTTGTTATTATGACTAACTATATTTTCAGCATTATCTACTTCTGTTTCACTACTTCCCAGGACCTGCTTGTTTTTTTACTCCCATTTTCCCCGACCCCTCTCTACTGGCGAAACCCCCCCTTCGGAGTGACAATTTCACGGTCCAGGGATGCAGACAACGTCTTTATCCCCTCACGAGACAAGTGTACTCCATCGCGACAGTACAGGTAGTCGTTGCCATAAAATCGTCGCCAGTCATCAATGAATGCCCAGCCATTGTCCTTGGCTGCTGCTTCTTGCAGGAGGTGTTTCTTTTTTTTTGATGTCCTGAGCATTCCATGAAAGGATGTTCAGGGTGCTGGTGTTTTTCACCACTGTTTCAACGGGGACTTCTGGTAGTCCTCGATAGATATGTTCAGGTCTGATTCCGACTGGATCAGGTTCATATCTTCTTGTTCTGTGGTGGTTTTTGCCTTCTGGGACGTGGTTCGGTTCAGGGGAGCTGAAACGTCCTGTTTATTTCTGGGAGCTGACGGTATCTTTGGTTCCCTGGTGGCATTTTTCGGTGCAGAGTGTACCTCGGCTGTCACTCGTGTGGAGGCAGGCATGGTGTCCTCCGCTGAGGTGGTTGGAGCTATGGCGACTTCCCCGAGGCCTCTCCCCATGAGTATTTGGAGCTGTGTAGGCTGAATCTTGTGGCCCAGTAGTCCGACTAGGCCCTCCGCGAAGGTTTTCAGTTCCTTGGCTAGGTCTGATACGTGTATCATTCCTTCTGCTGCCATTGTGTGTGCTTTTTTTTTGTCTTTTCCGAAGTTGTCGTTGTCTGCTGCTTGGAAGGCTGAGGTGTGGCCGTAGGGAGGCCAGGAAACTGGGCTGCACTTTGGGTGTTGACCGGTTGAGGGGATTGGCTTTGTTGGTTTTGCCTTTGGGTTCCCCACACGAAGGTACTTGGTGGGGCTGGTGTGCAAGAGGTAAGGGCCGGTCTTGCTGCTGATCGGTTTACCTGGACCCTCTTTGTCCTCTCGGAGCATCCAGGGTTCCAGGCGTGGTGTTTGCCCCCGCAGGTGGCACACTTGGGGGCAATTTTTCCCCCATTCTTCAACTTGGTGAGGCAGGAGTGTGTGCCGTGCTTCTGCTCGCAGACGGCGCAGATTTCCTTGTACGTGCACCCTGTCTGATGGTGCCCGTATTTCTGGTATCTGAAACACCACAGGGACTCCGGAACGAAGGGCCTCACTTCGTAGATCCCACAAGTTTGGAGGTCTATGGTGCTGGGGAAAGGACCGTAGTGCGCTATGAACACTTGTTTTATGGTGGCCGTCTTGTCGGTCGGGGGAGAGCATCTCTCGGCTTTTAGGATCTTCGGATGGTTCTCCAGGGGTTCCAGGGGTAACTACTTTGGGTATCCGCACTGAGAACTTGGCCAGTGGACTTTGTTTCTCCTCTGTGATGGCGGCATATGTCGTTTTCGTGTCCGTTTTCGAGATCCAGAATTTTGGCAGTGTCGTTGGGGGCGAGCTGGTGGTGGTGATGGGTGCCTTTTGGGCTGCTAGACGGATTTCGTTTCCCCAAAAAGCACTTCGGCGTTTTTTGTTTTCATCCTTCGTCCAGTTGTCGTCCTCAGTGGCGGTGGCAGTGGTGGTGGAGTTGTTAGGGGCGGTGGCAGTGGTGTGGATGACGTTGTTCTTGATTTTCAGGGCTTCGTGGAAGGCCCGCAGCTGGTTCGCTTTCTCTGTGCAAAGCCTGTCGTGGTTTGGGTCGTCGGGTTGGAGGTTCAGGCGGGAGTCGCGGTTAGGAGGGCGTACGTACTCCATAACCGGTGGTTAAGTGGTGTTTTCTTCTTTGGAGGTTTTTCTGTTGATTAGTGGGACCCATATGTTTGACCTGAATTAACTTGACTAGTCACGTCGCTTTTTCTCTTAAGCTTCATTGGTGGTGGTGGAGTGCTGATTAGTGGATGTCATGTTTATGACCTGGCCTCTTTCGGTCATTGTAATTCAGTTGCCTCAGAAGATGCCTTGAATAAAGACGAAAGCTAAGGTGCTCCATTGTATCCCCTTTTTCCTGTTTGAATTTATCAAGATTATATATATATAGATAAATATATATATATGTACTCACCCCTGAAGATGTCAATTACACGAAAGCGCTTGGGAACTTCGTGTTTTCTTCTTTCCTTGTGGTTATCAGCATATACCTAGATCACGCGCACCTACAGTGATTTACTTGCATATATATATATATATATATATATATATATATATATATATATATATATATATATATATATATATATATATATATATATATATATATATATATATATATATATATATATATATAACCGGTCGGAATTTTAAGTCACTTGACTTGGTGACTTGGGTTTTCTTATTATAGTGGATGTTAATGCAGTGGAAACGCCCCTTGGAGAAAAACCCGAACCAGCACAAACAACATTAACTAAAAAAAGATGTTCTCCGTGACCCGTTGAAAGATAGCACCTGTAAAATTTGACACTTCTATTCTATCCAACACTACAACCACAATCAAATCAATAATGGTACACCAACATATGCACACCTCGTAGTCTGGCTGAAGACACTACACTGGGAAACAAAAGTTGTACATGATATCAAAAATAGGTAGAACATATATTATGCCTTATGAACACTACTACCTACACCAGAATGAGGAGCTTATCTGAAAACAGTTCCTCGTTATCTCACATCCCTTAGTGACACATAGTCATTAGGAAACAAGGCGTTCAAAGTATTAAGAAATGTTGCCTAAACACATGAACAGGCCTTAAGGGCATTCAACAAAAAAATATCAATCACTGAGAAAATGGCATAAAAAATATTAAGATATTTTTAACTACACACATGGATCAATCAGAGCCTAATTGCCCAATAACCCGAAAGGTGTAACTACTAGCTTGCCAAGGAGGCCGGCATATACAAGAAACCCGAGAAAATCACTCATGACCCGTAAAACATGCTTCTTAGTCTCACACATGGGTCCCGAATGCACCCGTATTTTCTTAAGGCATTAACAAGCCCTTCACAACTTTTTATAGGAAGTCTTACGTCTCATGTGTGAAAATCAACCATGAGAAGCGTTGTTCTCACACCTGGACTTGGGAAATTTTAAACACCTTACCACCCTTTCCCTTATCATGCATCACACAAGCTCAGAACACACCCATACTGGGAAGAGAAAATGTCTCTAGGTATCCACTAGACTCCTGGTCTCATTGTATGACCGTTCATTCACTCAGACTGCCTCAGTTTACACTCAGTACATCCATCAACCGGAAGAGAGTGACTGTCAGCCGATGAGTTCTGTCCAGCTGGGGGAAGGATTTTACTGTATTTTCCCGTTCTGTAACGAAATTTTATGACTGACCGAAGACACGTGGTGTTGTGAACCCAATTGGGAAGAACTGAACAACCAATGCTGATGCTGGTCCCACATAGTTTAGTTGTCGGGGGCACTTGTTCACTCGAGAGGTCCCAGCTGAAACCTTGCTAACCAGTGAAAAGCCTGCTTCGATCGTTCCAATCGCGACAATCGCCAATCATCAATCATCAAATGGCAGTTTTCAAACGGCAGTAGGTTCTGCCGAAACCCTGCAATGAACTCTCTGTTAGCTATTGTTAACTTCTATCACCGCCCTATCTAAACCCTGTCTGAGATCGAATAAAGCTTACTTGCTACACTGGAGACATGTGCGCACGTAGACCAGACCACATGAGCGTTTTTCCTGCACTGATGCTCAGACCACCCTGTCTGTTCGAGAGCTGTCGTCTGACTGAGAACCAGCCAGCCTCGTGTTTTCCCAAGGCGGTAACCTGGGCCGATGTGACATATTTTCCCGCATAACTAATAACTTTGTTAGGACACACCTAACATATTTAGACTGAGAAACGATCTACAATAATTTTAAATTTACTAAATGTCAATTAATTTCATGATTAGCGTCCATAACGATTAGGTAGAGTACATTTAATATTATATAGCACGGGTTCCAGAAGCTCTCACTACGTGCAGGAGCGCTGCCCTCGGCCGTCCCTGTCACGTCTCTAAATATCACACCGGGCCATTGTTAGTAAAGAGAACATAGATATAATTGTAATGGAAACATGGATAATTCAAACAGCAAGCATTTTTTAGCAGAATTTCATATTCCAGGATATAACCTATTTAAATTTGACAGAGTAGGAAGGAGAGGTGGCGGTGTAGCAGTGTATATCAGGGTGTCATTAAAAAGCTGCAATAAATCAAACATTAAAACAAATAGCGACAATGAAAGTATTTGGGTAGAGATTGGTGAGGGCAGTGAATCCGTAGTCATTGGTGTTATATATAGACCACCTAATTTGAGTAGGAACGATGGTAAATTGCTATGGGAGGAAATAAAGAAGGCATCTGATAAAAACAATGTATGTATTCTAGGCGATTTCAACTTTTCAGGCTTAGATTGGAAAAATCAACTTAGCGATAATGAATCTGAGGATTTTCTAGAAGTAGTACAAGATAGTTTTTTATATCAATTCATAAACTCGCTCACTAGAGGAAATAATATCCTCGATTTAGTTCTCAGTAATAATGAAAATCTAGTAAAAGATGTTGGGATTGGAGACGAACTAGGAAACAGTGATCATAAAGCCATATATTTAACATAATATGGAATGGCAGGAAGAAGGAAAATTCGCCCTTGATCCCGGATTTTAGGAAGGCTAATTACGGTAGCTTAAGGAGAGACCTAAGGGATGACCCTATGGTCAAAAGATTAATCCCCCCCACACCTCCGGAAACTGTCAACTTAGGACGGGAGAACCCCGAATTTAATTTAGCAGCTACTTATGAAC
>NW_024749779.1:7076016-7087371 GCF_018991925.1 Homarus americanus
TTATAATAATAAAGTTCAGTGCTCCAATGTGGTTTTACATCAAGATACACCCTTACGTAACACACGGCTCAAGGAACGTATTCCAGTCCCTGCTATATATGAAACACCTGAATAGTGAGGAGGAGACGATAGTGAAGAAGGCTGTCCAGAGAAATGCATACTTCGCCCACACAGATCAACTTCTTCTTGGTATGTGTGTGCAGATGAGGACATGACTGTTAGAGAAAAAGCTGTCTCAATGATAAGAAAAATTAGAGAGGAGAATCAGCAAAAGGAAGAATGCACTGGCAGATCTGAAGAGGAGGAGGAAGATTCTGATGCTGCTGTTGACGAGAATTTGTTAAACTATACTGATGAGGAGGGTAAAGATGGAGATGGGAATGAGGATGTGCCTCCTGTAGTCAACATGAGGAAGGTGGTGACTCCGAAACTAAAGTGGCAAGCAAAAAACTATCATTCCATGATTAACTGGAGGAATGAACTCAAGACTGAGCCTCCTTACATTGCTTCTCTGTCAAATCTACAGGTTAATGACATTCTTGAGACACCATTAGTGGTGCCCAAGTGGCCAAACAGCACTCAGGCGGTCGAGAGAGGCATAAAAGTGATGACTGAAGCTTGCACTGAAGTGACGGGATACGAATCGAGAGATAGATATATTAGGCAAAGATTATTGTCTAGGAAAATGATGCCAAGGTTCCGCACAAAAAACAATTTCAATATGAACTTGTAATGATTTTCTATACGGTGTACCTGTAAAATAACATGTGAATTCAATCGATGTCACCCATGTAAAATTTATCATTATCCTGGAAAACATTAAATGACACCTAATTTTTGGTATACACTAAAAGTTGACAAAAAGTCGTTCGCGATGCGGCAGGGTAAGTATGCATGAAATGGCATGAAATTTTGCACAGGTGTTTGTTACAGCAATACAAACGATGCCTGAAAAGTGCAGCCTGCAACTCAAATAAAAGTGTTTTTTCCCTGCCCCCTATAGGGCATATCGATCTATGAAACTATCTCCTCCTATTACCCACTCCTCTTTTATTACTTCTAGGAATCGTTGTAAGGCTATTCTTCGTAGGGCCAAGCGGAATTTTATTAAAAGAAAGTCCGCTGTCCTGACTAATTCTTCCTCTAGTAAATCCTTCTGGTCCTTATTTAAAAACATCTGTCACAACTTCTGCACACCTTCTTTTCCTCCCCTCTTCCGTCCCAATAACTCTATAGCCAACTCTCCCCCTGACAAAGCCAACCTCTTTGGCACCTGATTCTCCTCTAATTCCACCTTAGACGATTCCCACTTTATCCCTCCTACCCCTGCACCTCCTACTGAACCTATGCACTTTCCTATAATCTCCACTCGCAGGGTTACCGGTGTGTTATCCAGGTTGGATGTGAGTAAGGCGCATGGACCGTACGGAATACCCCCTCGTGTTCTGAGGGAGTGTGCTGAAGCCCTGGCCCCTGTGCTTGCTCGCCTCTTTCGCCTTTGCCTCAAAACCCAAACTTTTCCTTCTTCTCGGAAGCATGCCTTGGTTCAGCCCATCCCGAAGAAGGGTGACCATTCTAATCCCTCTAACTATCGCCTCATTGCCCTAACTCCATCCCTCTCTAAGATTTTCGAAATTATCTTGAACTCCCATTTTCTCCGTCACCTTGAACGCCTTTCTCTTTTGTCGGATCACCAGTATGGCTTTCGCCAGGCGAGATCTTCTGGTGATCTGCTCTCCTATTGCACCCATCTTTGGTCATCCTCTCTTAGGGATTATGGGGAAACTTTTGTCGTGGCCCTCGACATCTCCAAAGCATTTTACAGGGTATGGCACAAGTCTTTGCTATCTAAACTTCCCTCTTTTGGTTTCTCTCCCCCACTTTGTTTTCTCATTTCTAGCTTCCTTGAGAACCGATCCATGGCAGTTGTTGTCGAGGGATCGATTTCTCGCTCTTTCTCTACCAGTAGTGGCCTCCCACAGGGTTCTGTTCTTTCACCAACTCTCTTCCTTCTTTTTATCAATGATTTACTTCACACTACAACTAATTCTTTCCATTCTTACGCTGATGATTCTACTCTTCACTCTTCCTCACATTTTTCCCTTCCTCCTAACTGTCAAACTAGATCTGTTTCTAGAATTGATATCATTACTTCTATCAACGCGGATCTGTGCAGCATCTCTGAATGGGGAGGTACAAACTTGGTTAAGTTCAATAGTAATAAAACTCAATATTTCCCAATTACACTTTATAAATTAGACGATCTCCCACCAATTACATTTCAGGACGCTATCATCCTCCCAAATTCTGAAATAAATATGTTAGGCCTCACCATTTCCTCCAATATGTCCTGGAAATCACACATCCTTAGTATAACTAAGGCTGCCTCCCGAAAGTTGAGAATGCTGTACAGATGTCGCAGTCACTTCACTCCTGAGCAGTTGCTCCAAGTATATAAGGGATTCATTCGTCCTAACTTGGAGTACTGCTCTCATATCTGGGGTGGCTCTTCTTCTGTCCAACTATTAGATAGGGTGGAATCAAAGGCATTTCGTCTTATTAACTCTCCTCCTTTAGTCGACAATCTCTCTTCCCCGCAATGTTGCTTCACTCTCTCTTTTACAGGTACTTTAACGGGCAATGTTCGGTGGATTTGGCATCCTGTGTACCGCCGGCAAGGCCGTGGGTTCGTAACACACGTCTTGCCCGCTGTGCCCACCGTTTCTCTGTGGATGTCGGTCACAAGAGAATAACAAGTTATAGTACCTCCTTCTTTCCTCACACAGCCAAACTGTGGAATGCTCTGCCTTCTTCTCTGTTTCTATGCTCTTACAATCTGTCTCACTTTAAAAAGCTGGTTTTCCGGCATCTTCGTGGTGTAGATTAATACAGTATAAACTTTTTTTTTCCTATATTTTCAATTTCTTTCCGTTCTTTTTTTTTTCGCCCCCCAGGCTCCGTTGTGGGTCGTTTGACCTGTGCCCGGGTGGGCTAATTCCCGTGTAAAAAAAAAGCATTTGTAAAAAAAATAGGGCACGGCAATGGGTGTTAATATCCTCAAATTTAAAATTTTTAATTTAGCAAATTGGTCGTCAGTGTGATCAGTTTTTTTTTTCAAGAAGGTCATTGTCCGCACAACTCTCTTTTGTGCAGTAATCAGGGGTGCGATTTTGAAGAGCCAGAAGCCCTCTATAGTGTGTGATAGTGTACCAGGTGTTGGTAAACAAGATCATAATAGATTTATTTCATTGCAGTGAGAGAGAGTGACTGTCGAGTGTGATACAGGATACGGCACTGTTTATTGACTTTACTGTGCATGGCTTCCATGTGGTTTCTCCAGTTAAGTTTCTCATCAACATTAACTCCGAGGAATTTAGTATTTTGTTCGCTAGGACTGTATTACCAAAGGAACAGTGGGTCCAAGTCTGGGGTAAGTTTTTCCTTCCGTGAAAGATCGTGTCGTTGGTTTTTTCGAGGTTTAAGGTCAGTTTATTGTGCATTACCCAGGTCCTGACTTCAGTTAATTCAATGTTCATAGTTCTCATTAAGGAATGGAGGTCTGAGTTGCTGGCATAGAGATTACTGTCGTGTGCAAATAAGTGATATTTTATGAGTGTGCTGGCGTGGACTATATCGTTTATGAACAAGAAAAACAGTACTGGACCGAGAATGGAACCTTGGGGGATGCCATAGAAGATTGGCGAGGAGTCGGATTGGTGAATATTATACCAGACATACTGATTCCTGTTGGACAGATATGAGGTAAACCAATTGTTGGACCGGCTCCCAATGCCGTAATGTTCAGGCTTTGAAAGTTTATTTATTTATTTATTTTTTTTACACGGGGATTAGCCAACCCGGGCACAGGTCACTGACCCACATCGGGGCCTGGGGTGCAAAAATGTAATAATAACAATAATAATAATAATAATAATAATAATAATAATAATAATAATAATAATAATAATAATAATAATAATAATAATAATAATAATAATAAAGAACTATATAAAAATGCAAAAATGAAAGAAAAATCAATAGTGAGAAACAATATGTGTATGTTGTGTTGTCAAAGTAAGAGAAACAATTGAGACCCTGCAATTGTGTGTAAATGAGGCAGAAGTCAGATCAGCAACCTGGGACTTGGTCACAATTTTCGTGATGTCATATGGCAGCAGGGTCTACCATTAGACAATACAGTATGCTTCCAATATCTTCCCAGGCG
This sequence comes from Homarus americanus, assembly GCF_018991925.1. Taxonomy (NCBI): domain Eukaryota; kingdom Metazoa; phylum Arthropoda; class Malacostraca; order Decapoda; family Nephropidae; genus Homarus; species Homarus americanus. The sequence continues at coordinate 7,080,242 of NW_024749779.1, forward strand.
GTAGTACCTCCCTGTTTGGTAGCTGCTTACTACCTATGGTCACAGTATCAAAGGCCTTAGAGAGGTCCAAGAAAATACCGACTGTGAACTAACTGCCATCAAACAGGTAGTAATAAGTGGGCTACTTTCTTAATGATGCTGATTGGTATATCGTCTTCGCCTGCTGCTGCGTCTTTGGAGATTTTTATGATTGCCAGTAATATAAGTCATCTGCTGTGACAGGAGAGAAGAATAGCTCATTTTGCTGTCTGTTTTGCAGGTAAATTATAAATTCCTCGTGGTGATCAGGGATACTCTCTGCTAGATTTTTGCCAACATTAATAAAATATACATTGCAGTGGTTGGCAATGAGGGAGGGTTCGTTAAAACTGAATCATTTATCAAACAAGCTGAATGGGGGGCCGAAGGCTGAGTGTTCATGTTGTGAATATAATTTATGATATTCCATGTTTTCTTTCTATCGGCAGATGCTGACTGGAGCTTATTTGAATAATAGCTGCGTCTGGCATTGCATTTCTAACTGCTTGAGTTACTCTATTTCTGATACTTCGGTAAGCATGACCGAAAGTTATGGGTCTTTTTGCAAATTTCCTTTTGAGTTTGTGTTTTTTCTTTTGTCATTATATTGATTTCGCTTGTGATATAGGATTTGGAAATGGATGTAGTTTTCACTGATGTAATCATGAGGGGGAAGCATTTATCAAAGCAGGCATTCACAATGCACGACAAGTTGCAGCTGTTCACGTTAGGGTTGTTGAAGGCATAGACTCTACTAGACCTTTCAGGTCTTGTGGCTGTTTTATACAAGACAAAACCTGGAAAGTGATCTGAGATGTTGTTATAAAGAATTCCGCTTGCTAGATTGTTAGGAGTGTTGTTAGTCCGGATATGATCTATCACAGTAGAAGAGGTGGCAGTTACTCTAGTGGGTCTGGTTATAGTGATGAAGAAGAACTTAGAATGACAGGTTGCAAGAAGGTCTAATACTGAGGTGTCGTTTTCTGATTTTAATAGATCAAGGTTGAAATCTCCTGTAATATAGCAAAATTTCCTCCCTGACCATAGAAATTGTGATAATTTTTGCCATAGATATATAAATAAGAGCCAGGTGTGACTATTCCGACTCGCAGAATATAATTGCGATTTGAATAGATTGTTGTCCACACCTCCAAGGGGTGGCCTACACACCCATGCCCATGCACATATGTCTCTGCTACCTGGGCACTGCTGGCCAACCTGTCGCCTCTCTGGCCCTTTTCATAAGAGACCAAAGCAGATATCAGTGGTAGACATTTCTATTGCTTGAAGTGTGGAGCATTATGCTGGATAACTGTCCTTGCATCTGTTCTAGCCGGAATAAAAACTGCACACACTGTGAGTGTGTGAGAAATCGCCTGTGTTGTGTGGGAGGCAGGAGGGGGAACAACTGGCAGAATCTCCTGGGCAGGGACCCGTCACGGGAGGACACAGAGGATATCGCCCGGACAACACCGCCTGAAGATATGGTGAATGATAGCAGTGAGTCCAAACAGTCTGAATATGTAGTGCCAAGAAATGCTGCTCCAACACTAGCAGATGTACACGAGGCATGTCGAGGGAAGATGCAGAGAAGTGGGTAAAGGAAACCTACTCAGAAGTTGTCAAGTTGTCTCCAATTAACCTCTTTGAACAGCCAAAATGTGGGATCACCATAGAAATGATCCCGGCGGTGACTCGACTCATACAATATTACACTCATGACAGCTCCCTTGCCCCAATAGCTCTCCAGATATTGACAAAAATGACTCATTTATTCTGCCAGAAAACACACGCAAGAAGTAAGTGCAAGGAAAAGGAAGCTGCAATGAAGAGAAGACAGACAATGTGGCAGAACGGGGCTCTTGTTGATCCCCTAATTGACTCAAGAACACTGTAGCAGAGATTGAAATATAGTGAAAACTGAAAGCAAGCCACTGAAGATATTGCCAGAAAATTTGATAACAAGATAATTGTGGGAAAAGTGCCTTCGGCGGTAAGATCTCTCACAGAGGAATCTTCCGGAGGTGTGCTGCCAATAAACAAAGAGACATTACAACAACTGAAGGAAAAACACCCCCCCCCCCCTCCACCTCAAATGCTGAGGAAGGCATCAGGTTCCAGGGTGCCTATATTCCACCAAATGCTTAAACACGGTCATATCACACAGTTAACTTAAGTACTTAGTGGACTTGCCCTCCTGGGACAGGCCTTGCTGTCACTGTAGGGTGTGTCAATTTATAAGAACATAAGAAAATGAGGAGTCTGCAATAGGCCGGTTGGGCCGGTTGGCCTGTGCATGGCAGCTCCTGTCGAGAGTTAATACCACTCTCTATCATCCATGAATCTATCTAGCCTCCTTTTAAAACTTTCCACAAGTTGCTAAGCCTGTTCCACTCGTCCACCGCCCGTGTTGTGAACCAGTTCCATCCTATCTCCCTCCTAAACCCAAACTTATCCAACTTAAATCCGTTGCTACGAGTCCTATCCTGCTCGGATATTATAAGAACTTTATCTACATCTCCTTTATTGATTCCTTTCACCCACTTAAATACTTCTATCATTTCTCACCGCACTCTTCGTCTTTCTAGGGAATGCAAGTTTAGTTTCTTTAACCTATCTTGATATGTAAGGTTTCTAAGTCCCTGAATCATTTTCGTCAATGGTCGCTGCAACGACTCTAGTAAATTGATATCCATTCTATAATAAGGGCACCAAAACTACACCGCATAATCGAGGTGCGACCTGACTAGCGCAAGATATAATTGCAATAAGACCTCTGCACTCTTATTACTTACACTTTTAGATATAAAACCTGATACTCTGTTTGCCTTATTCCGAACATTAACGCACTGTTTTCTAGGCCGTAGATCCGGGCTTACAAATACCCTAAGTCTCTTTCACAAGTCGACTTCTCTCGGTTGATGTTGTTAAGGTTGGATACATTGACAGTATTTGTTCTTCCAATATTAAGTACGCTGCACTTGCTGGTGTTGAATTTCATTTCCCATTTTTTCGGACCACTCCTCCAGTATATTTAAATCCTCATGTAGTGCATTTACACCGTGCCCTGAATTAATCTGCCGGCCTATTTTGGTGCCATCCGCAAACTTGCTTATGTCACTGCTGATCCCAGTATCTAGATCGTTTATGTAGATTATGAACAAGAGTGGGCCCAGTACTGACCCCTGGGGAACCCCACTGGTTACACAGCAGCACTCAGATTTAACACAATCTACGCTGACCCTCTGTGTTCTATCGGTGAACCATGATTTTATCCAATTTATGTGGGTTACCACGAGGGCATATACTTACTGTTATATGTGTTGTATTTCTCTTGGCTGTTGGCTGTGGTCTGATAAACAATAATTTCAGTTAGCAAATAAACAGGCTAAAGCCAAATAAGTCACCAGCTCCCGATGAGATATTTGCCAGAGTATTAAAGGAATGTAAAGAAGAGCATATTATACCCTTAACAATTTTTTAACAAGTCCTTAAAGACGGGTGTGATAGCAGAATCCTGAAGGGTATGGAATGTAATAAAGCTTTTCAAGAAGGGAGATAGATCACTATCTTCTTATCACCTTGAGAAGCACAGGTTGACAAATGATTCCCAACATGGCTTCACTAGCGGATTTTCATGTCTAACTAATCTATTAACATTCTTTTCAGCAGGTTTTCGAATCAGTGAACGACGGGCACGACTATGATGTGGTATATCATGACTTAGGCAAAGCCCTCGACAGAGTCCCGTATGAAAGACTAATAAGAATAGTAGAGGCTCATGGCAGTGGAGGAGATATTATAAAATAGATTAGGGCGTGGTTACAGGACAGGGAACAGCGTGTGAGCATTCACGGCATTAAAATCCGATTGAAGTAACGTCTCTACTGGAGTACCCCAAGGCTCAGTACTTGGACCATTATTATTTATTATTATTATTATTATTATTATTATTATTATTATATATATATAAATATATATATATATATATATACATATATATATATATATATATATATATATATATATATATATATATATATATATATATATATATATATATATATATAAAATAAAGGTCAGTACTGGGCCTTGAGTACTCAATGGCGTGCCTTGTCTCTGTTTCCACATCTCCTGTGTATTCTTTCTTAGAATTCTGGATCCTCCAGCTCTCTGTCTATTAGGATTCAAACGAATTTCATGCACTTGATCATTTTCTAGAGAAGGCCTTTCTGCAGTTTGCTATCTGTCAGCATTAAGACGGGATTTCCTTCCCTGATCTGTTTCCTGTGACCGACTGTCCGCTGTTCACTTTCTGTTAGCATTAAGACGGGATTCCCTTTCCTGATGAGTTTCCTGTGACCGACTGTCCGCTGTTCGCTCCGGGCGGCTCATCCGCTAGGCCACGGTAGGACGCCACCCTCCGGGAGGCTCCACATTGTCTCACTGTTCAGTTCCTAAAACTTCTTCTTCCATCAATAGTTCATTAACGGTGTATGTAAGTTCCACCATTTTTTCACTACAACGGTAAAGCAAAGTATATTTTTTAGCATTAAACTGTTATTATTTTATTGTCTAATCATCACTACATATAACATCATCCATCATCAGTTCATATAACACCATCCATCATCACTACATATAACACCATCCATCATCACTACATATAAAACCATCCATCATCACTACATATAACACCATCCATCATCACTACATATAGCACTATCCATCATCACTATATATAACACCATCCATCATCACTACATATAACACCATCCATCATCACTACATATAACACCACCCATCATCACTACATATAACATCATCCATCATCACTACACATAACACCACCCATCATCACTACATATAACGTCATCCATCATCACTACATATTACACCATCCATCATCACTACATATCACACCATCCATCATCACTACATATAACACCACCCATCATCACTACATATAACACCATCCATCATCATCACTACATATAACACCATCCATCATCATCACTACATATAACACCATCCATCCTCGCTACAGATCGGTAAAGTAGTTTCCGAGATTCCGAGACATACTTCTTTGTTATATATATATATATATATATATATATATATATATATATATATATATATATATATATATATATATATATATATATAAACGACATTTATATCGGCGGAGACTGCAACTTAAGTAAATTTGCTGATGATACTAAAATAAGGTGGGTAATTAAATCTGACGAGGACTACGAAAAACTAAAGGAAGGACTAAATTTGCTTTCGAATGGTTTAAAAAATGCAGATGAAATCTAATGTGGGCAAATGTAAAGTATTTAGTCTAGCAGATGTAAACAGAGAAACCAGATACAAAATGAACGACGATGTTATAGAGAAATCCGTCTGTGAGAAAGATTTAGGAGGAATGATAAGTAGGAATCTTAAACAAAGTGTATTTGCTGGAAGCAAGGCTAACAAAATATTTGAGTTCATACAAAGGAGTGTTAGTTACAGGACTAGCAAGGTCATCCTAAAACTATAATTTACACTTGTGAGACCTCCTTGGATTATGCAGTTCAAACCTGGTCACCGTACTATAGAATGGATATAGAATCCCAAGAAGGATTTCATATATAGGCGCGAAATACTGTAGTGGACGAGTGGAATAAGTTACCAAACATCGTCATTAACTCGTATACGCTAGATAGCTTCAAACATAGGCTGGATGGATATATGAGCGATAGAGGTTGGGTGTAAATGCGACTGCCAGTATGGGCAAATAGGTTCGCTGCAGTTTCCTTCATTTTAATGTTCTTATGCAACCACCCGAACAGTAATCCAACCTATCTAACCAAACCTAACCCCCCAAGTAGGGTTATGGCTTTCAATCGTCTTGTGAAACGAACTGAGGGTCTAATTGTCAGGTGGTCTATTTGTCATACTTATGTGAGATAATTTGAAAATATACATCAATATATAGATACGTTGTAATGTCTAAATGAACTTTCTACGGCTCTTGTTACATGCTAGTCTCTTATTTACACTAGCCTATCGTATACGTTGGTCTCTTTTGCATTATTTTTTTTTACACGCTAATCTATTATATACATTAGTCTGTTATATGCACTCATCTACCATGTACAGCGGTATATTATACACTGGTCTCCGATACACACTGATCTATTACATTCATTTGTCTAATATACCCTACCTTCTTATATACTGCATACTAGTCTCTTATATCTATGATTGCACTTAACATTCTTCCTGCCTCATAAATGAAGTACAATGCTACAGATAAATATCTACAGTATATGACAGCAGTTAGGTGAGTATATGACATATCTACAATTCATTGGTAAGAATTATATAGTGATGCTTATAACTTTATTGCAGTGTTAGAGAGGATTATGGTAAAAGTAAAGATAAGTTATTGGTGACTCGGAAAACAATTGCTTCCTGGACATATCCCGTCACAAGTGTTCGAGGCTACATTGTCTCCATAGTTTATCAACATGGCAGCAGTGGGGCGAAAACAAAAAATGGCAACAATTGCCTTATATGTGATTAATGGCAGCAGTGGGGCAAAAACAAAAAATGGCAACAATTGCCATATATGTGATTAATGGCAGCAGTGAGGCGAAAACAAAAGATAGCAACAATTGCCTTATATGCGATTAACGGCAGCAGAGGGACGAAAACAAAACATGGCAACAATTGCCTTATATGTGATTAATGGCAGCAGTGGGGCGAAAACAAAAAATGGCAACAATTGCCTTATATGCGATTTACGGCAGCAGAGGGACGACAACAAAAAGTGGCAACAATTGCCTTATATGCGATTACCGGCAGCAAAGGGACGAAAGCAAAAAATGGTAACAATTGCCTTATATGTGATTAATGGCAGCAGAGGGACGAAAACAAAAAATGGCAAACAATTGCCATATATGTGAATAATGGCAGCAGTGGGGCGAAATAAAAAAATTGGCAAGAATTGCCTTATATGCGATTAACGGCAGCAGAGGGACGAAAACAAAAAATGGCAACAATTGCCTTGTATGTGATTAACGGCAACAGAGGGGCGAAAACAAAAAATGGCAACAATTGCC